>NC_135235.1:399583078-399889107 GCF_051348905.1 Ranitomeya variabilis | reverse complement strand
GTTGCCCAGAGGGAAAAGTCGCTTGTGCAGCTATTTGCGTGCTAATGTCCTGAAAAGCCCGTCCATACTGGGACTCTATGCCAGCAAGTTTGTTTTCCTGGGCTGCCATGCGGGTGCTAAAGTCCTGCAAAGTCTGTCCAAACACTTGTTGATTGTGTTCAAAGCTTCCAAACTTCTTTTGCAGTCCTTCCACATCTTTCTGCAGTGATCTAATTATGGAAAACACCTGCTCTAGTTTGCTTTCTGCAGACATTGTTCCAGCAGTCTCCTTTTTTTTAGGCTAGAGTATCCTGTAATAATTATAGGGGATAACTCAGGAGACTCTTTGCGTGCAACAAGACAACTACAGGACACAGTTTTATAAGTGGGAAAGTCTATATTATCACACGGTGATTCAAACAGGTGCAGAGAGAAACTCAAGTCCACAACACTTGGTGCAAATATCAAATGCAGCTCAGCAGTCTATAGGAAACTTCAGAGGAAAATGCAATCATGCAGAAAGTCTATGAAGCACAAATATTCTTGAGGATACTTGACACGAATAAGTCCTTGCTTAGACCAAAACACAGATAGATATGCTTATAAGGCAGTTCAAATAATATCTTAGCTCAACCAGGGAGGTCTGGATAATAGTCTCAGGTTCTTGCAGAGCAGCAACAGCTTACATGTACAACAAATGCAGATGGAAGTAAACACGAGCAGCAGATGAAGGAGGATTACTGGAACTGGTGTATGCAGCAGGAACTCAGAGCAGAGTAGCAGGATAACCCCACAGGTTCACATGAGCAGGTATATAGCCAGGGAGTCACCAGAGGTCAGGAGCTGGATGCAAGGCAGAATACTCTAGCACAGACTGAAGGCTGGGGTGGAGTTTTATATCAGGAAGACACAGTGCACATGAGACCAAAGACGCCATCTTGGAAAAGGGCAGTAATGCACAAAAAGGTAATAAAAAATTTTCAGAGTCCTGACATTAACTCTGTGGGCAAAAACAAAAGCCAACTGGTCGCGGATCTGGTGCTATGGGAAGCCACTCAAGACTGCTCTCAGAGCCCAGTGGACGCAGAAGCCAGCACCAGCGCAGGTGATTCTGTGGACGAGGTGCAACCGCTGCATGCTACTTGCAACCAGGGTACCATGGACCCCCACCTGCAGCTGGCTCTGCAACAATGCTCTGCTGAAGAGACAGAGAGACATCTGCAGCTGGTCGTGCAATTCCAAAAGGTGGAGAGAGCCCAGTGGGAGGCAGAGAGAGCTGAGCACCAGACTGAGAGAGCCGAGCAGGAGGCCCAAGCTCAGAGGACCCATGAACTGCAGATCGCCGAACTTGGGGAAGTACCATCTACCATGCGGAACCGTGAGTCCAACAAAGCTATGTCCCCTAATCCCTGGCCAGAGCACTTTCCTGTGATGGAAAAGGACAGGGACTTGGACACCTTTCTGCGGGCATTTGAGAAAGCCTGCAGACAGTACCGACTGCCTTGGACCGAATGGCTCCGATACCTAACCCCAGGGCTTAAAGGCAAAGCTCGGTTGCCGTTTGCTTCTCTCCCACCAGACCAAGATGAAGACTATGAGGCCATCAAGCAGGCCCTGATGACAAAGTACCAGAAGTTTACCGTAGAAAGTTCCGAAACCTCCAATGCGGCCCACACGACAGTTACAGCGATGTGGCGCATGGACTCGTGACCCACTTGACCAGTGGACCCAAGGACTGTCAGTGATCACCTTTGCACAGCTGCGAGACCTGATGATCAAAGACCAGTTTCTACATCTTTGCCCAGCTGAGGTGCAACAGTTCGTGATGGACCAAGAGCCCAAATGTGTCTAAAGCAGTGCAGATTGCCGACGCCTATGAGGCCAACTGTTAACCGGAAGTGCGGAAGCCAGTCACCTCCAGCTGGAGATGGGGAATGCCATCGACCAACCCCAGTACATGTGCCAACCGACTTACCGGAGGCCCTGTCCCTGCTGCCAGCACCAGATCTACCACCGATCTTCGCAAGTGTTTCTCCTGCAATAAGACGGGTCATATCAGTTCTGTGTGTTCGGAGAAGCAGAAGAACCCCCAGCCAAGACCCCAGGGCCTAATGCAGCAGTTATTTTGGTGGGTGGGGTGGTTGGGAGGGTCTATGACAACGTGCAGCATGTCACCATGGGGGGCTATGTCGCCAGAGGCCTCAAAGACACCGGAGCTGAATGAACCCTCATCCAATCCGAACTGGCTGCCCCTGAAGAGATTATTCTGGGGAGCACCGTGACTGTCACCGGGATTGGGGGGCATCCACTGTCCCTTGCCAATAGTCCAAGTGTTTATAGATTGGGGTGCCAGGAGCGGGGTGAAGGAAGTGGGGTTGTGCGATAACTTGCCCACCGATGTTTTATTGGGGACTGATTTGGGGAGAATGCTTGCCTATTACGTCCCTGATCCCCCTACCCAATATGATGCTAAGGGTGATGCTAAAGCGGATGATAATTATGGGGAATTGCATGAATCCCCTGAGAGTGATATACTGGATATTGCTTTATCTCATACTGATGATGATGAAAATGTGCATATTTTACCTGATAACCATTTATTTCCTAAGGATGATGTGTCTACAGGTGCAGGAGTGCTCAGTCACGTAACTCTGCGGGTTAAATGGCTGAGGAACCCCTAACAGGAGCAAGCGATGGTGCTAAGGGAAATGGGGAGATGAATGAGAACTGTGAGGAAGGTGATGCCGTGCAACTGACCAGTGCCACAGAGGAAGGTAACTGCCCCAGAAATAGCACTGCTCCTGAGATGTTGGGGGTGGATGGGGAGGTAGAACCCATAGCAGCGCCGTCTGATGGGTCTGTGAAAATCCCCGGGGAGACAGCCTACGTAGCTGCTGTCACCTGCAGTCAGAGTGCCCGGAACACAGACAACGTTCTTCCTTCTTGATCCTCCTCAGTCACAGGGGTGACTGAACCCGTAAGGGACCCAGAACAGGTCTCAGAGGGTTCCCGTGGGGAAGGCACACTGATGTCGCTTCTGGCTGCCTCCAGCCAGGAGTTCCAGGCTACTATGTGCTCAGATGCAAGCCTGGAGAACTTGAGACACCAAGCCGAGATACCCACCTCCGTGACGGATAAGGAGAGGTTGTTCTGGAAACGAGGAAGGTTGTACCAGGAGACAGTACCTGGAAAATCCCAAAAGGAGTGGTTTAGGGAAAGACAGCTGGTTGTCCCGTACCAGTTTAGGGGTAAGTTGTTGCGGATTATCCATGAGATCCCATTCTTTGGACACTTGGGATCAGCAAAACTAAGACCCGGCTGTCTCAACACTTCTATTGGCCAAAGATGGGGACAAATGTAACAAACTATTGCCGCTTCTGTATCACCTGCCAAAAAGTGGGGAAGGTGGGGCCTGCTCCTAAGGCTCCCCTGATCCCTTTGTCAGTGATAGAGGATCCTTACCAGAGGATCACGGTGGACATTGTGGGCCCTCTGGCCATCCCCAGCAGCCCTGGAAAGCAATGCATCCTTACTGTGGTAGACTACGCTACCCAGTGCCCAGAGGCAGTGGCTCTGTCCTCAACTAGGGTGGATAAGGTGGCGGATGCACTTTTGGCCATCTTTTCACAGGTAGGATTTCCCAAGGAGATACTTACCAACCAAGGGACCCAATTCATGTCTCACCTAATGGAGGCTCACTGTAAGAAAATGCAGGTGAAGCGTCTGGTATCGAGTGCGTATCACCCCCAGATCAATGGTTTGTGTGAGCGCTTCAATGGTACCCTCAAACAGATGCTACGCATGCTGGTTGATACCCAAGGATGCGACTGGGATCAGTACCTCCCACACCTGCTTTTCGCTTTCTGAAAGCTTCCGCAGACCTCGACGGGGTTTCCCCCTTCAAGCTCCTGTATGGCAGGCGAGTCCAGAGACCCCTTGGGCTGGTAAGGGAATCCTCGGAAGAAGAGCTGAACCCCTCTGAAGTGTCCATAGTAGAGTATGTCATGCGCAGACCTTGGCGCAGTTGGTGCATGACAACATGGCGCAAGCCCAGGCTGATCAGAAGCACTGGTATGACCCTAATGAGCCATAAAAATTACCTCTATGATGTCACTGCATTCCCAGCAGCTCATTCACCAATGGCTTTCAGCCGGGATGATCACATCTTGACACCGTCCAGGTTGAAAACTATATATCCCCCAACAAGGATTACTGCATGGGACATGACGGACAAGTATGGTATATTGCTCTTTTTTTATTTTACAGGAGATTGAGGGCTTCGCAGGAATAAGGCGTTGCAGTAAGTATGGTTTAATTGAGAATAATAAAGGAGTCTGTGTCATTTTTTTCAAATAAAGGACTTTATTCTGGCTGTGTCTTTATGTCACGGTATGACTCAACCCAACAGGTGGTCAGCTAATAGCACAATACACATAAAACAGAGATGGTGTAGGTGAGAGGAAGGCCCTACCAATAGGGAATAAAGGAATGGTAACCACGTGAGCTCAAACCTGAGCCTGTTCCTGCACTCCCCTAATGCCCTATGCGGGTCATTCCCTCCACCGCCGTCAGGATACCTTGTCCCTAACTGTCACCTAACTCTGCCCTGACGAGTGCACTGGCTGGCAAGGAGCACTAGCCTCACCTCTGCAGATAACACACACAGGTGGAAGTGACAAACCCCAAGGGGACAAGGTAACAAAAACACCACACTTAGCTTATGTACACCGCTGCTAAGCTCCAGACCGCAGAAAACAACAGCAACTGGACTCCAAACACCAGACATTGCTGACACCAGAGCACTGCTCCTGTTAGGCTGGTCTCCAGAAAGGAACTGTATCACCAACAGTCAGCTAATGCATCAGGTGACCTTTTAAAGGATGGTGGGAGTGGTCAGCACCTGCATCAGCTGACACAGCAGCACTGCAGTAACATCAGATTGCCAGCTGGGGAAACTGCCATTAACCCCCAATGGTCCAAAAGGAAAAAAGTTTTAAACTGAGTGGAACGAGTTGGCACAAATCCAAAAATGGATCATGAAACTTTATTTAGCATACAACTATAGGATTAGTAATGGATAGGATTCTTATAGACGCTTCTCCATTACTAAGCCATGGGCTTGATGTCACCGGTGACATCAACCACACAAATATTACCGCACTTGCCACCGCTACAGGGCAAGTGGGAAGAGCCGAGCAAAGCTCCACAATTGGTGCATCTAATAGATGTGCCTTTTCTGGGCCGCTGCTGGCTGCTATTTTTAGGCTGGGGGGGTCAATATCCATGGCCCCTTACCAGCCTGAGAATACCAGCCCCCAGCTGTGAGCTTTAGCAAGGCTGGTTGTCAATAATGGGGGTGTGGGGACCCCTCTAAACTTGACATCCAATCTTGCTGAAGCTGACAGCTGAGGGTTGCAGCCCCAGCTGTGAGTTTCATTTGGCTGGTTATTATAAATAGGGGGGAACCCACGCCATTTTTTTAAATTACTGTATTTATTTACAGCGCAGGAGCAGCAGATGAATACTCCCATAAACCACTCCTGCTGTCACTGTTATTAGCAGCAGCAGGGGTAGGCTGATGGGAGTAATAGTCCTGCCTGCTGTATCTCTTTTTATTACTTAAATGTAACTCTCATCACCAGCAGAGCAGGGAAGAATGATGAAAGTCGTGTTCAGCACCCTCTGCTGGAGAACAGCGCTTACTGTAACGCTTCTGCCCTGGCGCCAGTCTTTGTGGTACTGATGCAGCACACACATGCCACACGTTTGCCGCAAGTATTGCACACACAGACACTCTCCGGTACCGGAAATATCAGGACGTGTGAAAGAGACCTTATAGCGGGTTTTTATGTTTGGCTGCTGTCACACACTAAAAGACTTTTTTTTGCAAAAAATAGTTATTGTGGAGCGCCCCCAAGGGCAGCGGGGTGCTTGGTACCGGGTCTTTCAGTTCTCAAGGGGGATGTCATGGTGGCTGACCCGGTCCGTGGCCCTAGGGACGTCCGTTGTAAAAGGGGGAAAGGTCTTTAAAGGGATAATGTTCGTGACACCACCTGTGGTATTCGGTCAGGGTGACCGACGCTGCTTAGGGGTCCACTGGGGTGATGGTATGGCAGCTAGATGGTATACCTTCCCACAGGGGAAGTGTATCCCCAGGGCTTCCCAGAGTGTAGATAGTGGATGGTGTGAGGCGCAGTGAAGAACGAGGACACAAGGTAGATGTTATGTCTCTCTCTGTCCCCCAGATGGATAGGAACAAACCCATATGACTAATGGCCTGAGGCTTTTTACAGGGACTCTAGCACGCCCCGGCCCCCACAAGTTGCCACCGTGCCTCCTGGGTATAGGGCGGATCAGAAACTTGAAATTAGCTGTCCTGCCGGTCTCTGGAGCAAGGCTTAAAGGACTGTTGCTCCCTTGGTGTTCCGGCTACCGGATCCTGCGCCTCAGAAGAAGGCAGCCTTTGCAGGGCAGAACTCCTTCTGGTTTCCTCTCCTTTTGCTATGACTTCGTTTCTCACCCTCTACAATACAATTTGCTGTTTGTGTCTCTTTCTTAGGATGCTGCCACACGTGGGGCAGGCGCAGCTCCGTGGCCTTCTGTCTAAGCCTCTGACAGGATCCCACCCCTGTCAGGGACCAACTCTTTCAGCAACTACTCGATGTTCCTCCTTCCACTCTGTCTGCCTGACAGGAACTGACTGACTTCCTATCTAGGCCACCAGTTTTACCTAATTGTGAAGAGTGCCCTAATAAATAGGAGAATAGCTCCCCCTGGTGGACTGAAGTGTGTTGCATGGTTTGTGATACCTGGAAAAGAGATTTCCTTTATTGCCTTCAAACATAACATCACTCCCCCCTAGAGGAGAATGACATTACTGCAACTACCAGGACCCTGGGGTGCTGCACTCCCTCCCGTTAAATCCAGTACTCTGGGACTGGGAAAAGAAAACAACAAGACATTAGCAAAAAGACATGCAATTTTTAAAATGCTATAAAACAAATTAATATATACTAAGCTTCCCTTTATGGGAGGTGAGAACACTTGAATGTTACAAACAAAAACATATTTATATGGTGCGCGCGACTTTAAGTCAAGTAGGAAACGGTTATTAACTAGCTATGAAACCCATACAGGTATACTATCTCTTAAAACTTGGAAGTACAAGTACCCTTTAAGGGTATACTAACGTAGACTTTGTTACTGTTATTCTTCTTCAAGTGCAAAACAATTATTCTCTTTTAAGTGCAAAATGATCAACCCCCCCCCACAGGCTTACTTTATTCAAATGCAGAACAGTCTATCAACCCCTACGGGCTCACTGCATTTTCTTCAATTTATTCAGATTACATCACATCAGACTATCTAACTTTAACTCTATAATATCGGCTACATACTATCGGCTATGTTAAACACAATTCTATTCTCAACACTAATCTGGCAAAATGCAATAATCAAACATTCCCTTTTAGGGCGAACTCAAGTCTTTTCTGAGGTAGTGCAAAGTATCAATCACATCATCAATCAAGTCAGTTTAGCAATATCAGTGACGTGATGCTCGGGACCCACGACGAACCCCCAACGTTGGTCTTGTGTGGGCTACAAGACGTGTATCCTGACCCAGAATTCTGCCACACCAATGGGTTTTTCTTCAGGTCCTAGAAAACAAAGCCGTTCTCACAACAAGATTAATAGCAGTTTCTGTTGGAGGCAGTCTTTGTAAAAGCCTCCTTTGTAAAACCAGTAGGAAGCACCTTTAAGAAGGTGCAAACTATTTACAAATAAGTTCTGATCATGCACAGTCCATGATTCTGCAGTTCTTTAAGGCAACAGGCAACGAGTAACTTGTACAAAAACAAGGATCCCTTTTACATGGGACCCCTTTAAGAAATACCCTGGACGGGTGCAGTACTTGGAATCCTCCTATAACTGAGGACCCCTTTAAGAAAAAACCCTGGTTGGGTTTATGAACTTGTAAACGGTAGCAGCAAAGAGTTAACAGTTAACTATATACAGTCATTTTCAAATTCTTCTTTTACTTTCTCTTATGCTGGGAGTGGGCCTACCAGCATACCTCCCAACCGTCCCGGATCCCGCGGGACTGTCCTGATTTTGACAGTCAGCCCTGGGATCCCGGGAGGGACATTAGATGTCCCGCACTACGTGCCTAGGGTGGGGACAATGCAGGGGGTGGCACCTGAGTAACTTAGGTTTGTGGCTGATTTTTTTTTTTTTTTTAATAAAAGCTGGGTCACCTCCCGAGCGACCCCGCCCCCCCCCGCCCCCTGTGCGGCGCTGCGTTGCGCTGCCACTCTGAGGTAGAGAGCCAGCAGCAATCAAGATGAAAGGTCAGCGACTCACTTCCTCCTGTGTGTGCACGGAGCGCCGGCTTCTGCTGCTCTTATCTGGTATCCCGGCAGAGAAGGAGAGACGGGGGAGGTGCCGGGAGAGTGCAGAGATGTGAGCAGGAGAAACTGAAGAGCTGCACATGGACAGATCAGCCGCCCCTGCACCACAGAGGAGATTGTGTGTGTGTGATGCTGCATGTGTGTGTGTGATGCTGCATATGTGTGTGTGATGCTGCATGTGTGTGTGTGTGATGCTGCATGTGTGTGTGTGATGCTGCATGTGTGTGTGTGATGCTGCATGTGTGTGTGATGCTGCATGTGTGTATGATGCTGCATGTGTGTGTGTGATGCTGCATGTGTGTGTGTGTGAGATGCTGCATGTGTGTGTGTGTGAGATGCTGCATGTGTGTATGTGATGGCTGCGTGTGTGTGATGGCTGCGTGTGTGTGATGGCTGCATGTGTGTGATGGCTGCGTGTGTGTGATGGCTGCGTGTGTGTGTGATGGCTGCGTGTGTGTGTGTGATGGCTGCGTGTGTGTGCGTGATGTGTTATGGTTTCCAATGGCAAGGAAACATCAGAAGCATAGAATAAACGGACAAGCTCTCGGGTGATGGAAACTAGAGCTGACCGCGATGCTAAACCTACACACCACACTAGAAGTAGCCAGGGGGCATTCCTGCGTTGTCTCTAGATGCCGCGCGCCAGCCAGAGAACTAACTACCCCTGGTAGAAGAAAACACAGTCCTGGCTTGCCTCCAGAGAATGTCCCCACAGGAGATAGCAGCCCCCCACATATCATAACGGTCAGAGCAGATGAAAAGACACACGTAGTATGAAAGCAGATTTAGCACAGAGAGGCCCGCTAACTAAATAGCAGAAAGATACAACAGAGGACTTCGCGGTCAGCTGCAAAACCCTTCAAAACACCTGTCATGAATCCCCAATGGCTAGGGATAGCACAGGACAAGCAAAGTACGAATAAATAACGGACGAGCTCTAGGGTGATGGAACCTGGGCTGACCGCTGCCCTACGCCTGACAAACGCAACTAGAGATAGCCAGGTAGCGTGCCTACGTTGGATCTAGACGCCACGCACCAGCCTAAGAGCTAACTAGTACTGCAGAGAAAATAAAGACCTCACTTGCCTCCAGAGGAATGAACCCCAAAAGATATAGTTGCCCCCTCACATGTATTGACGGTGAAATGAGAGGAAGGCACACACATAGAGATGATATATATAGATTTAGCAAATTGAGGCCCGCTGTAAACTAGAAAGCAGAACGATACAAAAGGGGACTGAGCGGTCAGCAAAAAACCCTAATCAAAAAACCATCCTGAGATTACAAGAACCCATGTGCCAACTCATGGCACATGGGGAGAACCTCAGTCCACTAGAGCTACCAGCTAGCATAGAGACATAATAAGCAAGCTGGACAAAAAACCAAACAACTGAAAATCAGCACTTAGCTTATCCTGAAAGATCTGGGAGCAGGTAGGCAGGAACCAAACAGAGCACATCTGAATACATTGATAGCCGGCAAGGAAATGACAGAAAGGCCAGGTAAAATAGGAAACACCCAGCCTCTGATGGACAGGTGGAAACCAAAGGCCGCAACCCACCAAAGTCACCCAGTACCAGCAGTAACCACCAGAGGGAGCCCACAAACAGAATCCACAACAGTACCCCCCCCTTGAGGAGGGGTCACCGAACCCTCACGAGAACCCCCAGGGCGATCAGGGTGAGCTCTATGGAAGGCGCGAACCAAATCAGTCGCATGAACATCGGAGGCGATCACCCAGGAATTATCCTCCTGACCATAACCCTTCCACTTAACCAAATACTGGAGTTTGCGTCTGGAAACACGAGAATCCAAGATCTTCTCAACAACATACTCCAATTCTCCCTCCACCAGCACCGGAGCAGGAGGCTCAACCGAAGGAACAACGGGCACCTCATACCTCCGCAACAACGACCGATGGAACACATTATGAATAGCAAACGATGCTGGGAGATCCAAACGAAAAGATACAGGGTTAAGAATCTCCGAGATCCTATAAGGACCGATGAACCGAGGCTTGAACTTAGGAGAAGAGACCTTCATAGGGACAAAACGAGAAGACAACCACACCAAATCCCCAACAAGAAGTCGGGGACCCACGCGGCGACGGCGATTAGCAAACTGCTGAGTCTTCTCCTGAGATAACTTCAAATTGTCCACCACCTGATTCCAAATCTGATGTAGCCTGTCCACCACCATGTCCACTCCAGGACAATCCGAAGACTCCACCTGACCAGAGGAAAAACGAGGATGAAACCCCGAATTACAAAAAAAAGGAGAGACCAACGTGGCAGAACTAGCCCGATTATTAAGAGCAAATTCGGCCAGTGGCAAAAAAGCAACCCAGTCATCTTGGTCAGCAGAAACAAAACACCTCAAATAAGTCTCCAAGGTCTGATTAGTTCGCTCCGTCTGGCCATTCGTCTGAGGATGGAATGCAGACGAGAAAGACAAATCAATGCCCATCTTGGCACAAAACGTCCGCCAAAATCTAGACACAAACTGGGATCCCCTGTCAGAAACGATATTCTCCGGAATCCCATGCAAACGAACCACGTTCTGAAAAAATAAAGGGACCAACTCAGAGGAGGAAGGCAACTTAGGCAAGGGCACCAAATGAACCATCTTAGAAAAGCGGTCACACACAACCCAGATAACGGACATTTTCTGTGAAACCGGGAGATCAGAAATAAAATCCATGGAAATGTGCGTCCAAGGCCTCTTCGGGATGGGCAAGGATAACAACAACCCACTGGCCCGAGAACAGCAAGGCTTAGCTCGAGCACACACTTCACAAGACTGCACAAAGGTACGCACATCCCTAGACAAGGAAGGCCACCAAAAAGACCTGGCCACCAAGTCTCTAGTACCAAATATTCCAGGATGACCAGCCAACACAGAAGAATGGACCTCGGAGATGACTCTACTGGTCCAATCATCCGGAACAAACAGTCTTTCTGGTGGACAACGATCCGGTTTATCCACCTGAAACTCCTGCAATGCACGTCGCAAGTCTGGGGATACGGCGGACAATATTACCCCATCCCTAAGGATACCAGTAGGCCCAGAGTCTCCAGGAGAGTCAGGCACAAAACTCCTGGACAGAGCATCTGCCTTCACATTCTTTGAACCTGGCAGGTATGAAACCACGAAATTGAAACGAGAAAAAAACAACGACCAACGAGCCTGTCTAGGATTCAAACGCCTGGCAGACTCAAGGTAAATGAGATTCTTGTGATCAGTCAAGACCACCACACGATGTTTAGCACCCTCAAGCCAATGACGCCACTCCTCAAATGCCCACTTCATGGCCAAAAGCTCCCGATTACCCACATCATAATTGCGCTCGGCGGGCGAGAATTTTCTAGAGAAGAATGCACATGGCTTCATCACCGAGCCATCAGAACTTCTCTGTGACAAAACCGCCCCCGCTCCAATCTCGGAAGCATCAACCTCAACCTGAAAAGGAAGTGAAACATCTGATTGACACAACACAGGAGCAGAAGAAAACCGGCGCTTAAGTTCCTGAAAGGCCCCCACAGCCGCAGGAGACCAATTAGCAACATCAGCACCCTTTTTAGTTAAATCAGTCAAAGGTTTAACAATACTGGAAAAATTTGCAATGAACCGACGATAAAAATTAGCAAACCCCAAGAACTTCTGTAGGCTCTTAACAGATGTAGGTTGTGTCCAGTCACAAATTGCCTGAACCTTAACGGGATCCATCTCAATAGTAGAAGGAGAAAAAATGTACCCCAAAAAAGAAATCTTCTGGACTCCGAAGAAACACTTTGAGCCCTTCACAAACAGAGAATTGGCCCGCAGAACCTGAAACACCTTCCTGAGCTGTAGAACATGAGACTCCCAGTCATCAGAAAACACCAAAATATCATCCAAATACACAATCATAAACTTATCCAGATATTCACGGAAAATATTGTGCATAAAGGACTGAAAGACTGACGGAGCATTGGAGAGTCCAAAAGGCATTACCAAATACTCAAAATGGCCCTCAGGCGTATTAAATGCGGTTTTCCACTCATCACCTTGTTTTATCCGCACCAGATTATACGCACCGCGAAGATCTATCTTAGTGAACCACCTAGCCCCCTTAATGCGAGCAAACAAGTCAGTCAATAATGGCAATGGATACTGATACTTGACTGTAATCTTATTCAGAAGGCGATAATCTATACAAGGCCTCAGGGAACCATCTTTTTTTGCCACGAAAAAAAAACCTGCTCCCAGAGGGGACGAAGATGGACGAATATGTCCCTTTTCCAAGGACTCCTTAATATAATTCCGCATAGCAGTATGCTCTGGCAGTGACAGATTAAATAAACGACCCTTAGGGAACTTACTGCCAGGAATCAATTCTATAGCACAGTCACAATCTCTATGAGGAGGGAGCGAATTGAGCTTAGGCTCCTCAAAAACATCCCTATAGTCAGACAAAAACTCAGGGATCTCAGAAGGAGTAGATGAAGCGATAGAAATCGGAGGTGCATCATCATGAACCCCCTGACATCCCCAGCTTAACACAGACATTGTTTTCCAGTCCAGGACAGGATTATGAGTTTGTAACCATGGCAGACCAAGCACTAGTACATCATGTAAATTATACAGTACAAGGAAGCGAATCACCTCCTGATGAACGGGAGTCATGCGCATGGTCACTTGTGTCCAATACTGCGGTTTATTCATAGCCAATGGTGTAGAGTCAATTCCCTTCAGAGGAATAGGGACTTCCAGAGGCTCCAGACTAAAACTGCAGCGTATAGCAAATGACCAATCCATAAGACTCAGGGCAGCGCCCGAATCCACATAGGCATCAACGGAAATGGAACAAAATGAACTTAGGCTGCAGAGTACCAATGGCAAAAGATTTATCAAGCTTTTTTGTGCGTTTAGAGCATGCTGATATAACATGAGCTGAATCACCACAATAAAAACACAATCCATTTTTCCGCCTATAATTTTGCCGTTCACTTCTGGACTGAATTCTATCACATTGCATAGTCTCAGGTGCCTGTTCAGAAGACACCGCCAACTGGTGCACGGGTTTGCGCTCCCGCAAACGCCGATCAATCTGAATGGCCATAGCCATAGACTCATTCAGACCTGTAGGCGTAGGGAACCCCACCATAACATCCTTAATGGCCTCAGAAAGACCATTTCTGAAGTTTGCAGCCAGGGCGCACTCATTCCACTGAGTAAGCACCGACCATTTCCGAAATTTTTGACAATATATTTCCGCTTCATCATGCCCCTGAGAGAGGGCTAATAAAGCCTTTTCAGCCTGAATCTCCAGGTTGGGTTCCTCATAGAGCAATCCCAATGCCAGAAAAAACGCATCCACACTGAGCAATGCAGGATCCCCTGGTGCCAATGCAAATGCCCAATTCTGAGGGTCGCCCCGCAGGAAAGATATTACAATCCTGACCTGTTGAGCAGGGTCTCCAGAGGAGCGAGATTTTAAAGAAAGAAACAATTTACAATTGTTCCTGAAATTCAGGAAGGTAGATCTATCTCCAGAGAAGAACTCTGGAATAGGAATTCTAGGTTCAGACATGGGAGTGTGAACAACAAAATCCTGTATGTTTTGAACTTTTGCCGCGAGATTACTCAGGCTGGAAGCCAAACTCTGGACATCCATGTTAAACAGCTAAGATCAGAGCCATTCAAGGGTTAAGAGGAGGTAAGAAGCAGCTAGACAGCAATTAAGGGCTAGGCAGCAAAACTCTGAAGGGAAAAAAAATAAATAAATTTCCCTTAAACACTTCTTTTTCTCCTGCTTCAGCCCAAACAATTAACACTTTGTGGGCCGGCTATACTGTCATGAATCCCCAATGGCTAGGGATAGCACAGGACAAGCAAAGTACGAATAAATAACGGACAAGCTCTAGGGTGATGGAACCTGGGCTGACCGCTGCCCTACGCCTGACAAACGCAACTAGAGATAGCCAGGGAGCGTGCCTACGTTGGATCTAGACGCCAAAACGCCCGCCAAAATCTGGACACAAACTGGGATCCCCTGTCGGAAACAATATTCTCCGGAATACCATGCAGCCGAACCACATTCTGAAAAAACAGGGGCACCAACTCAGATGAGGAAGGCAGCTTGGGCAAGGGCACCAAATGAACCATCTTAGAAAAGCGGTCACACACCACCCAAATGACGGACATCTTCTGAGAAACAGGGAGATCAGAAATAAAATCCATAGAGATGTGTGTCCAAGGCCTCTTAGGAACAGGCAAGGGCAACAACAACCCACTAGCCCGAGAACAACAAGGCTTGGCCCGAGCACAAACATCGCAAGACTGCACAAAAGTACGCACGTCCCGAGACAGGGAAGGCCACCAGAAGGACCTAGCCACCAAATCTCTGGTACCAAAAATTCCCGGATGACCTGCCAACGCAGAAGAATGAACCTCCGAGATGACTCTATTGGTCCACTCATCCGGCACAAACAATCTACCAGGCGGACAACGATCAGGCCGATCCGCCTGAAACTCTTGTAAAGCACGTCGCAGGTCTGGGAAGACAGCAGACAATATCACCCCATCCTTAAGTATACCCGTAGGTTTAGAATCACCAGGGGAATCAGGTTCAAAACTCCTAGAAAGGGCATCCGCCTTCACATTCTTAGTACCTGGCAGATACGAAACCACAAAATTAAACCGGGAGAAAAACAACGACCAGCGCGCCTGTCTAGGATTCAGACGTCTGGCCGACTCAAGATAAATCAAATTTTTGTGATCAGTCAAGACCACCACCTGATGTTTAGCACCCTCAAGCCAATGACGCCACTCCTCGAATGCCCACTTCATCGCCAAAAGCTCCCGATTACTGACATCATAATTTCGCTCGGCGGGCGAACATTTTCGAGAAAAGAACGCACAAGGTCTCATCACTGAACAATCTGAACTTTTCTGCGACAAAACCGCCCCCGCTCCGATCTCGGAAGCATCAACTTCCACCTGAAAAGGAAGAGAAACATCAGGCTGGCACAACACCGGAGCAGAAGAAAAACGGCGCTTAAGCTCCCGAAAGGCCTCCACAGCAGCAGGAGACCAATCTGCAACATCAGCACCCTTTTTAGTCAAATCAGTCAAAGGCCTGACAACGCTAGAAAAACCAGTTATGAATCGACGATAAAAGTTAGCAAAGCCCAAAAATTTCTGAAGGCCCTTAAGAGAAGTCGGTTGCGTCCAGTCACAAATAGCCCGAACCTTCACAGGATCCATCTCAATAGAAGAGGGGGAAAAATGTACCCCAAAAAAGAAATCTTCTGAACCCCAAAAACACACTTTGAACCTTTAACAAACAGAGAATTGGTCCGCAAAACCTGAAAAACCCTCCTAACTTGTTGAACATGAGATTCCCAGTCATCCGAAAAAATCAAGATATCGTCCAAATACACAATCATAAATTTATCCAGATATTCACGGAAAATATTGTGCATAAAAGACTGAAAGACCGAAGGGGCATTTGACAGACCAAAAGGCATCACCAAATACTCAAAATGGCCCTCGGGCGTATTAAATGCGGTTTTCCACTCATCCCCCTGCTTAATTCGCACCAAATTATACGCACCGCGAAGATCAATCTTAGAGAACCACTTCGCCCCCTCAATGCGAGCAAATAAATCTGTCAGCAATGGCAAAGGATACTGATACTTGACTGTGATCTTATTCAAGAGTCTATAATCAATACAAGGTCTCAAAGAACCATCGCTTTTAGCTACGAAAAAGAACCCCGCTCCAAGAGGAGACGAAGAAGGACGAATATGTCCCTTTTCCAAGGACTCCCTAATATACTCTCGCATGGCAGCATGTTCAGGTACAGACAGATTGAATAGACGACTATTAGGAAATTTACTGCCAGGGATCAAATCTATGGCGCAATCGCAATCTCTGTGAGGAGGAAGAGAATTAAGAGTAGATTCCTCAAAAACCTCACGATAATCAGACAAAAACTCAGGAATTTCAGAGGGAATAGATGAAGCAATGGAGACCAAAGATGTGTCCCCATGATTTCCCTGACATCCCCAGCTTAGTACAGACATTGTTTTCCAGTCAAGGACTGGGTTATGAGTTTGCAACCATGGCAATCCCAGCACCAACACATCATGTAGATTATACAGTACAAGGAAGCGAATCACCTCTTGATGGTCTGGAGTCATACGCATAGTCACTTGTGTCCAGTATTGTGGTTTATTACTAGCCAATGGTGTAGAATCAATACCCTTTAAAGGTATAGGAACTTCCAGAGGCTCTAGATCAAACCCACAGCGCCTGGCAAAGGACCAATCCATAAGACTCAAAGCGGCGCCAGAATCCACATACGCATCCGCAACAATAGAAGATAACGAACAAATTAGAGTTACAGACAAAATAAACTTGGACTGCAAAGTGCCAATAGCAGAGGATTTATCAACTTTCTTTGTTCGTTTAGAGCATGCTGATATAACATGAGTAGAATTTCCACAATAGAAGCACAAATGATTTTTGCGCCTATAAATCTGTCGTTCGCTTCTGGACAGAAAGCTATCACATTGCATACTCTGTGGTGCCTCTTCAGAAGACACCGCCAACTGGTGCACAGGTTTGCGTTCCCGTAAACGCCGATCAATCTGAATTGCCATTGTCATGGACTCATTCAGACCAGTAGGCGCAGGAAACCCCACCATGACGTCTTTTACAGCATCAGAGAGACCTTCTCTGAAAATTGCCGCGAGAGCGCACTCATTCCACTGAGTAAGCACAGACCATTTTCGAAATTTTTGGCAATATATTTCGGCTTCATCTTGCCCCTGAGAGAGGGCTATTAGGGCTTTCTCAGCCTGAATCTCCAAATTTGGTTCCTCATAAAGCAACCCCAAAGCCAGAAAAAACGCATCCACATTGAGCAACGCAGGATCCCCTGGTGCCAATGAAAATGCCTAATTTTGGGGGTCACCCCGCAGTAAAGAAATAACAATTTTTACTTGCTGGGCAGGATCTCCAGCAGAATGAGATCTCAGCGAAAGAAACAATTTACAATTGTATTTAAAATTTAGAAAACAAGATCGATCTCCAGAAAAAAACTCCAGTATAGGAATTTTAGGTTCAGACCGAGGAGCATGTAACAAAAAATCTTGTATATTCTGAACTTTAGAGGCAAGATTATTCAAATTGGTAGCCAGACTCTGGGGATCCATATTTCAACAGATAAAGTCTGAGCCATTCAGGGGTTAAGAGGAGAGGAAAACAGGAGACTGCAATTAGAGCTGAAGTGCAACTTCAGAGGAAGGAAAAAAAAAAAAAAAAAAGGTTTCACACAGTTCCTTTTCTCTCCTGCTTCAGCCTATAGATTAAACATTTGGGCTGGCCATACTGTTATGGTTTCCAATGGCAAGGAAACATCAGAAGCATAGAATAAACGGACAAGCTCTCGGGTGATGGAAACTAGAGCTGACCGCGATGCTAAACCTACACACCACACTAGAAGTAGCCAGGGGGCATTCCTGCGTTGTCTCTAGATGCCGCGCGCCAGCCGGAGAACTAACTACCCCTGGTAGAAGAAAACACAGTCCTGGCTTGCCTCCAGAGAATGTCCCCACAGGAGATAGCAGCCCCCCACATATAATAACGGTGAGAGCAGATGAAAAGACACACGTAGTATGAAAGCAGATTTAGCACAGAGAGGCCCGCTAACTAAATAGCAGAAAGATACAACAGAGGACTTCGCGGTCAGCTGCAAAACCCTTCAAAACACCATCCTGAAATTACCTTAACTCATGTGACAACTCATGCCACTGGAGTGGTAATTTCAGCCCAACAAGAGCTTCCAGCTGCAGAGATTCACATAAGTGCAAACTGGACAAAACATACAAAAATAGACTTAAGGACTAAAGTGTCCAACTTAGCTGAGCAGAAAACTGGGAGCAGGAACATGCAACAGAATCACTCTGGATACATTGATGGCCAGCATTAGAATGACTGAGGAGCAAGGTTAAATAGGATAATCCCACATCCTGATAGGAACAGGTGAACTGAGAAGGCAAAGCTTGCAGGACACCAGTACCACAAGAGACCACCGGGGGAGCCCACGAACCGAATCACAACAGTGATGGCTGCGTGTGTGTGTGTGTGTGATGGCTGCGTGTGTGATGCATTTGTGTCAAAGCTGCATGTGTTTGTGAGCTGCGTTTGTGATGCTGCATGTGTATGTGTGATACTGCGTGTGTGTGTGATGCTGCGTGTGTGAGCTGCGTGCATGTGAGCTGCGTGCGTGTGTGAGCTGTGTGTGTGCTGTGTGTGTGCTGCGTGTGTGAGCTGTGTGCGTGTGTGTGAGCGTGGGTGTCAGCTGCGTGCCTGTATGTCATTATACAGTATGGAGAACTGTGGCCATTATACAGTATGGAGCATGTGTGTGTGTGATGGCTGCATGTGTGTGTGATGGCTGAGTGTGTGATGCATTTGTGTCAAAGCCGCATGTGTTTGTGAGCTGCGTTTGTGATGCTGCATGTGTATGTGTGATACTGCATGTGTGTGAGCTTCATGTGTGAGCTGCGTGCGTGTGTGTGAGCTGTGAGCTGTGTGTGTGCTGCGTGTGTGAGCCGTGTGTGTGAGCTGTGTGCGTGTGTGTGAGCGTGGGTGTGAGCTGCGTGCCTGTGTGTGAGCTGCGTGCCTGTATGTCATTATACAGTATGGAGAACTGTGGCCATTATACAGTATGGAGCATCATGTGCAGCCAGTATACAGTATGGAGCACCATGTGCAGTCATTATACAGTATGGAGCATCATGTGCAGCCAGTATACAGTATGGAGCATCATGTGCAGTCATTATACAGTATGGAGCATCATGTGCAGTCATTATACAATATGGAGCATCATGTGCAGCCAGTATACAGTATGGAGCATCATGTGCAGTCATTATACAGTATGGAGCATCATGTGCGGTCATTATACAGTATGCAGCATCATGTGCGGTCATTATACAGTATGCAGCATCATGTGCGGTCATTATACAGTATGCAGCATCATGTGCGGCCATTATACAGTATGGAGCATCATGTGCAGTCATACAGTATGGAGCATCATGTGTGGTCATTATACAGTATGGAGCATCATGTGTGGCCATTATACAGTATGCAGCATCATGTGCGGTCATTATACAGTATGGAGCGTCATGTGCAGCCAGTATACAGTATGGAGCGTCATGTGTGGTCATCGTACAGTATGGAGCATCATGTGTGGCCATTATACAGTATGGGGCACTGTGTGGCCATATTTTTTTGTTTATAATTATTGTATATGAAACAGTGTGATCGGCAGTGCTAAATGGGTGTGGTTGGGACGTGGATATGGGTGTGACTAATTATGAATGGGTGTGGTCAGAGGCGTGGCCTAAAATTTGCCGCGGCGCGCTTAGCGCGCCACAAACTTTATCCCTCTTTCCCGTCTTCAAAAGTTGGGAGGTATGCCTACCAGTGACTCGTCGGCCTGCAGCCTGGCACAGTTGGTGGCCGCGGTAACGTCAGTCACTGGAACGGGGTCAATAGCTGTGGCAGGAGCAGTCGCTGAAGCGGGGTCGGTCACTGAGGCAGGGTCGTTCTTCATACCTGCTTCAGATGCGGTCCCTCCAGTCCGGTCTGCTCTGTCTCCGCTGGGGTCTGGAACGCTGGTTGCAAGGCCTTGTGCTGCGGCACTGTCATCTCCGTTTGCAGCATCTCGCTTTCCGGCAGGGCCTTGCTTTCTGGCTTTGGAGTGCCTGAACTTCTTTCTTGCTCCGGACCAGACGAAGCTGCCGACGGACGTCTGGTGAGGCTCCCGATGAAGGTCTTCTTCCACCCGGCAACAGTGCTCAGCTGCGTCCGCAAGAGTTGGTCGCTGAGCTCTTCCACCTCCGCTTTCAGGAACTCCAGGACCTCTGGTGACGACTCACTGCGGCTTCCATCCTGGTAGCTGGGGGGGTCCTCGGCTTCCACCCCACGCGCCGAGTCCTGGCCGCTCACCATCTTGTCCTCCATGTTCCTTCTTCCTCCACCATCCCAGACTAGGAGTCGGATCCCTTTGGTTGATGGGCATATTTTTCTGACATAGTAGTATCTGTGGGGGATGGCTTCCATTTTCGCGCCGTTCTTCCAGGCTACGCCCACAATGACACGCCCCACTCCTCCTGCACGCCGCATGGCGCTATAATGGCAGCGGTTTTTGTGGGAATTCTTGGCGGTCTTTTGCAATATACAGTCCTTTAGCAAATCACAGTTCAAGCACGATTCTGGCACAGTTCTTAGACGCACATGACCCGATTTTCAGGCTTAAGTAGATCCTGTTCGTGACGCCAAAAGATTGGAGCGCCCCCAAGGGCAGCGGGGTACTCGGTACAGGGTCCTTCGGTTCTCAAGGGGGATGTCACGGTGGCTGACCCTGTCCGTGGCCCTAGGGATGTCCGTTGTGAAAGGGGGAAAGGTCTTTAAAGGGATAATGTTCCTGACGCCTCCTGTGGTATTCGGTCAGGGTGATGCTTAGGGGTCCGCTGGGGTGATGTTATGGCAGCTAGATGGTATACCTTCCCACAGGTGAAGTGTATCCCCAGGGCTTCCCAGAGAGTAGATGGCGGATGGTGTGAGGTGCAGTGAAGAACGAGGACACAAGGTTGCAGTCTCTCTACATTTTTACTGTAGACTTCAGCATCCACAGTCCAGAGCACCAGATCACAGGGCAGGCAGAGTCCGGCCGCTTTGAAGGCAAATCCAGAGTCCCCTTATCCAGGTGGAAATCAGTAGCCTTCCTCTAGCGCCTGGCTGTTGTAGTACCTTACTGCTGAGCCTCTCATAAGGTCCTCACAACTGTTGTAGATGTTCTAGATGTCATGTCTCTCTCTGTCCCCCAGATGGATAGGAACAAACCCGTATGACTGATGGCCTGAGGCTTTTTACAGGGACTCTAGCACGTCCCAGCCCCCACAAGTTGCCACCGTGCCTCCTGGGTATAGGGCGGATCAGTAACTTGAAGTTAGCTGTCCTGCTGGTCTCTGGAGCAAGGCATAAAGGACTGTTGCTCCCTCGGTGTTCCGGCTACCGGATCCTGCGCCTCAGAAGGAGGCAGCCTTTGCAGGGCAGAACTCCTTCTGGTTTCTTCTCCTTTTGCTATGACTTCGTTTCTCACCCTCTACAATACAATTTGCTGTTCATGTCTCTTTCTTAGGATGCTGCCGCACGTGGGGTAGGCGCAGCTCCGTGGCCTTCTGTCTAGGCCTCTGACAGGATCCCACCCCTGTCAGGGACCAACTCTGTCAGCAACTACTCGATGTTCCTCCTTCCACTCTGTCTGCCTGACAGGAACTGACTGACTTCCTATCTAGGCCACCAGTTTTACCTAATTGTGAAGAGTGCCCTAATAAATAGGAGCATAGCTCCCCCTGGTGGACTGGAGTGTGAAGTGTGTTGCATGGTTTGTGATACCTGGTAAAGAGATCTCCTTCATTGCTTTCAAACGTAACATCACTCCCCACTAGAGGAGAATGACATTACTGCAACAACCAGGACCATGGGGCACTGCAATTGCATCACCACATTTTGAGAGTTATAATTTTTTTTATATTTCAGCCAAGAGAGTCATGTGAGTTCTCGTTTCTTGTAGGCCGTGTTGACATTTTTATTGGTACCATTTTTGGGACATGATAATTTTTGATCGCTTTCTATTCTGAATTTTTGGAGGCAGAATGAACAAAAACCAGCAATTCATGAATTTCTTTTGGTGGGCATTTATACCTTTCCATGTGTGGTAAAATTGGTAAGGCAGTTTTATTCTTCGGGTTAATGTGATTACAGCGATACCTCATTTATATCATTTTTTTATGTTTTGGTGCTTTTATACAACAAAAACTATTTTTATATAAAAAATAATTATTTTTGCATCCCTTTATTCTAAGAGCTATAACTTTTTTATTTTTCCACTGATTGAGCTGTATGGGGGAAGATGAAGTTTTCAGCGGTGCCATGTTTACTTATATCCCTTTTTTGATCGTGTGTAATTCCTTGTTTTGTTCGGCGGTATGATGATAAAGCATTGTTTTTTGCCTTGTTTTTTTTATGGTGTTCACTAAAGGGGTTAACTATTGGTATAGTTCTATAGGTCAAGTCGTTGCGGATGCAGCAATACCAAATATGTGCACTTTTATTGTTTAGATTTTTTTCCATTAAAATATTTATTTAGGGATAGAATAAATATTGATTTTTTATTATTATTTTTGATTTTTTTTTTTTTTTTATATTTTTACAATTATTGAAAAGGTTTTTTTTACTTTTTTGTAACTGTTTTACTTTGTCCCACTATGGGACAATCATTTTTTGCAGGATGATCTCTTCTATGGCATGGAGATGAAGTAGCATCTGCATGCCATATAAGCTGACAGCGCTGCACTGACAGGGAGACTTGGTGATCATGTACTGAGCATGATCACCAAGTTTCCTAGCTCTGGTGACCCGTATGTCGTCATGACGACATCGGGTCACCATGGCAACGATCGGGAACCTGCATCACGCTGTCAGCCCCGGCTTCGATCACAGTATTTCGGGGGTTAACGTGTCGGGAGCCATCTGACTGCTTCTGGCACCTAGTGCTGGGTTCCAGCTGTTAGAATCAGCTGGCACCTGGCAGCGATCGGCTGCGCTCCCCCCCGTGATGGTTGCCGACCACTTAGACGTACTATTCCGTCCATGGTCAAATTGATCCAGGTCACATGGACGGAATAGTACGTCTGATGTCAGAAAAGGGTTAAATAGCATGTACGAAATAACCCAAAAATGTGCCTGGCCAGATACAGGCGTAAATTGCCCAGTAGTGAAATGGTTACCAGAAACACTATTTAAAAAATACATTCCTGGAAACGTTGCAATGAAATCAAAGTTTAGAAGGGTAAAATAAACTGCAGGACCATCGATGACCAGTAGGTGGTACGTCTGACATGCATTTTCCCATTTGGTAAGCATTAGCTGAAAATAACATTTTAGGACTGAAAGACACTTACACTCTATATACAGAAAAGCTTATAGCTCTGACACATGACCCAGATATGATGACTATTTTGTAGCTCTGCACTTATCAGACACTGACTCTTCTATAGGTTAGTAATGCTCCCATCTCTGCTGGGTGCTGTGGCGCACACCTGTAATCCTAGCTACTATGGGAGGCTTGGGCTGTGGGATCACTGGAGCTTGTCAGTTCTGGTCCATCCTGTGCTATGTGGGTCAGGGGTCTTCTCTGTCCTCATCATCAATATGGTGACTCTGAGCCACCTACTGGGAGACACTAAGTTGGTGGAGGATGGGATGTCCTTGGTCAAAAAAAAAAAGACATTCACATGAATTTCAGAGCACTATAGAAAAATAAAGCACTTAATGCATAGTCAGAATGGAGCAGACTGAGCAGCACAGTGAGACGCTGCCCTTTCTTTTTATAGCAGCAGAGGTCAATTACATATTTATTTTCTGTCCAATATTAGTAAATGCAGATTGCAGCTCCTTATACGGAATCTGTCACCAGGTTTTTGCTGTCTCATCTGAGAGGCACATAAATGTAGAGACAGAGACTCTGATACCAGCGATGTATCACTTACTGAGCTGCTTGCTGCAGTTTTGATAAGAACATTGTTTACCCAGTCGGAGATTATCTGACTGACAGCCGCAGCTCACTGTGTACTAAGCGGTTAATGAAGCCGCGGTCGGCTGTGTCTCTATCACTGAAGGCCGGAGGCTACTGGGAGGAATAAACTTCATTTCCTACTGCTAGCTGGGCTTTCAGTGCAGTGGCCCGTGCAGCTTTAGAACAGAACCAAACTACAGATTAACCCCATATTTACAGGTGATTAGAGTTTGTTTTACATGACAGATTCCCTTTAGGATCAGCACTTCCGTAAGAATAAGGATTCTGGGATCATGACACAATGGAATCAGATTTAAAAGGAATCAATCTATCACCAAAATTTTGCTACCCGATCTGACAGCATCATGATATAGAGGTATAGACACTGACACCATCAATGTGTCACTTACTGGGCTGCTTGCTGTCATTTTGATAAAAATCACTGTTCTATCTGCTGCTGATCCACCAGTCTGAGCTCTGTATAACTCCGCCCCCACCATTAATTGGTTGCTGTCTGCTCTTGTACACAGAAAGCTGCCAATCAGTGATGTGCGCGGCATTACACAGAGCTCTTTGTCTTCCCATTTACTGTTTACACAGTGCTGAAGAGAGGCTGAGTACACAGAAATGGCCCAGAAACATAGGTTGAGCAGGCACCATCCAACTCAAATGAAGGAGGGGGGGATCACCTGATGCATATCAATATAAACCTACACCACACAAAGACAAGTACATGCGTCATACAAATGGGATCACCACACCAATAGTTTAGGCTACTTTCACACTGGCGTTAACTGCATTACGTCGCAATGCGTCGTTTTGCCGAAAAAACGCATCCTGCAAAAGTGTTTGCAGGATGCGTTTTTTCTGCATTGACTAACATTAGCGACTTATTTGCGACGCAATGACACACGTCGCAACCGTCGTGCGATGGTTGCGCCGTGCTGTGGCGGACCGTCGGGAGCAAAAAACGTTACATGTAACGTTTTTTGCTCTCGACGGTCCGCTTTTTCCGACCGCGCATGCGCGGCCGGAACTCCGCCCCCACCTCCCCGCACCTCACAATGGGGCAGCAGATGCGCTGGAAAATGCATCCGCTGCCCCCATTGTGCGGCGGAGACAACGCTAGCGTCGGGGACCTCGGCCCGACGCTAGTGTGAAAGTAGCCTTAGATACAAAATATAACAAACCGGGCAGCGCGGTGGCGCAGTGGTTAGCACTGTAGCCTTGCAGCGCTTGGGTTCAAGCCCCACTCAGGACAACATCTGCAAGGAGTTTGTATGTTCTCTCCGTGTTTGCGTGGGTTTCCTCCGGGTTCTCCGGTTTCCTCCCACATTCCAAAGACATACTGATACGGAATTTAGATTGTGAGCCCCATCGGGGACAGTGATGATAATGTGTGCAACCTGTAAAGCGCTGCGGAATATGTTAGCGCTATATAAAGATTATTATTATTATTATTATTTAGACAACACCACACAAAAACTGTAGTTTAAAAACAATAAAAAAAACTCCCATAGACAAAAATGGGAGTTAAGGGTCTATAGAATACATGAGTTAAATGCTCAAAAAAACATTGCATAGTCTATATCAAATATGTGAATACAATTCTCAAAGTGTGACCACATACAAAATGGTGCGGGTCAGAAAGTATAAGCATGCTGTGTCTCCTATCGGTACGACAATTCAGATAAGCTTAGTGTCCCAATACCATATTAAATATACACGTGACATACAAACTTATCTGGCTGCACCCCATACAGATCAGTGGGGATATCTGAAAGTCCAAAGGGCTCAATAAAGTTGATCGTTATAGGAGAAAACAATGTATAGCAATCTCTCAAAAGAGCCACATATAAAGACCCGGCATCTTACCCCCACACCATCAGACAGGTCACCTCAATTAATGACAAAGCAGACTAAAGCAATGAAAGACCCACGCGTATCGACGCTTAAAGCGTCTTCCTCAAGGTCCACGGTCTTCTAGTGGTGTAGTCCCCAATTAAATACTACATTTTAAATCAATTTTACACACCAGGTGTGCAGCATGATGGCGGCGAAACCCAGAGGAAATGTGTAAATCCAGAGTGTTGTTGACACCAATGCGCAGCGGCTGGATTCCGTATCTGGCCGGGGTACTGATTCTAGCGCACTGCGCATGCGTGATCTAGCGAAATAGGTCACCATAGCAACCAAGGCATATTTACAAGAAACAGAGTACTATGTATGACTACGTACAATGCGGTAGGTCTCCGCTGTGAGTAACAAAAAAACCTAACCAAATTCCATATATGTTAGGCGGCGACACCGAAGCCCAGAGGAAATGTGTAAGTCCTGCGTGTTGTTAACATCAATGCGCAGGCGCTGGATTCCCAATCTGGTTGAAGTACTGGCTCTAGCGCACTGCGCATGCGTGATCTATCAGAATAGGTCACCATGGCAACCAAAGCATATTTACAAGAAACAGAGTACTGTATATAACTCCGTGTAGTGTGGTAGATCTCCGTTGTAAGTCACAAAAAACCTAGCCAAATTCCATATATGTCAGGCGGCGACACCAAAAAGATATATGTCAGAACGGCGTATTGTATTAGCCAGTGCGCAGATGCCAAGTTCCCTGCCTAGTCGGAAACCTAACTGCAACGCACTGCGCATGCGTGATTAAGCGAGCAAGTCGCTATGGCAACCAAAGCGCATATACAAGTAAATAAGAAGGGGACAAAGTATTGCGCACTAACCAGTGCGGTAAGTCTCTGCTGCAAACCCCACATCTCTATCAGAAATATATAGGCTTAAGGTGTGCACCAATCAACCTAGTAGATCTGCGCAAAAAGTTGCAGTCAAAACATCCCCTACTCGGGTGATGGCAAGGGATCAGATATTGCACATGCGATATAAATAACAGGCGAAGAAATTATCTACAAGGATACAGTTATAACAGACCAGGCATGAAGGATGAGTTTAACCTCCATACAATGCTGGGTCTATCAAAAAATACACACAAATGGGTCAATTAGGATATAAATGACCACTAGCAAGAAAATATGCTATGAAGCATAATATAAACAGCTATTGCAGCTAAAGTAGCTGTATAGAATCTGATTATACATAAATGGTTCTGTTGTTGAACAATTGCTGTGTCTTCACTCACAATAAGATGCTAACAGCAAGGCTACCAAACCCCAGCTATGTGCCCAGATAGATAAGTACATACTTTCTAATCCTCATACCTAAAATACGGCCTTTCCCATATTCTGTAATACAGAAATGGGTACCTAATCTAGCTAAAAGTACAATAGATACCCTAATTCACTTAGACACAAAAAAATGCACAACACCCAGGAAAACTTAGTGGGAATGACAAAGGGTAAACCTAAATGATCTTGGAACCAGATCAAAGACCATGGAGAAAGACCCAGCATATGCTTATATGAAAAGATGACCTGGACATATATATTAAATACGAAGAGATTGGGGGGGGGGGGAAATAGTATATTTATAAATGTACGTGTCGTGTGGGTTGAACCTCCACAACAATATATTCAAATATCTTAGGCAATGTTGTTCAAATAGTCCGACAAATGTCAAAAAGAGGTTGAAGCGCTTTTTGGGCTTGATCCAATCATTCTTCAGAAAGCCAAGGCATGGTGCTCAATCTACGCCAAAATCTGAGCAATCCAAGCTGGTGCAAGATCTAAGAAAGGAGGAAAAATGATCAAAAGAGGGAAGAATAATCAAAAAATGTTCAATTTACCACTGCCCGAACCCAAAGGACTGTACCAATGGTGATCCACAAATATGTAAGTGGCACCAAGGTCACTAAAGTCTTTTGTAGAAGTGTACATTAGTTCCTCATTCAGACCACTAGGTGATAAACTATTCAATTTGTAAATCCAACGGGATTCCCTTCTCAGAAGTTCATCCGTTATTCTACCACCCCTAATGTTTAATGTGACCCCCTCCAATCCCATAACCCTAAGGGTTCTGGAGGTACCATTGTGGTGGTCTAAGAAATGAGCCGCCACCGAGGTGATCTGCTTACCCTTTTCTCTGTCAGTCTTGGCCATGGAGATATTAGAAACGTGCTGTTGAATCCTGCGACGCCGTTCTTGGGTGGTCTGTCCAACGTAAACCTTATTACAACCACAGATCAGGGCATAGACTAGATTTCGTGTATGACAATTGAAGAAAGATCTCGGAGACACCCGAAAGGGGAAGGATGGTAGTGAAATTCCAACATCAGCTATCATAAATATACATACAGAACATCCTCTGTTGTGAATTCCGTTCTCGGACTCCCTCCTGTGGTCATGAATGCTACTGTGGTGAGTTCTGTCCTTGGACTCCCTCTGGTGGCTTTGAGGGGAATTGCTGGTCCTTGAGGTTGGCTTTCTCAGCTGCCCTCGTTTATTGCTATGCTGGCTTCCCTATTTAACTCCATTCAGATTGTTACTTCATGCCAGCTGTCAATGTCTCAGTATTGGTTCAGATCTCTCTTGGACTTCTCTGATGACCTGTCTACTTCAGCAGAAGCTAAGTTCCTACTAGTTCATTTGTTGTTGCTGTTTCCTGAATATGTTTCTTAGTACTGCTAAATTCTAGTCCAGCTTGCTATCATGATATTTCCTTGCTAGCTGGAAGCTCTGGGGGTGCAGAGTTGCACCTCCACACCGTGAGTCGGTGTGGAGGTCTTTTTGCACACTCTGCGTGGGTTTTGTAGTTTTTTGTGCTGACCGCATAGTTCCCTTTTCTATCCTCTGACTATTTAGTGAAGACTGGCCTCCTTTGCTAAAACCTGTTTCATTCCTGTTTGTGACTTTCCTCTTAACTCACAGTTAATATATGTGGGGGCTGCCTTTTCCTTTGGGGAATTTCTCTGAGGCAAGGTAAGGCTTATATTTCTATCTTTAGGGGTAGTTAGTGGAGCGCCCCCACACCGCCGCAGGGCCTAGGGGTACCCGGAGCCGGGCCTCTAGGTCTCAGTCCTGGGGTTGTCACGGTGGCTAGACCCGGTCCGTGGCCCTGTCTGTCAGTGGGGGACGTCCGGTGCAATAAGTGATGTTGTAGCGGTGCAGTTGTGGGGTGCAGGTCGCGGTAAATAACGAGGACACCAGGTTGCAGTCTCTTTACCTCTTTACTGAAGCTCTCTGGGTCCTCAGTCCGGAATACGGCTCACCAGGCTGCGCAAGTCCGGCCGGTCCAATGGCACTTCCAGAGCTCTCCTTGCAGGTGGAAATCGGTGCCTTCCTTCTAGCGCTATGTGTTGCAGTCCTTCCCTGCTGTGCTTACGGAAAGTACCCCACAACTGTTGTGTCTGTTTCTCGTGTTCCCTCACAACAACTTAATTCGCAATGATCTTCCTCGTCCCTCCAGATACTATGGTAGGAACGCACCCGTATGACGGGGAGGCTCGGAGATCTTCCGGGACTCTATCTGCGCCCCTCTCCTGTTGGTACCCCCCTTTGCCTTCCTAGGTGATGCGTGAGACAGTCCGCCTCAAGCTAACTGCCCTGCCGTAGGTCTGAGGTATGGCTTGAAACTCTTTACCTCCTCGGCGTTCCGGCCACCGGTAGTGCGCCTCAGTAAGGTGCTGCCTCTTTCAGCACAACCCTCACTGGTATCTCCTTTCGCTTGATTTCGTTTCTCACTCAGCACAATCTATCTCGCTTCTTAGTCCTTCCTTGGGCACCGCCGCTATGCTGAGCAGGCACGGTCCCTTTACGTTCTTTCCATGCCAAGCCTCTGCCAGGATCCCACCCCTGGCAGAGACCCTACAGTCTCTCCCTTCACAACACCCTCTGCCACCAGGTGTTGCTCCGTTCAATCCCGTCAGCGTTCCCCCTAACTTCCTGCCTGACCCCCAGTTTACCCACTATGGTGGGGAGTGGCCTAATGAATAGCACCCTTAGCTCCCCCCGGAGGCCCAGCTGTGAAATGTATTGGTGACTGTGATACCTGCTCAGAGAACTCCTTCCGTGCCATCGAACGCAGCATGGCCCCCCTTAGTGGCTGAACCATGCTACTGCAACGACCAGGACTCTGGGGCGCTTCACTCCCCCCTGGTTAAACACAGTACTCCGGGACTGGGAAGAAAAACAACAATACAGGTTAGCAAAAAGACATACAATTTTGTTGAGTGCAAATAACAATAAGTATACTTAAGTAGGCTTCCCTTTATGGGAGGTGAGGACACTTGTAACGTTACAAACATAATTAACCTTATAATTTACAGAGTATAAATAACTTCTGTTACCCAACCGGGTATTCTATTTAGTGCAATTTTTGAAATAATAACTTAACATTGCCTTTAAGAAACTCACACTCTTAGTCTATCAAAGGCCTTCCTATAATCACATTATAAGGCATTTCAACTTTACATTCTCCTTCTTGTGAACCTGCAGGACCGCCTGTCCCTACGGCACCAGACCTACTGCCTCTCCTTTCTTCTACAGGACCGCCCTGTTCAGCCAGGGCCTACTGCCTTTCGCTACTATACACAGTATAGACATAACATTCCTTTCGGTTGAAGAACTCTGAGCCAGCTCTACTCGGCCCCTTTAAGGACTCACTCTCTAACCCCTACGGGTTCTCTGCATCTTTCCTGTCTTCAAAACATTATTCAAATTTCACATTTTAACAAATTCAACACATATAACTTAGCATGTAAAACAGTTACATTTCTTTTCAAGGCATCATTATGGCATTACTGTTCTGCAACAGTATCTCTCTCAAGTTCAGTTTCTCACATCCCCTTTAAGAGGAGACCAAGTCTTTCTAAGGTAGCTCGTCTCCTCAGCCTACCGGCCCATGCAAAGGTTCCGGCATGGTATCTTCGCAAAGTGTCTTTAACTAGAACCGGTAGGAAAGGTATCTTCACAAAGTGTCTTTGGCTCAAACAAATAGGGCAAATATCTTCGCAAAGTGTCTTTGGCTAAAACCAGTAGGGAGCACCTTTAAGAAGGTGCAAACTATTTACAAGGGAAGTTCGAATCATGCACAGTCCATGATTTCTGCAGTTCTCTTTTTTAAAACTGTATAAACTTCAGGAAAACAACAGTGACCCCGGGTCAACAAAGGGGTCACCTTTAACCCTAGACGGGTTTAGCAGCAAACAGGAACAGTTAAAGGAATGAACAGTTAACTATTTACATTTTCAGGTTTCCGAGGTTTAGTGGGACGGCTTCCAGGGCTGCACCTGGCACTTAACCCTTCTCGGCCTGGGAAAAGTGAGGTCCAGGGTTACACCCAGTGCTGGACAAACGCCGTTAATCCGTCTTTCATGTATGGTTAAATCATGCGCAGCAATGGAGGTCTGTGCAGCTTGAGTATGGGCATCTGCTGCAGCAGAGGTAGAGGCTGCTGCAAGATCAGTCACTGGAACGGGGTCAGCAGCTGTGGCACCAGCAGTCACGGGAGTGGTGTCAGTTGTCAGGGCAGGGTCGTCCTTCATACCTGCTTCAGATGCGGTTCCTCCGGTGCCGGTCTGCCCCGTCTCCGCTGGGGTCTGGAACGCTGGCTGCAGGGCCTTGCTTTCCAGCTTCGGAGCGCTGGGACTTCTTCCCTGCTCCGGACCAGATGAGGCTGCCGACAGATGTCCGGTGAGGCTCCTGATGATGGCCTTCTTCCACCCGGCCTCGGTGCTCAGCTGCGTCCGCCGGGGTCGGTCGCTGAGCTCGTCCACTCCGGCCTGCAGGAATTCAGCATCAGCGGTGGAGGCCTGGTTGCGGTGCCCCTCCGGGTGGCTGGGGGAGTCCTCTGCTCCGACCCCACGCTCCGGCTCCGGGCGGCTCGCCATGGCGTCCTCCATGTCGCTCGCTCCTTCTTCCTGGTCCTTTTCCCGCTCTCTTCTTCGTGGGCGGTTTCGTTTTCGTTGTCTCTGCCCACCATTAAGGATCAGGAGGCGGATCTCGGCTGCTGACGGACACGTCCTCAAGGGGCCGAGATATTTAGACTGGGCGGCCATTGTCTTTCGCGCTCTTCAGCTTGTTCACGCCCACTTCCACGCCCTTCTTCTTCTCCTGCGCTCTCCTTAGCGCTGTAATGGCGGCGGTTTTGGCGGGAACTTCTGGCGGCAAGTGGCAACACACAGTCCTTGTAATAAAGCACAGTCCAAGCACGATAAATCACAGTTCCAAGGCACACATGACCTGATTCTTCAGGCTTAAGTAGATCCTGTTCGTGACGCCAAGTTGGAGCGCCCCCACACCGCCGCAGGGCCTAGGGGTACCCGGAGCCGGGCCTCTAGGTCTCAGTCCTGGGGTTGTCACGGTGGCTAGACCCGGTCTGTGGCCCTGTCTGTCAGTGGGGGACGTCCGGTGCAATAAGTGATGTTGTAGCGGTGCAGTTGTGGGGTGCAGGTCGCGGTAAATAACGAGGACACCAGGTTGCAGTCTCTTTACCTCTTTACTGAAGCTCTCTGGGTCCTCAGTCCGGAATACGGCTCACCAGGCTGCGCAAGTCCGGCCGGTCCAATGGCACTTCCAGAGCTCTCCTTGCAGGTGGAAATCGGTGCCTTCCTTCTAGCGCTATGTGTTGCAGTCCTTCCCTGCTGTGCTTACGGAAAGTACCCCACAACTGTTGTGTCTGTTTCTCGTGTTCCCTCACAACAACTTAATTCGCAATGATCTTCCTCGTCCCTCCAGATACTATGGTAGGAACGCACCCATATGACGGGGAGGCTCGGAGATCTTCCGGGACTCTATCTGCGCCCCTCTCCTGTTGGTACCCCCCTTTGCCTTCCTAGGTGATGCGTGAGACAGTCCGCCTCAAGCTAACTGCCCTGCCGTAGGTCTGAGGTATGGCTTGAAACTCTTTACCTCCTCGGCGTTCCGGCCACCGGTAGTGCGCCTCAGTAAGGTGCTGCCTCTTTCAGCACAACCCTCACTGGTATCTCCTTTCGCTTGATTTCGTTTCTCACTCAGCACAATCTATCTCGCTTCTTAGTCCTTTCTTGGGCAGCGCCGCTATGCTGAGCAGGCACGGTCCCTTTACGTTCTTTCCATGCCAAGCCTCTGCCAGGATCCCACCCCTGGCAGAGACCCTACAGTCTCTCCCTTCACAACACCCTCTGCCACCAGGTGTTGCTCCGTTCAATCCCGTCAGCGTTCCCCCTAACTTCCTGCCTGACCCCCAGTTTACCCACTATGGTGGGGAGTGGCCTAATGAATAGCACCCTTAGCTCCCCCCGGAGGCCCAGCTGTGAAATGTATTGGTGACTGTGATACCTGCTCAGAGAACTCCTTCCGTGCCATCGAACGCAGCATGGCCCCCCTTAGTGGCTGAACCATGCTACTGCAACGACCAGGACTCTGGGGCGCTGCATTAGCTCTTAGGCTGTGAAGAGGCGTCTAGGGAGAGTTAGGTACGCTCCACGGCTATTTCTAGTGTGTGTGATAGGAGTAGGGTTTGCGGTCAGCAGAGTTCCCACTTCCCCAGAGCTTGTCCATATTTCTAGTTTAACCATCAGGTCATTCCGGGTGCTCCTAACCACCAGGTCCATAACAGTACAGCTGGCCCACAAAGTGTTAATGCATCTCAAAAGAGGGATAAGAGAAGTTCTGAACCCATTTTTTTTTCTTTGCAGTGTGTTTTGTTTCTCTTTTCCCCTTAACCTCTGGGTGGTTCAGGACTCAGGTGTAGATATGGACATTCAAGGTCTGTCCTCTTGTGTGGATCAACTCGCTGCAAGGGTGCAAAGAATTCAAGATTATGTAGTTCAGAATCCGATGTTAGAACCTAGAATCCCAATTCCTGATTTGTTTTCTGGGGATAGATCTAAGTTTCTGAATTTCAAAAATAATTGTAGACTGTTTCTTGCGTTGAAACCCCGCTCCTCTGGTGACCCCATTCAGCAAGTAAAAATTATTATTTCTTTGTTACGTGGCGACCCTCAAGACTAGGCATTCTCCCTTGCGCCAGGAGATCCTGCATTGCTTAATGTAGATGCGTTTTTCCTGGCGCTAGGACTGCTTTATGACGAACCAAATTCAGTGGATCAGGCAGAGAAAATTTTGCTGGCTTTGTGTCAGGGTCAGGATGAAGCGGAGGTATATTGCCAGAAGTTCAGAAAATGGTCTGTGCTTACTCAGTGGAATGAGTGTGCCCTGGCAGCGATTTTTAGAAAGGGTCTTTCTGAAGCTCTTAAGGATGTCATGGTGGGGTTCCCTACACCTGCTGGTCTGAATGAATCAATGTCCTTGGCTATTCAAATTGATCGGCGTTTGCACGAGCGCAAAGTTGTGCACCATTTGGCGGTATCCTCTGAGCAGAGGCCTGAGCTTATGCAATGTGATAGGACTTTGACCAGAACTGAACGGCAAGAACACAGACGTCAGAAAGGACTGTGTTTTTACTGTGGTGACTCCACTCATGCTATCTCTGATTGTCCTAAGCACACTAAGCGGTTCGCTAGGTCTGTCACCATTGGTACTGTACAGCCTAAATTTCTTTTGTCCATTACTCTGATTTGCTCTTTGTCATCCTACTCTGTTATGGCATTTGTGGACTCAGGCGCTGCCCTGAATTTGATGGACTTGGAGTTTGCCAGGCGCTGTGGTTTTTCCTTGGAGCCTTTGCAGTATATTATTCCATTAAGGGGAATTGATGCTACGCCTTTGGCCAAGAATAAACCTCAGTACTGGACTCAGTTGACCATGTGCATGGCTCCTGCACATCAGGAGGATATTCGCTTTTTGGTGTTGCATAATTTGCATGATGTGGTCGTGTTGGGTTTGCCGTGGCTACAGGTTCATAATCCAGTATTGGATTGGAAATCAATGTCTGTCTAGTTGGGGTTGTCAAGGGGTACATGGCGATGTTCCGTTGATGTCAATTTCTTCTTCCACTCCTTCTGAAGTCCCTGAGTTTTTGTCGGATTACCGAGATGTATTTGATGAGCCCAAATCCAGTGTGCTACCTCCTCATCGGGATTGTGATTGTGCTATTAATTTGATTCCTGGTAGTAAGTTTCCTAAGGGCCGGCTTTTCAATTTATCTGTGCCAGAACACGCCGCTATGCGGAGTTATATAAAGGAGTCCTTGGAGAAAGGGCATATTCGCCCGTCTTCTTCGCCGTTGGGAGCAGGGTTCTTTTTTGTGGCCAAAAAGGACGGTTCTCTGAGACCCTGTATAGATTACCGCCTTCTTAATAAAATCACGGCCAAATTTCAGTACCCTTTGCCTCTGTTGTCTGATTTGTTTGCTCGGATTAGGGGGGCTAGTTGGTTCACCAAGATTGATCTTCGAGGGGCGTATAATCTTGTGCGTATTAAACAGGGCGATGAATGAAAAACAGCATTTAATACGTCTGAGGGTCATTTCGAGTATCTGGTGATGCCATTCGGGCTTTCTAATGCTCCATCTGTGTTTAAATCCTTTATGCATGACATCTTCCGAAAGTATCTGGATAGATTCATGATTGTTTATTTGGATGATATTTTGGTCTTTTCGGATGATTGGGAGTCTCATGTGAAGCAGGTCAGAATGGTGTTCCAGGTCCTTTGTGCTAATTTCTTGTTTATGAAGGGGTCTAAATGTCTCTTCGGAGTTCAGAAGGTTTCCTTTTTGGGCTTCATTTTTTCCCCTTCTACTATCGAGATGGATCCTGTTAAGGTTCAGGCCATCCATGATTGGACTCAGCCTACATCTGTAAAGAGCCTTCAGAAATTCCTGGGCTTTGCTAATTTTTACCGTCGTTTCATCGCTAATTTTTCTAGTGTGGTTAAACCTTTGAATGATTTGACAAAGAAAGGTGCTGATGTGGTGAATTGGTCCTCTGCGGCCATAGAGGCTTTTCAGGAGCTGAAACGTCGTTTTTCTTCGGCCCCTGTGCTGCGTCAGCCAGATGTTTCGCTCCCTTTTCAGGTCGAGGTGGATGCTTCTGAGATTGGAGCAGGGGCTGTTCTGTCTCAAAGAAGTTCTGATGGCTCTGTGATGAAGCCATGTGCTTTCTTTTCAAGAAAGTTTTCACCCGCTGAGCGTAATTATGATGTTGGCAATCGGGAGTTGCTGGCTATGAAGTGGGCATTCGAGGAGTGGCGACATTGGCTTGAGGGAGCCAAGCACCGCGTGGTGGTCTTGACGGATAACAAGAATCTGACTAATCTCGAGTCTGCCAAGCGGTTGAATCCTAGACAGGCTCGATGGTCGCTGTTTTTCTCCCGGTTCGATTTTGTGGTCTCATACCTTCCTGGTTCTAAGAATGTGAAGGCTGATGCCCTTTCTAGGAGTTTTGTGCCTGATTCTCCGGGAGTCCCTGAGCCGGCTGGTATTCTCAAAGAGGGGGTAATTCTGTCTGCCATCTCCCCTGATTTGTGGTGGGTGCTGCAGGAGTTTCAGGCTGATAGACCTGACCGTTGTCCAGCGGAGAGACTGTTTGTCCCTGATAGATGGACTAGCAGAGTTATTTCTGAGGTTCACTGTTCGGTGTTGGCTGGTCATCCTGGGATTTTTGGTACCAGAGATTTGGTGGCTAGGTCCTTTTGGTGGCCTTCCTTGTCACGGGATGTGCGTTCTTTTGTGCAGTCCTGTGGGACTTGTGCTCGGGCTAAGCCCTGCTGTTCTCGTGCCAGTGGGTTACTTTTGCCCTTGCCGGTCCCGAAAAGGCCCTGGACGCATGTTTCCATGGATTTTATTTCAGATCTTCCTGTCTCTCAAAGGATGTCTGTCATCTGGGTGGTTTGTGATCGCTTTTCTAAGATGGTCCATTTGGTACCCTTGCCTAAATTACCTTCCTCCTCGGATTTGGTTCCACTATTTTTTCAGCATGTGGTTCGTTTGCATGGCATTCCGGAGAACATTGTGTCTGACAGAGGTTCCCAGTTTGTCTCTAGGTTTTGGCGGTCCTTTTGTGCTAAGATGGGCATTGATTTGTCTTTTTCTTCGGCTTTCCATCCTCAGACAAATGGCCAAACCGAACGAACCAATCAGACTTTGGAAACCTATCTGAGATGCTTTGTTTCTGCTGATCAGGATGATTGGGTGACCTTCTTGCCATTGGCTGAGTTCGCCCTTAATAATCGGGCTAGCTCGGCTACATTGGTTTCGCCTTTTTTTTGCAATTCTGGTTTTCATCCTCGTTTTTCTTCGGGGCAGGTTGAACCTTCTGACTGTCCTGGGGTGGATTCTGTGGTGGACAGGTTGCAGCAAATTTGGACTCACATAGTGGACAATTTGACGTTGTCCCAAGAGAAGGCTCAACGTTTCGCTAACCGCCGTCGCTGTGTTGGTCCCTGACTTCGTGTTGGGGATTTGGTTTGGTTGTCTTCTCGTTTTTTTCCTATGAAGGTTTCTTCTCCTAAGTTTAAACCTCGTTTCATTGGTTCTTATAAGATTTCTGAAATTCTCAATCCTGTGTCATTTCGTTTGGTCCTTCCAGCTTCTTTTGCCATCCATAATGTGTTCCATAGGTCATTGTTGCGGAGATATGTGGCGCCTATGGTTCCCTCCGTTGATCCTCCTGCTCCGGTGTTGGTCGAGGGGGAGTTGGAGTATGTGGTGGAGAAGATTTTAGATTCTCGTATTTCAAGACGGAAGCTTCAGTACCTGGTTAAGTGGAAGGGCTATGGTCAGGAGGATAATTCCTGGGTTGTTGCCTCCGATGTCCATGCTGCCGATTTAGTTCGTGCCTTTCATTTGGCCCGTCCTGATCGGCCTGGAGGCCCTGGTGAGGGTTCGGTGACCCCTCCTCAAGGGGGGGTACTGTTGTGAATTCCGTTCTCGGACTCCCTCCTGTGGTCTTGAATGGTACTGTGGTGAGTTCTGTCCTTGGACTCCCTCTGGTGGCTTTGAGGGGAATTGCTGGTCCTTGAGGTTGGCTTTCTCAGCTGCCCTCGTTTATTGCTATGCTGGCTTCTCTATTTAACTCCACTCAGATCGTTACTTCATGCCAGCTGTCAATGTCTCAGTATTGGTTCAGATCTCTCTTGGACTCCTCTGATGACCTGTCTACTTCAGCAGAAGCTAAGTTCCTACTAGTTCATTTGTTGTTGCTGTTTCCTGAATATGTTTCTTAGTACTGCTAAATTCTAGTCCAGCTTGCTATCATGATATTTCCTTGCTAGCTGGAAGCTCTGGGGGTGCAGAGTTGCACCTCCACACCGTGAGTCGGTGTGGAGGTCTTTTTGCACACTCTGCGTGGGTTTTGTAGTTTTTTGTGCTGACCGCATAGTTCCCTTTTCTATCCTCTGACTATTTAGTGAAGACTGGCCTCCTTTCCTAAAACCTGTTTCATTCCTGTGTTTGTGACTTTCCTCTTAACTCACAGTTAATATATGTGGGGGCTGCCTTTTCCTTTGGGGAATTTCTCTGAGGCAAGGTAAGGCTTATATTTCTATCTTTAGGGGTAGTTAGCTCTTAGGCTGTGAAGAGGCGTCTAGGGAGAGTTAGGTACGCTCCACAGCTATTTCTAGTGTGTGTGATAGGAGTAGGGTTTGCGGTCAGCAGAGTTCCCACTTCCCCAGAGCTTGTCCGTATTTCTAGTTTAACCATCAGGTCATTCCGGGTGCTCCTAACCACCAGGTCCATAACAATCCTCCACATGGATAAGATCCAATGGTTGGGTGATCCACATGAATTCTGGATATGGGTCGTCTAAAGTGACTTCTAGAGAGGCAATCCTTAAGGTTTCTTGCTCGCTTAGCCACCATCCTTGGTCTACTTGGAATCATTGAACTAAGCCTCACGTCACTCAGCAAAATTCCCCAGTTTTCCTCCATTATCTTTTGAACATCTCCCCACTGGTTATTAAATTGTGTTATCAAACTGGGTGTGTTTGTACTTGATCTCACCCGTGGCCTTAGGGCTTCCTCCATTGAGCTCTGACGGGAATGTTCGAAGGCCCTTGAGATGATCCTCCGTGGGTAACAAATGACTTGGATGGAAACTCGAATAGTGTAAGAAATTATTTGTAGCTGTACTTTACCGGAAGAGGGTAGTGCAGATCCGATTGTCCTGGATCATAATTTTCAGATCAAGGAAGTCGACAGAGCTGGTGGAGAAATAGGAGGTCAATCGAATATTCCAGCAATTACTGTTGAGTTCTCTCACAAAGCTCTCCAAATCATCAGCTGAACCTGTCCACAAGACAACAATGTCGTCAATAAATCGGTACCATTTAAGTACATTGTTACAAAATAACAGGTTATTCTTGACCTGTGTCTCCTCCCACCATCCCATAAACAGGTTCGCATATGAGGGTGCACACCTGGCCCCCATAGCGGTACCTGATACCTGTTTATAAAAAACTGTCAAAGACAAAGTAATTTCTCTCCAATATCATTCTCAGTAAATCTAAGATGAATGAATCATGTCCTCTGTTCCCTGTTGAAAATTTGTCCAAGAAAAAAGACACAGCTGAAATACCTAAATCATGGTTAATGTTCGTGTAGAGTGCTTTCATATGTAATGTTGCTAAGATGGTATTATCCGGTACTTCCAAGGTATCCAGCTGTTGTATTAAGAATGATGAATCCCGTATATAAGACTCCAGGTTGAGAAAGATAGTCTGTAGAAAAAAATTCAAGTAAATGCATGATTTTTCATACAAACCCCCAATCCCCGAGACAAATGGTCTGCCCGGGGGATTGGACAACGACTTTTGCACTTTCGGGAGCATGTAAAATGTTGGAACTACTGGAAATTTGACTGTCAAAAAGTCCAGTTTTGTCAATAATACCCCGAGAGTGAGCGTTAGATAGTAATCTATCCAAACTGGATTTAAATACAGTTGTTGGGTCAGAAGGTAGGGCAACATAGTGCTGAGCATTGCCCAATTGTCGTTTGGCTTCCATACAATACATTTCTTTAGGCCACAGCACTATGTTGCCCCCCTTGTCTGCCTCCTTGATTTCAAAAAGATCATTAGATCTTAAGTTCACTAATGCCCGTTTCTCATCCCTGGACATATTGTTTTGGCGATGCTTATCAACCTTCAGATTCTGAATGTCTCTACTGGTTTTGTCGAAAAAAATTTGTATAGCCGAAAAAAGTGAAAAAGATGGTGTGGCCTGTAATGGTAGACGACCACTAAATTTTCGCCTACCTTGATAGTACTCATTCTCATCCAGCAACTCCATCAAATCCCGAAGAGCTTGTCTATCCAAATCTGTAAAACCATCCATTGTGGATGGATTCTGGTAATGTAATTTGAAAGTCAGTTGTCTACAAAACAATTATAAATCTTTTGTCAATTCAAATTTGTCAAGAGTACTCATTGGTGAAAAGGACAAGCCTTTAGCCAAGAGGGTTTTTTCAGTACTAGACAGACTATAGGAGGACAAGTTAATGATATTCAACTCACCCGACCCTTCACTCGACTGGTTCACTTGCGGTGTAGCATCCTCTATCGCTTGCAATTGTTGAACCGGGTCACCCGTTTGAAACTCGGTGACCAGTCCTTGTGACGTCCATTCCTTCTTTTGCGACCCAGTGTGTTTCCTTCTCCCCCATCGGTGCCGCTTTCGCGGTCGCTGGTGTCGGTCGATAAAAAGTCATCTAGAGGCTGTCTCTAAGTTTCGAGTAAGGCTGTCTCTAAGTTTCGAGTATCATTGTTAGAGGTCTTGGTTTGCTGTCTCCTAAAGGTCCTTCTCTTATTTCCCTGGTGCGTCCATCTAAAAGCTTTTCCCTCAGCATAGTCAGTTTTGTCCCTCTGAAACTTGTCCCGTTTACCCTTAATAATATCTTTCTCAAAGTGGTCAACAACCAATTTCAATCGTTCCTTAAAGGGATTCACCATATCTTTTTTGTCAAAAGTGTCAAGTTTCCCTTCCTTACTTTTGATAATTTTTCCTCCTTTCTTAAATCTTGCACCAGCTTGGATTGCTCAGATTTTGGCGTAGATTGAGCATCATGCCTTGGCTTTCTGAAGAATGATTGGATCAAGCCCAAAAAGCGCTTCAACCTCTTTTGGACATTTGTCGGACTATTTGTCAGGGAGAGACTAGGTGAGTGAGAGCTAATAACCCAGGCCCCTGCAGTTTCCCTCAGACTAGGGAAATCCTGACTGACCCTCTACCTGGAGTTTACACTGAAGGTGTGCATGTCCAAGCCTCGAACCTCACCCTGTCTCCTGAGCTCAGCCCTAGGCTGAAACCTCCACCCACCACCCAGTGAAGATGTTATTCCCCAATACCCACAGTTAGCACAGACAAAGATAAAGGAAAATATACACCACGCCGCAGTCACTCAGGAATACACTAAAAATGTGCAGGGCAAAATAAATACAAATATAGGAAGGAGTAAATAAGACAAAGGAAAATACACCACCAGCAACGAATCTCCAACCACCAGCTCTCCTCACCAGACCGAGATAACAACGCACAAGACAGAAGCTATAATCGGCGACGCCCACAGATCAGGAGAACTATTTAAAGGCAGTGGGCATGGCCCAGCTTCCAATCCAAGGATTAGGTAAATTAACCCCGGAACAGCTAGATAAAATCTAGCAGACGCCAATGAGCAAATAGTGGTCAAAAGCGGAATTACCGCTGTCTGTCGGACGACCTGGTCTGAACAGCGTCTGACATGACAGTACCCCGCCTTCTACAAGGGACCCCAGGGCCCTCATGGCTAATAGGATCCGGCTTGTCCGGATGACGGCGGTGAAACAACCTGACCAGCCGGTCAGCATGAACGTCCGAGGCTGGTACCCAGGACCTCTCCTCAGGCCCATAACCACGCCAATGTACCAAGTACTGTAAAGTGCGACGCACTACACGAGAGTCAACCACCTTGGAGACTTCAAACTCCAAATTACCATCCACCAAGACTAGAGGTGGCATAGGCGCCGCATCCACAGAACCCACCACCTTCTTTAGAAGAGACCTGTGGAACACGTTGTGTATCTTATACACTGTAGGGAGCTCCAATCGGTACGCTACTGGGTTAATGACGGCGGTGACCCTAAATGGACCAATAAACCGTGGACCCAATTTAAGGGATGGTATTTTGAGTCTTATGTTTTTTGTGGATACCCACACCCAGTCATCCACACTCAGGTCCGGACCTGGCACACGCCTACTGTCAGCCACACATTTGTACCTAGCACCCACACTCAACAGGCGCTGTTTAACTCTCCTCCAGACTTATGACAATTGTGCTCCTAACTGGTCCTCCTCCGGAACGCCGGAAGAGCCCCTCTGACTCAAGGTACAAAATTGAGGATGTAGCCCGTAAACACAAAAAAACGGAGACTCCCCAGACGACTCCTGGCAGTGATTATTGATGGCAAACTCAGCCAAACGAAGAAAGGTAGACCACTCCTCCTGGTTATCAGAGACAAAGCAGCGCAAGTACTGTTCCAAATTTTGGTTCATACTCTCAGTCTGACCATTTGACTGAGGATGAAATGCCGAAGAATGAGATAGCTTGATTCCCAGCCGTGAGCAAAACGCTCTCCAAAATTTTGCCACAAACTGAGACCCCCTATCAGACTTGATGTCAGACGGAACCCCATGAAGTCTCACCACCTCCTGCACAAATACTTGGGCCAGAGTCTTAGCGTTAGGCAACGCAGGCAAAGACACAAAGTGTGACATTTTAGAAAACCGATCAACAATCACCAAGATGACCGTGTTTCCAGCTGATGAGGGCAAATCAGTGATGAAATCCATGGAGATTTCCGCCCATGGCTTACTAGGTACCTCAAGAGGAAGTAGTGTGCCAACAGGACGGGAGCGAGGTGTCTTAGCCCTAGCGCACGAGGTACAAGCTGACACGTATGAGACCACGTCCTGTCGGATCTTGGGCCACCAAAACCGACGTGACACCAACTCCAAGGTACCTCTAACCCCTGGGTGACCAGCCAGGACAGCATCATGATGCTCCGTAAAAACCTTTAGGTGGAGATGAAGCGGTACAAAAGATTTGTTGACGGGAAGCTCAGATGGTACCTCCTCCTGACCCTCGGCAATCTCAGCCTCAACCTCGGTAGTGAGAGCCGAAACTACAACACCCTTTTGGAGGATGGGTACTGGATATTCCCGAGGTTCTCTGTTATGGACCTGGTGGTTAGGAGCACCTGGAATGACCTGATGGTTAAACTAGATGACAGGACAAGCTCTGGGAAGTGGGATCTCTGCTGACCGCAAACTCTAATCCTATCGCACACACTAGAAATAGCCGTGGATCGTACCTAACTCTCCCTAGACGCCTCTTCACAGCCTAAGAGCTAACTACCCCTAAAGATAGGAAATAAAGCCTTACCTTGCCTCAGAGAAATTCCCCAAAGGAAAAGGCAGCCCTCCACAAATATTGACTGTGAGTTAAGAGGAAAGTCACAAACACAGGAATGAAACAGATTTCAGCAAAGGAGGCCAGACTTACTAAATAGACTGAGGATAGGAAAGGGATCTATGCGGTCAGCACAAAAAACTACAAAAGGCCACGCAGAGTGTGCAAAAAGACCCCAGCACCGACTTACGGTTTGGAGGTGCCACTCTGCACCCCAGAGCTTCCAGCTAGCAAGGCAATAACATGATAGCAAGCTGGACTAGAAAATAGCAAATACTAAGAAATATATTAGTACACAATGAACAACAAATGAGCTAGCAGGGACTTAGCTTTTGCTGGAGTAGACAGGTCATCAGAAAGATCAGAGAGAGATCTGATCCAGTACTGAAATATTGGCAGCGGGCATGAAGTAACGATCTGAGTGGAGTTAAATAGGGAAGCCAGCCCAGCCGTAAACGAGGACAGCTGGGGAAGCAACCTCAAAAGCCAGTAGTTCCACTCACAGCCACCAGAGGGAGTCCTCGGACAGAACTCGCTGAAGTACCATTCATGACCACAGGAGGGAGTTCGAGAACGGAGTTCACAACAGTACCCCCCCTTGAGGAGGGGTCACCGAACCCTCACCAGAGTCCCCAGGCCGATCAGGACGAGCCAAATGAAAGGCACGAACCAAATCGGCAGCATGGACATCGGAGGCAACAACCCAGGAATTATCCTCCTGACCATAGCCCTTCCATTTGACCAGGTACTGAAGTTTCCGTCTCGAAATACGAGAATCTAAAATCTTCTCCACCACATACTCCAACTCCCCCTCGACCAACACCGGAGCAGGAGGGTCAACGGAGGGAACCACAGGCGCCACATATCTCCGCAACAACGACCTATGGAACACATTATGGATGGCAAAAGAAGCTGGAAGGGCCAAACGAAACGACACAGGATTGAGAATTTCAGAAATCTTATAGGGACCAATGAAACGAGGTTTAAACTTAGGAGAAGAAACCTTCATAGGGACATAACGAGACGACAACCAAACCAACTCCCCAACATGAAGTCGGGAACCAACACAGCGACGACGGTTGGCGAAACGTTGAGCCTTCTCCTGGGACAATGTCAGATTGTCCACTACTTGAGTCCAAATTTGCTGCAATCTGTCCACCACAGAATCCACACCAGGACAGTCAGAAGGCTCAACCTGCCCTGAAGAAAAATGAGGATGAAAGCCAGAATTACAAAAAAAAGGCAAAACCAAGGTAGCCGAACTGGCCCGATTATTAAGGGCGAACTCAGCCAATGGCAAGAAGGTCACCCAATCATCCTGATCAGCAGAAACAAAGCATCTCAGATAGGTTTCCAAAGTCTGATTAGTTCGTTCGGTTTGGCCATTTGTCTGAGGATGGAAAGCCGAAGAAAAAGACAAATCAATGCCCATCTTAGCACAAAAGGACCGCCAAAACCTTGAAACAAACTGGGAACCTCTGTCCGACACAATGTTCTCTGGAATGCCATGCAAACGAACCACATGCTGGAAAAATAATGGAACCACATCCGAGGAGGAAGGCAATTTAGGCAAGGGTACCAAATGGACCATCTTAGAAAAGCGATCACAAACCACCCAGATGACCGACTGTTGTGAATTCCGTTCTCGAACTCCCTCCTGTGGTCATGAATGGTACTTCGGTGAGTTCTGTCCGTGGACTCCCTCTGGTGGCTGTGAGTGGAGCTGCTGGTTCTGAGATTCCTTCCCCAGCTGCCCTCGTTTAGGGCTAGGCTGGATTCTCTATTTAACTCCACTCAGATCGTTACTCCATGCCAGCTGTCAATGTTCTAGTACTGGTTCAGATCTCTCCTGGATCTTTCTGAGGACCTGTCTACTCCAGCAGAAGCTAAAGGTACCGTCACATTAAGCGACGCTGCAGCAATAGCGACAACGATGTCGATCGCTGCAGCGTCGCTGTTTGATCGCTGGAGAGCTGTCACACAGACCGCTCTCCAGCGACCAACGATGCCGAGGACCCCGGGTAACCAGGGTAAACATCGGGTTGCTAAGCGCAGGGCCGCGCTTAGTAACCCGATGTTTACCCTGGTTACCAGCGTAAAAGTAAAAAAAACAAACAGTACATACTCACCTGCGCGTCTCCCAGCGTCTGCTTCCTGACACTGACTGAGCTCCGGCCCTAACAGCACAGCGGTGACGTCACCGCTGTGCTTTCACTTTCAGTTTAGGGCCGGATCTCAGTCAGAGCAGGAAGCAGACGCGCAGGTGAGCATGTACTGTTTGTTTTTTTTTACTTTTACGCTGGTAACCAGGGTAAACATCGGGTTACTAAGCGCGGCCCTGCGCTTAGTAACCCGATGTTTACCCTGGTTACCAGTGTAAAACATCGCTGGTATCGTTGCTTTTGGTGTCAAACACAACGATACACGGCGATCGGACGACCAAATAAAGTTCTGGACTTTATTCAGCGACCAGCGACATCACAGCAGGATCCTGATCGCTGCTGCGTGTCAAACTAAACGATATCGCTAGCGAGGACGCTGCAACGTCACGGATCGCTAGCGATATCGTTTAGTGTGACGGTACCTTAAGTTCCTCCTTGTTCATTTGTTACATATGGTTTTTCTTGCTAAGTTCTAGTCCAGCTTGCTTTCATGAAACTGCCTGGCTAGCTGGAAGCTCTGGGGGTGCAGAGTGGCACCACCGCACCGTGAGTCGGTGCGGGGGTATTTTTTGCACACTCTGTGTGGTTTTTTGTAGTTTTTTGTGTTGACCGCAAAGATCCCTTTTCTGTCCTCAATCTGTTTAGTTAGACTGGCCTCCTTTGCTAAAACCCATTTCATCCTGTGTTTGTGATTTCCTCATAACTCACAGTCAATACTTGTGGGGGGCTGCTTTTACCTTTGGGGAAATTTCTCTGAGGCAAGTGAGGCTTTATTTCCTTTCTTAGGGGTAGTTAGCTCTTAGGCTGTGAAGAGGCGTCTAGGCAGAGTCAAGCACGCTCCACGGCTATTTTTGCGGTCAGCAGAGTTCCCATTTCCCCAGAGCTCGTCCCGATTCCGTGTTTAACTATCAGGTCATTCCAGGTGCACCTAACCACCAGGCCCATAACAGTACAGCTGGCCCACAAAGTGTTAATGCATCTCAATAGAGGGAAAAGAGAAGTTCTGAGACCATTTTTTTTTTTTCTCTGCAGTGTGTTTTGCCTTTGTTTTCCCCTTAAACTCTGGGTGGTTCAGAACTCAGGTGTGGATATGGACATTCAAGGTCTGTCCTCTAGTGTAGATCAACTCGCTGCAAGGGTACAAAACATTCAAGATTATGTAGTTCAGAATCCTATGTTAGAGCCTAGAATTCCAATTCCTGATTTGTTTTCTGGGGATAGATCTAAATTTCTGAATTTCAAAAACAATTGTAAACTGTTTCTTGCTCTGAAACCCCGCTCTTCTGGTGACCCTATTCAGCAAGTAAGAATCATTATTTCTTTGTTGCGTGGCGACCCTCAAGACTGGGCATTCGCCCTGGCGCCAGGAGATCCTGCATTGCGTAATGTAGATGCGTTTTTTCTGGCGCTGGGATTGCTTTATGATGAACCGAATTCTGTGGATCAGGCAGAGAAAATTTTGCTGGCTTTGTGTCAGGGTCAGGATGAAGCGGAGGTATATTGCCAGAAGTTCAGAAAGTGGTCTGTGCTTACTCAGTGGAATGAGTGTGCCCTGGCAGCAATTTTCAGAAAGGGTCTTTCTGAAGCCCTTAACCAGTTCATGACCGTGGGATTTTTCATTTTTCCGTTTTCGTTTTTCACTCCCCTCCTTCCCAGAGCCATAACTATTTTATTTTTCCGTCAATTTGGCCATGTGAGAGCTTATTTTTTGTGGGACGAGTTGTACTTTTGAATGACACCATTGGTTTTACCATGGCTTGTACTAGAAAACGGGAAAAAAATTCAAGTGCGGTGAAATTGCAAAAAAAGTGCAATCCCACACTTGTTTTTTTTTTTTTTTTTTTGCTAGGTTCACAAAATGATAAAAATGACCTGCCACTTTGATTCTCCAGGTCAGTACGAGTTCATAGACACCAAACATGTCTAGGTTATTTTTCACCTAAGTGGTGAAAAAAAATTCCAAACTTTGCAAAAAAATAAATAAATAAAATTGCGCCATTTTCCGATACCCGTAGCGTCTCCATTTTTCGTGATCTGGGGTAGGGTGAGGGCTTATTTTTTGTGTGCCGAGCTGGCGTTTTTAATAATAGCATTTCGGTGCAGATACGTTCTTTTGATCGCCCGTTATTGCATTTTAATGCAATGTCGCGGCAACCAAAAAAACGTAATTCTGGCGTTTCGATTTTTTTCTCGTTACGCCGTTTTGCGATCAGGTTAATGCTTTTTTTTATTGATAGATCGGGCGATTCTGAATGCGGCGATACCAAATATGTGTAGATTTGATATTTTTTTTATTGATTTATTTTGATTGGGGCGAAGGGGGGGTGATTTAAACTTTTATTTTTTTTTATTTTTTTCACATTTTTTTTTACTTTTTTTTTTACTTTTGCCATGCTTCTATAGCCTCCATGGGAGGCTATAAGCAGGCACAGCCCGATCGGCTCTGCTACATAACAGCGATCATCAGATCGCTGCTATATAGCAGAATTGCAGGTGTGCTGTGAGCGCCGACCACAGGGGGGCGCTCACAGCCACCGGCGATCAGTAACCATAGAGGTCTCAAGGACCTCTATGGCTACAATATACAAGCATCGCCGACCCCCGATCATGTGACGGGGGTCGGCGATGCGCTCATTTCCGTCCGCCCGGCCGGATGCGGTAGTTAAATGCCGCTGTCTGCGTTTGACAGCGGCATTTAACTAGTTAATAGCGGCGGGTGATCGCGATTTCACCCGCCGCTATTGCGCGCACATGTCAGCTGTAAAAAACAGCTGACATGTCGCGACTTTGATGTGCGCTCACCGCCGGAGCGCACATCAAAGCAGGGGACCCGACATCGGACGGTATAGTACGTCCGATGTCGGGAAGGGGTTAAGGATGTTATGGTGGGCTTCCCCACGCCTGCTGGTCTGAATTAATCAATGTCCTTGGCCATAAAGATCGATCGGCGCTTACTTGAGCGCAAAACTGTGCACCATTTGGCGGTATCCTCTGAGCAGAGGCCTGAACCTATGCAATGTGATAGGACTTTGACCAGAGTTGAACGGCAAGAACATAGACATCAGAATGGGCTGTGTTTTTACTGTGGTGACTCCACTCATGCTATCTCTGATTGTCCTAAGCGCACTAAGCGGTTCGCTAGGTCTGTCACCATTGGTACTGTACAGCCTAAATTTATTTTGTCCATTACTCTGATTTGCTCTTTGTTATCCTATTCTGTTATGGCATTTGTGGATTCAGGCGCTGCCCTGAATTTGATGGACTTAGAGTTTGCCAGGCGCTGTGGTTTTTTCTTGGAGCCCTTGCAGCATCCCATTCCTTTGAGGGGAATTGATGCTACGCCTTTGGCCAAGAATAAGCCTCAGTACTGGACCCAGTTGACCATGTGCATGGCTCCTGCGCATCAGGAGGATATTCGCTTTTTGGTGTTGCATAATCTGCATGATGTGGTCGTGTTGGGTTTGCCATGGCTGCAGGTCCATAATCCAGTATTGGATTGGAAATCAATGTCGGTGTCCAGTTGGGGTTGTCAAGGGGTACATGCGGATGTTCCATTGTTGTCAATTTCTTCCTCCACTCCTTCTGAAGTCCCTGAGTTTTTGTCAGATTACCGGGATGTATTTGATGAGCCCAAGTCTAGTACCCTACCTTTTCATAGGGATTGTGATTGTGCTATTAATTTGATTCCTGGTAGCAAGTTCCCTAAGGGACGACTTTTCAATTTGTCTGTGCCAGAACACGCCGCTATGCAGAGTTATATAAAGGAGTCCTTGGAGAAAGGGCATATTCGCCCGTCGTCGTTGTCACCATTGGGAGCAGGGTTCTTTTTTGTGGCCAAAAAGGATGGTTCTCTGAGACCTTGTATAGATTACCGCCTTCTTAATAAAATCACGGTCAAATTTCAGTACCCTTTGCCTCTACTGTCTGATTTATTTGCTCGGATTAAGGGGGCTAGTTGGTTCACGAAGATAGACCTTCGAGGGGCGTATAATCTCGTGCGTATTAAACAGGGCGATGAATGGAAAACAGCATTTAATACGCCCGAGGGCCATTTTGAGTACTTTGTGATGCCATTCGGCCTTTCTAATGCTCCCTCTGTGTTTCAGTCCTTTATGCATGATATCTTCCGAAAGTATCTGGATAGATTCATGATCGTATATTTGGATGATATTTTGGTCTTTTCGGATGATTGGGAGTCCCATGTGAAGCAGGTCAGAATGGTGTTCCAGGTCCTTCGTGCTAATTCCTTGTTTGTGAAGGGATCTAAGTGTCTCTTTGGAGTTCAGAAGGTTTACTTTTTGGGCTTCATTTTTTCCCCTTCTACTATCGAGATGGATCCTGTTAAAGTCCAAGCTATTTATGATTGGACTCGGCCTACATCTGTGAAGAGCCTTCAGAAATTTCTGGGCTTTGCCAATTTTTACCGTCGCTTCATCGCTAATTTTTCTAGTGTTGTTAAACCGTTGACTGATTTGACCAAGAAGGGTGCTGATGTGGTGAATTGGTCCTCTGCGGCCGTTGAGGCTTTTCAGGAGTTGAAACGTCGTTTCTCTTCGGCTCCTGTGTTGTGTCAGCCAGATGTTTCGCTCCCTTTTCAGGTCGAGGTTGATGCTTCTGAAATTGGAGCAGGGGCTGTTTTGTCTCAGAGAAGTTCTGATTGCTCTGTAATGAAGCCATGCGCTTTCTTTTCGAGAAAGTTTTCGCCTGCTGAGCGAAATTATGATGTTGGCAATCGGGAGTTGTTGGCTATGAAGTGGGCATTCGAGGAGTGGCGACATTGGCTTGAAGGAGCCAAGCATCGCGTGGTGGTCTTGACAGATCACAAAAATCTGACTTATCTCGAGTCTGCCAAGCGGTTGAATCCTAGACAGGCTCGTTGGTCGCTGTTTTTCTCCCGTTTCAATTTTGTGGTTTCGTACCTTCCGGGTTCTAAGAATGTGAAGGCTGATGCCCTTTCAAGCAGTTTTGTGCCTGATTCTCCTGGGGTTCCTGAGCCGGCTGGTATTCTCAGAGAGGGGGTAGTTCTGTCTGCCATCTCCCCTGATTTGCGGCGGGTGCTGCAGGAGTTCCAGGCTGATAGACCTGACCGTTGTCCAGCGGAGAAACTGTTTGTCCCTGATAGATGGACTAATAGAGTTATCTCTGAGTTTCATTGTTCGGTGTTGGCTGGTCATCCTGGGATTTTTGGTACCAGAGATTTGGTGGCTAGGTCCTTTTGGTGGCCTTCCTTGTCACGGGATGTGCGTTCTTTTGTGCAGTCCTGTGGGACTTGTGCTCGGGCTAAGCCCTGCTGTTCTCGTGCCAGTGGGTTACTTTTGCCCTTGCCGGTCCCGAAAAGGCCCTGGACGCATGTTTCCATGGATTTTATTTCAGATCTTCCTGTCTCTCAAAGGATGTCGGTCATCTGGGTGGTTTGTGATCGCTTCTCTAAAATGGTCCATTTGGTACCCTTGCCTAAATTGCCTTCTTCCTCTGATTTGGTTCCATTATTTTTCCAACATGTGGTTCGTTTGCATGGCATTCCGGAGAACATCGTGTCTGACAGAGGTTCCCAGTTTGTTTCAAGGTTTTGGCGGTCCTTTTGTGCTAAGATGGGCATTGATTTGTCTTTTTCTTCGGCTTTCCATCCTCAGACAAATGGCCAAACCGAACGAACCAATCAGACTTTGGAAACTTATCTGAGATGCTTTGTTTCTGCGGATCAGGATGATTGGGTGACCTTCTTGCCATTGGCTGAGTTCGCCCTTAATAATCGGGCCAGTTCAGCTACTTTGGTTTCGCCTTTTTTTTGTAATTCTGGTTTTCATCCTCGTTTTTCTTCAGGGCAGGTTGAGCCTTCGGACTGTCCTGGTGTGGATTCTGTGGTGGACAGGTTGCAACAAATTTGGACTCATGTGGTGGACAATTTGACCTTGTCCCAAGAGAAGGCTCAACGTTTCGCTAACCGCCGTCGCCGTGTTGGTCCTTGACTTCGTGTTGGGGATTTGGTTTGGTTATCATCTCGTTAAGTTCCTATGAAGGTTTCTTCTCCTAAGTTTAAGCCTCGTTTCATTGGTCCTTATAAGATTTCTGAAATTCTTAACCCTGTATCATTTCATTTGGCCCTTCCTGATTCTTTTGCCATCCATAATGTGTTCCATAGGTCGTTGCTGCAGAGATATGTGGCGCCTATGGTTCCCTCCGTTGATCCTCCTGCCCCGGTGTTGGTCGAGGGGGAGTTGGAGTATGTGGTGGAGAAGATTTTGGATTCTCGTATTTCGAGACGAAAACTTCAGTACTTGGTCAAATGGAAGGGCTATGGTCAGGAGGATAATTCCTGGGTTGTTGCCTCTGATGTCCATGCTGCCGATTTAGTTCGTGCCTTTCATTTGGCTCGTCCTGATCGGCCTGGGGGCTCTGGTGAGGGTTCGGTGACCCCTCCTCAAGGGGGGGTACTATTGTGAATTCCGTTCTCGAACTCCCTCCTGTGGTCATGAATGGTACTTCGGTGAGTTCTGTCCGTGGACTCCCTCTGGTGGCTGTGAGTGGAGCTGCTGGTTCTGAGATTCCTTCCCCAGCTGCCCTCGTTTAGGGCTAGGCTGGATTCTCTATTTAACTCCACTCAGATCGTTACTCCATGCCAGCTGTCAATGTTCTAGTACTGGTTCAGATCTCTCCTGGATCTTTCTGAGGACCTGTCTACTCCAGCAGAAGCTAAGTTCCTCCTTGTTCATTTGTTACATATGGTTTTTCTTGCTAAGTTCTAGTCCAGCTTGCTTTCATGAAACTGCCTGGCTAGCTGGAAGCTCTGGGGGTGCAGAGTGGCACCACCGCACCGTGAGTCGGTGCGGGGGTATTTTTTGCACACTCTGTGTGGTTTTTTGTAGTTTTTTGTGTTGACCGCAAAGATCCCTTTTCTGTCCTCAATCTGTTTAGTTAGACTGGCCTCCTTTGCTAAAACCTATCTCATCCTGTGTTTCTGATTTCCTCTTAACTCACAGTCAATACTTGTGGGGGGCTGCTTTTACCTTTGGGGAAATTTCTCTGAGGCAAGTGAGGCTTTGTTTCCTTTCTTAGGGGTAGATAGCTCTTAGGCTGTGAAGAGGCGTCTAGGCAGAGTCAGGCACGCTCCACGGCTATTTCTAGTTGTGTTGATAGGAGTAGGGTTTGCGGTCAGCAGAGTTCCCATTTCCCCAGAGCTCGTCCCGATTCCGTGTTTAACTATCAGGTCATTCCGGGTGCACCTAACCACCAGGCCCATAACAACCGACATCCTTTGAGAGACGGGGAGATCTGAAATAAAATCCATGGAAACATGCGTCCAGGGCCTCTTCGGGACCGGCAAGGGCAAAAGTAACCCACTGGCACGAGAACAGCAGGGCTTGGCCCGAGCACAAGTCCCACAGGACTGCACAAAAGAACGCACATCCCGTGACAAGGAAGGCCACCAAAAGGACCTAGCCACCAAATCTCTGGTACCAAAAATCCCAGGATGACCAGCCAACACGGAACAATGAACCTCAGAGATAACTCTACTAGTCCATCTATCAGGGACAAACAGTTTCTCCGCTGGACAACGGTCAGGTTTATCAGCCTGAAACTCCTGCAGCACCCGCCGCAAATCAGGGGAGATGGCAGACAGAATTACCCCCTCTTTGAGAATACCAGCCGGCTCAGGAACTCCCGGAGAATCAGGCACAAAACTCCTTGAAAGGGCATCGGCCTTCACATTCTTAGAATCCGGAAGGTACGAAACCACAAAATCGAAACGGGAGAAAAACAGCGACCATCGAGCCTGTCTAGGATTCAACAGCTTGGCAGACTCAAGATAAGTCAGATTCTTGTGATCCGTCAAGACCACCACGCGATGCTTGGCTCCCTCAAGCCAATGTCGCCACTCCTCGAATGCCCTCTTCATAGCCAACAACTCCCGATTGCCAACATCATAATTATGCTCCGCAGGCGAAAACTTTCTAGGAAAGAAAGCACATGGCTTCATCACAGAGCCATCAGAACTTCTTTGAGACAAAACAGCCCCTGCTCCAATCTCAGAAGCATCAACCTCGACCTGAAAAGGGAGCGAAACATCTGGCTGACACAACACAGGGGCTGAAGAGAAACAACGTTTCAACTCCTGAAAAGCCTCAACGGCAGCAGAGGACCAATTCGCCACATCAGCACCTTTCTTAGTCAAATCAGTCAACGGTTTAACAACACTAGAAAAATTAGCGATGAAGCGACGGTAAAAATTAGCAAAGCCCAGGAACTTCTGAAGGCTCTTCACAGATGTAGGCTGAGTCCAATCATAAATGGCCTGAACCTTAACAGGATCCATCTCGATAGTAGAAGGGGAAAAAATGAAGCCCAAAAAGGAAACCTTCTGAACTCCGAAGAGACATTTAGAGCCCTTCACAAATAAAGAATTAGCACGAAGGACCTGGAACACCATTCTGACCTGCTTCACATGAGACTCCCAATCATCCGAAAAGACCAAAATATCATCCAAATATACAATGATGAATCTATCCAGATACTTTCGGAAGATATCATGCATAAAGGACTGAAACACAGATGGAGCATTAGAAAGCCCGAATGGCATCACCAGGTACTCAAAATGGCCCTCGGGCGTATTAAATGCTGTTTTCCATTCATCGCCCTGTTTAATACGCACAAGATTATACGCTTCTCGAAGATCTATCTTGGTGAACCAACTAGCCCCCTTAATCTAAGCAAATAAATCAGACAGTAGAGGCAAAGGGTACTGAAATTTGACCGTGATTTTATTGAGAAGGCGGTAATCTATACAAGGTCTCAGAGAACCATCCTTCTTGGCCACAAAAAAGAACCCTGCTCTCAACGGTGACGACGACGGGCAAATATGTCCTTTCTCCAAGGACTCCTTTATATAACTCCGCATAGCGGCGTGTTCTGGCACAAATAAATTGAAAAGCCGGCCCTTAGGAAATTTACTACCAGGAATCAAATTAATAGCACAATCACAATCCCTATGAGGAGGTAGGGCACTGGATTTGGGCTCATCAAATACATCTCGGTAATCCGACAAAAACTCAGGGACTTCAGAAGGGGTGGAAGAAGAAATTGACAACAACAGAACATCACCATGTACCCCTTGACAACCCCAACTGGACACAGACATTGATTTCCAATCCAAAACTGGATTATGGACCTGTAGCCATGGCAAACCCAACACGACCACATCATGCAAATTATGCAACACCAAAAAGCGAATATCTTCCTGATGTGCAGCAGCCATGCACATGGTCAACTGAGTCCAGTACTGAGGTTTATTCTTGGCCAAAGGCGTAGCATCAATTCCCCTTAACCCCTTCATGACCCAGCCTATTTTGGCCTTAATGACCTTGCCGTTTTTTGCAATTCTGACCAGTGTCCCTTTATGATGTAATAACTCGGGAACGCTTCAACGGATCCTAGCGATTCTGAGATTGTTTTTTCGTGACATATTGGGCTTCATGTTAGTGGTAAATCTAGGTCGATAATTTCTGCGTTTATTTGTGAAAAAAATGGAAATTTGGCGAAAATTTTGAAAATTTTGCAATTTTCACATTTTGAATTTTTATTCTGTTAAACCAGAGAGTTATGTGACACAAAATAGTTAATAAATAACATTTCCCACATGTCTACTTTACATCAGCACAATTTTGGAAACAACATTTTTTTTTGCTAGGAAGTTATAAGGGTTAAAATTTGACCAGTGATTTCTCATTTTTACGACAAAATTTACAAAACCATTTTTTTTAGGGACCACCTCACATTTGAAGTCAATTTGAGGGTTCTATATGGCTGAAAATACCCAAAAGTGACACCATTCTAAAAACTGCACCCCTCAAGGTGCTCAAAACCACATTCAAGAAGTTTATTAACCCTTCAGGTGTTTCACAGCAGCAGAAGCAACATGGAAGGAAAAAATGAACATTTAACTTTTTAGTCACAAAAATGATCTTTTAGCAACAATTTTTTTATTTTCCCAAGGGTAAAAGGAGAAACTGGACCACGAACGTTGTTGTCCAATTTGTTCTGAGTACGCTGATACCTCATATGTGGGGGTAAACCACTGTTTGGGCGCATGGCAAGGCTCGGAAGGGAAGGCGCGCCATTTGACTTTTTGAATGGAAAATGAGCTCCAATCGTTAGCGGACACCATGTCGCGTTTGGAGAGCCCCTGTGTGCCTAAACATTGGAGCTCCCCCACAAGTGACCCCATTTTGGAAACTAGACCCCCCAAGGAACTTATCTAGATGCATAGTGAGCACTTTAAACCAACAAGTGCTTCACAGACGTTTATAACGCAGAGCCGTGAAAATAAAAAATAATTTTTCTTTCCTCAAAAATGATTTTTAGCCCAGAATTCTTTATTTTTCCAAGGGTAACAGGAGAAATTGGACCCCAAATGTTGTTGTCCAGTTTGTCCTGAGTACGATGATACCCCATATGTGGGGGTAAACCACTGTTTGGGTGCACGGCAGGGCTTGGAAGGGAAGGCACGCCATTTGGCTTTTTGAATGGAAAATTAGCTCCAATCATTAGCGGACACCATGTCGCGTTTGGAGAGCCCCTGTGTGCCTAAACATTGGAGCTTCCCCATAAGTGACCCCATTTTGGAAACTAGACCTCCCAAGGAACTAATCTAGATGTGTGGTGAGCACTTTGAACCCCCAAGTGCTTCACAGAAGTTTATAACGCAGAGCCATGAAAATAAAAAATAATTTTTCTTTTCTCAAAAATTTTTTTTTAGCCCTGAATTTTTTATTTTCCAAAGGGTAACTGGGGAAATTTGACCCCAATAGTTGTTGTCCAGTTTCTCCTGAGTACGCTGATACCCCATATGTTGGGGTAAACCACTGTTTGGGCACACGTCGGGGTTCGGAAGGGAAGTAGTGACGTTTTGAAATGCAGACTTTGATGGAATGCTCTGCGGGCGTCACGTTGCGTTTGCAGAGCCCCTGATGTGCCTAAACAGTAGAAACCCCCCACAAGTGACCCCATTTTGGAAACTAGACCCCCAAAGGAACTTATCTAGATGTGTGGTGAGCACTTTGAACCCCCAAGTGCTTCACAGAAGTTTATAACGCAGAGCCGTGAAAATAATAAATACGTTTTCTTTCCTCAAAAAAATTTTTTTTAGCCCTGATTTTTTTATTTTTCCAAGGGTAACAGGAGAAATTTGACCCCAATAGTTGTTGTCCAGTTTCTCCTGAGTATGCTGATACCCCATATGTGGGGGTAAACCACTGTTTGGGCACATGCCAGGGCTTGGAAGTGAAGTAGTGATGTTTTGAAATGCAGACTTTGATGGAATGCTCTGCGGGCGTCACGTTGCGTTTGCAGAGCCCCTGATGTGCCTAAACAGTAGAAACCCCCCACAATTGACCCTATTTTGGAAACTAAACCCCCAACGGAACTTATCTAGATGTGTGGTGAGCACTTTGAACCCCCAAGTGCTTCACAGAAGTTTATAATGCAGAGCCGTGAAAATAAAAAATCATTTTTCTTTCCTCAAAAATAATTTTTGAGCCCACAATTTTTTATTTTCCCAAGGGTTACAGGAGAAATTGGACCCCAAAAGTTATTGATCAGTTTCTCCTGAGTACGCTGGTACCCCATATGTGGGGGTAAACCACTGTTTGGGCACACGTCGGGGCTCGGAAGGGAGAGAGCACCATTTTACTTTTTCAACGCAAGATTGGCTGGAATCAATGGTGGTGCCGTGTCGCGTTTGGAGACCCCCTGATGTGCCTAAAAAGTGGAAACCCCTCAATTCTAACTCCAACACTAACCCCAACACACCCCTAACTCTAATCCCAACCCCAACCACAACCCTAACCCCAACACACCCCTAACCCTAGTCTTACCCCTAATTCCAACCCTAACCCTAAGGCTATGTGCTCACGTTGCGGATTTGTGTGGATTTTTCCGCAGTTTTTTAAAAATCTGCAGGTAAAACGCACTGCGCTTTACCTGCGGATTTACCGCGGATTTCCAGTGTTTTTTGTGTGGATTTCACTTGCGGATTCCTATTATGGAGCAGGTGTAAAACCCTGCGGAATTGCACAAAGAATTGACATGCTGCGGAAAATACAACGCAGCGTTTCCGCACTGTATTTTCCGCACCATGGGCACAGCGGATTTGGTTTTCCATAGGTTTACGTGGTACTGTAAACGTGATGGAAAACTGATACGAATCCGCAGTGACCAATCCGCTGCGGATCCGCAGCCAAATCCGCACCGTGTGCACATAGCCTAATTCTAACCCTAATTCCAACCCTAACCCTAATTCTAACCCTAATTCTAACCCTAGCCCTAAGTGCAACCCTAGCCCTAAGTGCAACCCTAGCCCTAAGTGCAACCCTAGCCCTAAGTGCAACCCTAGCCCTAAGTGCATCCCTAGCCCTAAGTGCAACCCTAGCCCTAAGTGCAACCCTAAGTGCAACCCTAAGTGCAACCCTAGCCCTAAGTGCAACCCTAGCCCTAAGTGCAACCCTAAGTGCAACCCTAACCCTAAGTGCAACCCTAAGTGCAACCCTAAGTGCAACCCTAGCCCTAAGTGCAACCCTAAGTGCAACCCTAGCCCTAAGTGCAACCCTAAGTGCAACCCTAGCCCTAAGTGCAACCCTACGTGCAACCCTAAGTGCAACCCTAGCCCTAAGTGCAACCCTAAGTGCAACCCTAAGTGCAACCCTAGCCCTAAGTGCAACCCTAAGTGCAACCCTAGCCCTAAGTGCAACCCTAGCCCTAAGTGCAACCCTAGCCCTAAGTGCAACCCTAGCCCTAAGTGCAACCCTAACCCTAAGTGCAACCCTAAGTGCAACCCTAAGTGCAACCCTAGCCCTAAGTGCAACCCTAAGTGCAACCCTAAGTGCAACCCTAGCCCTAAGTGCAACCCTAAGTGCAACCCTAAGTGCAACCCTAGCCCTAAGTGCAACCTTAAGTGCAACCCTAGCCCTAAGTGCAACCCTAAGTGCAACCCTAAGTGCAACCCTACCCCTAACCCTACCCCTAACCGTACCCCTAACCGTACCCCTAACCGTACCCCTAACCCTAACCCTAACCCTAATGGAAAAACAAAAATAATTATATTTTCTATATTTTATTATGGGGGTGATAAAGGGGGGGACTTATTTACTATTTTTTTTATTTTGATCGCTGTGATAGAACTTATCACAGCGACCAAAATGTGCAGGAACGAATCTGCCGGCTGGCAGATTCGGCGGGCGCACTGCGCATGCGCCCGCCATTTTCCAAGATGGCGGCACCCATGAAGAAGACGGCCGGACACCGGGAGGGACATCGGAGCTAGGTAAGTATGGGGGGGTGGGATTGGAACACGGGGGGGGGGGATCGGAGGACCGGGGGAGCCGACAGGAGGGAGGAGGGGAGCGGAACGGAGATCGGGGCAAAAAGGACGACTTGGGAGGTGATCGGTGGGGTGGGCTGGGGGCAGATCGGGGTCTCCAGCCATGGCAGATGCTATTGCAGCATCGGCCATGGCTGGATTGTAATATTTCACCATTTTCATAGGTGAAATATTACAAATCGCTCTGATTGGCAGTTTCACTTTCAACAGCCAATCAGAGCGATCGTAGCCACGGGGGGGTGAAGCCACCCCCCCCCCCCCTGGGCTGAAGTACCACTCCCCCGGTCTCTGCAGATCGGGTAAAATGGGAGTTAACCCCTTCACCCGATCTGCAGGGACGCGATCATTCTGTGACACAGCATATGCGTCACAGGTCGGATTGGCACCGACTTTCATGACGCATACACTGTGTCACAGGTCGGGAAGGGGTTAATGGAATAGGATACTGCAAGGGCTCCAAGAAAAAACCACAGCGCCTGGCAAACTTCAAGTCCATCAAATTCAGGGCAGCGCCTGAATCCACAAATGCCATAACAGAGTAGGACGACAAAGAGCAAATCAGAGTAATGGACAAAAGAAATTTAGGCTGTACCGTACCAATGGTGACAGACCTAGCGAACCGCTTAGTGCACTTAGGACAATCAGAGATAGCATGAGTGGAGTCACCACAGTAAAAACACAGCCCATTCTGACGTCTGTGTTCTTACCGTTCAACTCTGGTCAAAGTCCTATCACATTGCATAGGCTCAGGCCTCTGCTCAGAGGATACCGCCAAATGGTGCACAACCTTGCGCTCTCGCAAGCGCCGATCGATCTGAATGGCCAAGGACATTGATTCATTCAGACCAGCAGGCGTGGGGAACCCCACCATAACATCCTTAAGGGCTTCAGAAAGACCCTTTCTGAAAATTGCTGCAAGGGCACACTCATTCCATTGAGTAAGCACAGACCACTTTCTAAACTTCTGGCAATATACCTCCGCTTCATCCTGACCCTGACACAAAGCCAGCAAGATTTTCTCTGCCTGATCCACAGAGTTAGGCTCGTCATAGAGCAATCCAAGCGCCAGAAAAAACGCATCTACATTAAGCAATGCAGGATCTCCTGGCGCAAGGGAGAATGCCCAGTCTTGAGGGTCGCCACATAACAGAGAAATAATGACTTTTACTTGCTGAATGGGGTTCCCAGAGGAGCGGGGTTTCAAAGCAAGAAACAGTCTACAATTATTTTTGAAATTCAGAAATTTAGATCTATCCCCAGAAAACAAATCAGGAATTGGATTTCTAGGCTCTAACATCGGATTCTGAACTACATAATCTTGAATGCTTTGTACCCTTGCAGTGAGTTGTTCAACACAAGAGGACAGACCTTGAATGTCCATATCTACACCTGTGTCCTGAACCACCCAGAGGTTAAGGGGAAAAGAAAGACAAAACACACTGCAGAAAAAAAATGGTCTCAGAACTTCTCTTATCCCTCTATTGAGATGCATTAACACTTGGTGGGCCGGCTGTACTGTTATGGACCTGGTGGTTAGGAGCACCTGGAATGACCTGATGGTTAAACTAGATGACAGGACAAGCTCTGGGAAGTGGTATCTCTGCTGACCGCAAACTCTAATCCTATCGCACACACTAGAAATAGCCGTGGAGCGTACCTAACTCTCCCTAGACGCCTCTTCACAGCCTAAGAGCTAACTACCCCTAAAGATAGGAAATAAAGCCTTACCTTGCCTCAGAGAAATTCCCCAAAGGAAAAGGCAGCCCCCCACAAATATTGACTGTGAGTTAAGAGGAAAGTCACAAACACAGGAATGAAACAGATTTCAGCAAAGGAGGCCAGACTTACTAAATAGACTGAGGATAGGAAAGGGATCTATGCGGTCAGCACAAAAAACTACAAAAGGCCACGCAGAGTGTGCAAAAAGACCCCAGCACCGACTCACGGTGTGGAGGTGCCACTCTGCACCCCAGAGCTTCCAGCTAGCAAGGCAATAACATGATAGCAAGCTGGACTAGAAAATAGCAAATAATAAGAAATATATTAGTACACAATGAACAACAAATGAGCTAGCAGGGACTTAGCTTTTGCTGGAGTAGACAGGTCATCAGAAAGATCAGAGAGAGATCTGAACCAGTACTGAAACATTGGCAGCCGGCATGAAGTAACGATCTGAGTGGAGTTAAATAGGGAAGCCAGCCCAGCCGTAAACGAGGACAGCTGGGGAAGCAACCTCAAAAGCCAGTAGTTCCACTCACAGCCACCAGAGGGAGTCCACGGACAGAACTCGCTGAAGTACCATTCATGACCACAGGAGGGAGTTCGAGAACGGAGTTCACAACAGTTCTCCCCCTGGAAAACACCTGGACAGAGCATCCGCCTTAGTGTTTTTAGACCCCGGTCTGTAAGTGACCACAAAATTGAACCGCTTGAAAAACAATGCCCAGCGAGCCTTCCTGGGGGACAGACGCTTCGCAGACTCCAAATACAGCAGATTCTTATGATCAGTAATAACAGTTACCTGATGTACCGACCCCTCCAAGAAGTGTCGCCATTCCTCAAAGGCCAACTTAATTGCCAACAACTCCCTGTTGCCGATATTGTAGTTACGTTCGGCGGACGACAGTTTCTTGGAGAAATAGGCGCACGGACGTAAACCACTCAAAGATGAGCCTTGAGATAGTACCGCCCCCACACCTACCTCAGACGCATCGACTTCCACAACAAAGGGTTTAGATACGTTTGGCTGCACAAGAATGGGGGCTGAAACAAAACTGTTCTTAAGAAATTCAAATGCGCGCACAGCAGCCTCAGGCCAAAAGGAGAAATTGGTACCCTTTTTAGTCATGTCAGTTAGCGGTTTAGCAATGATGGATAAATCCTTGATAAATTTCCTATAGTAGTTAGAAAACCCAAGGAACCGCTGAAGTGCTTTCAGGTTATCAGAACGTTCCCAACGCACCACCGCCTGCACCTTAGCGGCGTCCATTTTAAAACCAGAAGCAGACACAATATAACCCAAGAAAGGCAACTCTTGAACAGAAAATACACATTTTTCAAGTTTAGCATACAGCTTATTCTCTCTGAGAAGCTGTAACACCTGCCTGACATGATCTAAATGAGTATCACGGTCGCAAGAATATATGAGAATGTCATCTAGGTACACGATAACGAATTTCCCCAAAACATGCGAGAACACATCATTGATGAAATGTTGGAACACTGCAGGTGCGTTAGTCAACCCAAACGGCATCACCAAAATTTCAAAATGACCCTCAGGGGTATTAAAAGCCGTCTTCCACTCATCACCTTGACGGACTCTTATGAGGTTGTACACCCCCCTGAGGTCAAGCTTGGTAAACCACTTAGCACCTGCCACCTGGTTGAACAAATCTGGAATCAGAGGCATAGGGTATGGATCACGAACCGTAATCTGGTTCAACTCCCTGAAATCCAAACACGGGCGTAATCCGCCATCTTTCTTTTTCACAAAGAAGAACCCTGCTGCCATCGGCGAGGATGACGGCCTGATGTGCCCTTTGCTCAAGCTTTCAGCAATGTAATCTTTTAACGCTTGTCTCTCCGGACCGGAGATGTTAAACATCCTTGCTTTAGGCAATTTGGCCCCTGGTTTAAACCTGATAGAACAGTCATAAGGACGATGTGGCGGCAGCTCTGAACAACCCTTCTCAGAGAACACATCCACAAAATCCTGAAGTGACTCCGGAACGCTTGAAGTCACCACAGCCACACATGTGGCCAGGCAATTCTCCTGGCAGAACTTGCTCCAGCGAATTATGTCCTGAGTTTTCCAGTCAATTACCGGGTTGTGCATAGACAACCAAGGAAAACCCAAAACCACCTGAGCAGGAAGATTCCTGAGCACCTTACATGTAACCCGCTCGGAATGTAGAACTCCAATGTGGAGTTTCACCTCAGCCACAAATTCAGTAATCTCCCCCTGAGAGAGGAGCAGCATTGATGGTGACCACGCGGATAGGATGAGACAGTTTTTCAATCCTAAAACCTGCTGTGCGCGCAAACTCCTCATCAATGAGATTTGTGGCTGAACCACTATCCACAAAAACAGTAATTGGCAGCTCACTGCCAGCGACAAAAAACTTAGCAGTGAGCATGCACTGAGAAACCACCATGGAGGATATACATAAGCTCAGACTGGTCTCCTCCACACCCTCTGAGCTTAGAAGTTTTCCACGGTTGCGTTTTTCTTAGGCAGCAGAGGACAGATGTTAATAAAATGACCCGTTTTACCACAGTAAAACAGGCTCCCTGCTTCCTGAGCTCAGGGACTGGACGCTTCACATGTGACACCCCTGCGATTTGCATAGGCTCTGTGGGCTCACCTGCAGCAACCTCACGTGAACCTAAACCTTCTCCCATAGGCGGTGTCTCATGCTCCCCCTGACGCAAACGGCGATCAATGCGGACAACCAGACTCATGGCGGAATCTAGAGAAGCAGGAGTCTCGTACATCAGAAGGGCTTTTTTAACCCTTCCAGAAATCCCATGTATAAACTGACTCCGCAATGCTGCATCATTCCATTGTGTATCGATCGCCCAGCGACGAAATTCAGAACAGTAATCCTCTGCAACTCGCTCCCCCTGGCGAATAGAGTGTATCTTATATTCTGCTAGAGCCATTTTGTCAGGAAAAAAAACTATCCACAGAGTCAAATGCAGCAGAATCAGATGGCAAAGAAAACGCCCATGCTTGGGGATCCCCACTCAACAATGACAACACCAGGCCCACATGCTGATCCTCATTACCTGAAGATATCAGGCGCATACGGAAATATAGTTTGCAAGCTTCACGAAAAGAAACAAAATTTACTGCGTTCCCCAGCAAATTTTTCCGGCAAAGGAAATTTAGGCTCAGCAACTCTTCCTGTTGATCCAGCTTGCACATTAGACACTGCTAGTCCCTGTTGCTGTACTGCCCCCCTTAACTCCGTGACCTGTAGGGACAGCGCCTCCAACTGGCGGGTTATGGAGGTCATGGGATCCATGACAAAACACAAAAAAAAAGAACCCCCTTTTTTTTTTTTTTCTTTTGTGTTGTTGGGCCGATTATAATGTCAGGGAGAGACTAGGTGAGCGAGAGCTAATAACCTGAGCCCCTGCAGTTTCCCTCAGACTAGGGAAATCCTGACTGACCCTCTACCTGGAGTTTACACTGGCGGTGTGCATGTCCAGGCCTCGAACCTCACCCTGTCTCCTGAGCTCAGCCCTAGGCTGAAACCTCCGCACACCACCCAGTGAAGATGTTATTCCCAAATACCCACAGTTAGCACAGACAAGGATAAAGGAAAATATACACCACGCCGCAGTCACTCAGGAATACACTATAAATGTGCAGGGCAAAATAAATACAAATATAGGAAGGAGTAAATAAGACAAAGGAAGATACACCACCAGCAACGAATCTCCAACCACCAGCTCTCCTCACCAGACCGAGATAACAACGCACAAGACAGAAGCTATAATCGGCGACGCCTGTTATGATCTGGTGGCTTAGGAGCAGCATGAGACGTACTCTGGAGAAGGTGGTACCTGTACTGACCGCAGACCCTGAACTTAACACCGCAACTAGAAGTAGCCGTGGGATGTACCTGACACTCCCTAGACACCTCGTCACAGTCGGAGGACTAAATACCCCTAGAGATAGAAATGGAAAACTATCTTGCCTCAGAGAAAATCCCCAAAGGATAGACAGCCCCCCACAAATATTGACTGTGAGAGGAGAGGGAAAAAACATACGCAGACTGAAATCAGGATTTAGCCAAGGAGGCCGGTCTAGCTAAATAGAAAGGATAGGACAGAGTACTATGCGGTCAGTATTAAAACACTAGAAAATATCCACCACAGAAAATACAAAATCTCCACATCTAACTAAAGATATGGAGGGTATATCTGCATCTCCAGAGATACCAGCTTGGCTGAACAAATCCTTATACAGACCAAGCTGGACAAGACCAAACATGGAAATGCACTAAACTACAGGCCCACAGCATGTGGACTGCAGAAAACAAAGCCAGAACTTATCTTTGTTGAAATGAACAGCAAAGCAGGAGAGACCAAGCAGGGATGTGAATCCTCCAGGAACAATGGACAACTGGCACTGACTAAAGGGTCAAGCAAGACTAAATAGCCCAGTCAGAATTGCAATAAGTGGACACACCTGATGATCCAAAGACAGCAGCGCTGCCACTTATAACCACCGGAGGGAGCCCAAGAGCAGAATTCACAACAGTACCCCCCCTTGAGGAGGGGTCACCGAACCCTCACCAGAGCCCCCAGGCCGATCAGGACGAGCCAAATGAAAGGCACGAACCAAATCGTCAGCATGAACATCGGAGGCAACAACCCAAGAATTATCCTCCTGGCCATAACCCTTCCACTTGACAAGATACTGAAGCTTCCGCCTCGAAAAACGAGAATCCAAAATCTTCTCAACCACATACTCCAACTCCCCATCAATCACACCGGGGCAGGAGGATCAACAGAGGGAACAACGGGCACCACATATTTCCGCAACAAAGATCTATGAAAAACATTATGGATGGAAAAAGAGGCTGGAAGGGCCAAACGAAAAGACACTGGATTGATAATCTCAGAAATCCTATAAGGACCAATAAACCGAGGCTTGAACTTAGGAGAAGAAACCTTCATAGGAACATGATGGGAAGACAACCAGACCAAATTCCCAACCCGAAGCCGGGAACCAACACACCGACGACGGTTAGCAAAACGCTGAGCCTCCTCCTGAGACAACACCAAATTGTCCACCACATGAGCCCAAATTTGCTGCAACCTGTCAACCACAGAAGCACCAAAGGCCCGCCAAAACCTAGAAACAAACTGGGAACCTCTATCGGACACAATATTCTCCGGAATGCCATGCAAACGAACCACATGCTGAAAAAACAACGGAACCAAATCAGAAGAGGAAGGCAATTTAGGCAAAGGTACCAAATGAACCATCTTAGAAAACCGGTCACAAACCACCCAGATAACCTACATCCTCTGGGAAACCGGAAGATCCAAAATAAAATCCATAGAAATATGCGTCCAAGGCCTCTCAGGGACCGGCAAAGGCAAAAGCAACCCACTAGCGCGGGAACAGCAAGGCTTGGCCGCGCACAAGTCCCACAGGACTGCACAAAAGAATGCACATCCCGTGACAAAGAAGGCCACCAAAAGGACCTACCAACCAAATCTCTGGTACCAAAAATCCCAGGATGGCCAGCCAACACAGAACAATGAACCTCAGAAATCACTTTACTAGTCCATCTATCAGGAACAAACAGTTTCCCCACTGGACAGCGGTCAGGTTTATCAGCCTGAAATTCCTGAAGAACCCGTCGTAAATCAGGGGAGATGGCAGAAAGAATCACCCCTTCCTTCAGAATGCCAACCGGCTCAAGGACCCCAGGAGAATCAGGCAAAAAGCTCCTAGAGAGGGCATCAGCCTTAACATTCTTAGAACCCGGAAGATACGAGACCACAAAATCAAAACGGGAGAAAAACAGGGACCATCGAGCCTGTCTAGGATTCAGCCGTTTGGCAGACTCGAGGTAAATCAGAATCTTATGATCGGTCAAGACCACAATACGGTGCTTGGCCCCCTCAAGCCAATGTCGCCACTCCTCAAATGCCCACTTCATAGCCAACAACTCTCGATTGCCGACATCATAATTGCGTTCCGCAGGCGAAAACTTTCGAGAAAAGAAGGCACACGGTTTCATCAAGGAACCATCAGAATTCCTCTGAGACAAAACGGCCCCTGCCCCAATCTCAGAAGCGTCAACCTCAACCTGAAATGGAAGAGAAACATCCGGCTGACGCAACACAGGGGCAGAAGTAAATCGGCATTTAAGCTCCTGAAAGGCAGAAACAGCCGCCGAGGACCAATTCGTCACCCTGCTTAATACGAACAAGATTATATGCCCCTCGAAGGTCAATCTTAGTAAACCAACTAGCTCCCTTAATCCTGGCAAACAAATCAGAAAGCAAAGGCAAAGGGTATTGGAACTTGACCGTGATCTTATTCAAGAGGCGATAATCAATACAGGGTCTCAAGGAGCCATCCTTCTTGGCAACAAAAAAAAAACCTGCTCCCAATGGTGAAGAAGATGGCCGAATATGCCCCTTCTCCAAAGACTCCTTAACATAACTCCGCATGGCAGCATGTTCTGGCACAGACAGGTTGAAAAGTCGGCCCTTAGGGAATTTACAGCCTGGAATCAAGTCAATAGCACAATCGCAGTCCCTATGCGGTGGAAGGGAACTGGATTTGGAGGGTATATCTGCATCTCCAGAGATACCAGCTTGGCTGAACAAATCCTTATACAGACCAAGCTGGACAAGACCAAACATGGAAATGCACTGAACTACAGGTCCACAGCATGAGGACTGCAGAAAACAAAGCCAGAACTTATCTTTGTTGAAATGAACAGCAAAGCAGGAGAGACCAAGCAGGGATGTGAATCCTCCAGGAACAATGGACAATTGGCACTGACTAAAGGGTCAAGCAAGACTAAATAGCCCAGTCAGAATTGCAATAAGTGGACACACCTGATGATCCAAAGACAGCAGCGCTACCACTTATAACCACCGGAGGGAGCCCAAGAGCAGAATTCACAACAGACGCCCAAAGATCAGGAGAACTATTTAAAGGCAGTGGGCATGCCCAGCTTCCAATCCAAGGATTAGGTAAATTAACCCGGGAACAGCTAGATAAAATCTAGCAGACGCCAATGAGCAAATAGTGGTCAAAAGCGGAATTACCGCTGTCTGCCGGACGACCTGGTCTGAACAGCGTCTGACATGACACTATTTGAACAACATTGCCTAAGATATTTGAATATATTGTTGTGGAGGTTCAACCCACACGACACGTACATTTATAAATATACTATTTTGTTTTTTTGTTTCCCCCCCAATCTCTTCATATTTAATATATATGTCCAGGTCATCTTTTCATATAAGCATATGCTGGGTCTTTCTCCATGGTCTTTGATCTGGTTCCGAGATCATTTAGGTTTACCCTTTGTCATTCCCACTAAGTTTTCCTGGGTGTTGTGCATTTTTTATGTCTAAGTGAATTAGGGTATCTATTGTACTTTTAGCTAGATTAGGTACCCATTTCTGTATTACAGAATATGGGAAAGGCCGTATTTTAGGTATGAGGATTAGAAAGTATGTACTTATCTATCTGGGCACATAGCTGGGGTTTGGTAGCCTTGCTGTTAGCATCTTATTGTGAGTGAAGACGCAGCAATTGTTCAACAACAGAACCATTTATGTATAATCAGATTCTATACAGCTACTTTAGCTGCAATAGCTGTTTATATTATGCCTCATAACATATTTTCTTGCTAGTGGTCATTTATATCCTAATTGACCCATTTGGCTGTACTTTTTGATAGACCCAGCATTGTATGGAGGTTAAACTCATCCTTCATGCCTGGTCTGTCATAACTGTATCCTTGTAGATCATTTCTTCGCCTTTTATGACTGCGCATGTGCAATATCTGATCCCTTGCCATCACCCGAGTAGGGGATGTTTTGACTACAACTTTTTGCGCAGATCTACTAGGTTGATTGGTGCACACCTTAAGCCTATATATTTCTGATAGAGATGTGGGGTTTGCAGCAGAGACTTAACGCACTGGTTAGTGCGCAATACTTTGTCCCCTTCTTATTTACTTGTATATGCGCTTTGGTTGCCATAGCGACTTGCTCGCTTAATCACGCATGCGCAGTGCGTTGTAGTTAGGTTTCCGACTAGGCAGGGAACTTGGCATCTGCGCACTGGCTAATACAATACGCCGTTCTGACATATATCTTTTTGGTGTCGCCGCCTGACATATATGGAATTTGGCTATGTTTTTTGTGACTTACAGCGGAGATCTACCGCACTACACGGAGTTATATACAGTACTCTGTTTCTCGTAAATATGCTTTGGTTGCCATGGTGACCTATTCTGTTAGATCACGCATGCGCAGTGCGCTAGAGCCAGTACTTCAACCAGATTGGGAATCCAGTGCCTGCGCATTGATGTTAACAACACGCAGGACTTACACATTTCCTCTGGGCTTCGGTGTCGCCGCCTAACATATATGGAATTTGGTTAGTTTTTTGTTACTTACAGCGGAGACCTACCGCATTGTACGTAGTCATACATACTGTAGTACTCTGTTTCTTGTAAATATGCCTTGGTTGCTATGGTGACCTATTTCGCTAGATCACGCATGCGCAGTGCGCTAGAATCAGTACCCCGGCCAGATACGGAATCCAGCCGCTGCGCATTGGTGTCAACAACACGCTGGATTTACACATTTCCTCTGGGTTTCGCCGCCATCATGCTGCACACCTGGTGTGTAAAATTGATTTAAAATGTAGTATTTAAATGGGGACTACACCACTAGAAGACCGTGGACCTTGAGGAAGACGCTTTAAGCGTCGATACGCGTGGGTCTTTCATTGCTTTAGTCTGCTTTGTCATTAATTGAGGTGACCTGTCTGATGGTGTGGGGGTAAGATGCCGGGTCTTTATATGTGGCTCTTTTGAGAGATTGCTATACATTGTTTTCTCCTATAACGATCAACTTTATTGAGCCCTTTGGACTTTCAGATATCCCCACTGATCTGTATGGGGTGCAGCCAGATAAGTTTGTATGTCACTTGTATATTTAATATGGTATTGGGACACTAAGCTTATCTGAATTGTCGTACCGATAGGAGACACAGCATGCTTATACTTTCTGACCCGCACCATTTTGTATGTGGTCACTGTGAAGAAACCAGATTGTATCTTAATTTCCCAGACAACCATGTTTTTGCAAAACCAAAAAAAAACTTGCTTTTTATCTGTATATTGGCTTGTAAATTTAAGTGTTTATGTCTAGTGGGTCAAAAAGACAGACTTGCCAACTGATATACTATCTAACATACTGTGTAAGGGTACCGTCACACAGTGCAATTTTGATCGCTACGACGGTACGATTCGTGACGTTCTAGCGATATCGTTACGATATCGCAGTGTCTGACACGCAGCAGCGATCAGGGATCCTGCTGAGAATCGTACGTCGTAGCAGATCGTTTGGAACTTTCTTTCGTCGCTTGATCACCCGCTGACATCGCTGGATCGTTGTGTGTGACAGCGATCCAGCGATGCGTTCGCTGGTAACCAGGGTAAACATCGGGTAACTAAGCGCAGGGCCGCGCTTAGTAACCCGATGTTTACCGTGGTTACCAGCGTAAAAGTAAAAAAAAAAAAACCGTACATGCTCACCATCTGATGTCCGTCCGGTCCCTTGCCGTCCGCTTCCCGCTCTGACTGTCTGCCGGCCGGAAAGTGAGAGCAGATCACAGCGGTGACGTCACCGCTGCACTCTGCTCTCACTGTACGGCCGGATCTGTCAGAGCAGGAAGCGGACGGCAAGGGACCGGACGGACATCAGATGGTGAGCATGTACGGTTTTTTTTTTTTTTACTTTTACGCTGGTAACCACGGTAAACATCGGGTTACTAAGCGCGGCCCTGCGCTTAGTAACCCGATGTTTACCCTGGTTACCCGGGGACTTCGGCATCGCTTCAGCGCCGTGATTGCAACGTGTGACTGCAGTCTACGACGCTGGAGCGATAATCATACGATCGCTGCGACGTCACGGATCGTGCCGTCGTAGCGATCAAAATTGCACTGTGTGACAGTACCCTAAGTCTGAAATAGTGACTGTACATTGAGCGGGTTAAGCTTTGTTTATTGATGTGTGCTGATATGCTAATAGTGCTACTGGATCCCATCTCCATTTTTTACCTTATCTTGATGTTGGACTGAAAGACCCTGGGTAATTCTAAAAATAGCTTACATGCCTTGGGTATAAAAAGACTCAGAGATCACATCCTGAGAGTCTGAAGTAATACAGAGCTACCAGCCACACATTCTGCAAACCACCCAACAGACAAGAGAAAGGACTGCAGCCAATTCATCATGGCACCATCACGAGGGAGACTGATCTAGGATTCTATAGGATACAACCTAGGGGTTTTCGGCTCCGGTTGGAAGGACACAGATCTGATCCAGTGACCATCTCTGCACCATGGATATGTTTGGAGAAAGCCAGGGTTGGGACCCGCTGGTCGCCTGGTTCCATGGAGATGGTCAGATAAGCCAGGTGGTGACTCTCGTGTCAACTGGCTTTGGACCTTGTATGGACTTTATGGACAGTTCTTGGTCATCTCCCTATGCTTGTCGCTACCCCTTCTCTGTGCGTTCATCTACAGATGAAGTAGCGACCCTGGGAGCTCTGACATCATGTCAACTGGCTTTGGACATTGAATGGACTCTATGGACAGTTCTTGGTCATCTCCCTATGCTTGTCATTACACCTTCTCTGTGCGTTCATCCACAGATGGAGTAGCGACCCTGGGAGCTCTGACATCATGTCATACTGGAAATACATAGAGACGCAGTGATCTTTTATATGCGCCCATGTGACCCTGGGAGCTCTGACAGCATGTCATACTGGAAATACATAGAGACGCAGTGACCTTTTATACGCGCCCATGTAACCAAACAATTCCAGCCATGGTGGGATTGTTCTGTTTGCTATTGTGTGCTGTGGTTCAATAAAGTATTGCCACACTGTTTTACCTTAACCCAGTGTTGTCTGTGTAGTGTATTGCCCACGGGGAGATAGAGCGGGCGTTCAGTGGTATGAGCCGTGGTCCATGCAGTCTTGCTAAAGACAGCCGGGCCAGTGGACGAGAGCACCCACTGACCCCGTTTCTCCACAGTCACACTTTGAGAATTGTATTCACATATTTGTTATAGACTATGCAATGTTTTTTTGAGCATTTAACTCATGTATTGTATGGACCCTTACCTCCCATTTTTGTCTATGGGAATTTTTTATTGTTTTTAAACTACAGTTTTTGTGTGGTGCTGTCTAAATAAAAATTGTTATATTTTGTATCTAAACTATTGGTGTGGTGATCCCATTTGTATGATGCATGTACTTGTCTTTGTGTGGTGTAGGTACACAGAAATGGCAGCGCTAACAGTGCTTCCTCCTTCACACCAAAGAGTCACGTGATGGTATAGTGTAGGGAGGGAGCAGGTGCTGCGGGGTCCTAGGAGACCCAATCTACTCTGCTATGCAGCTAGGAGGCCTCATTTAATCTGTAACTGGGGCTAATGTAGCAGACCCAGTTAAAGGGGAAATCAGATGTTAAAAAAATATTTAAAGATTAAAATGCCTCACAAAGGTCTTTTATGACTTTAAGAGGTGGGGGGGCTCAGTATGTGAAATAAATGAAAAATAAATAAAACAAAATTAAATAAATCAAAAATAGAGGAAAAAACAAACAAATGGAAAGCTGCTGCCATTTGAAATCATTGTCACTAGCCCTGGTCCTATAGAAAGAAACAGTATCCAATTTTTACAATTCTGACCAGTCACTTTATGTGGTTATAACTCTGGAACGCTTTAACGGATCCCGCTGATTCTGTTTTTTCGTGACATATTGTACTTCATGTTAGTGGTAACATTTCTTCGATATTACTTGCAATTACTTATGAAAAAAACAGAAATATGGCGAAAATTTTTAATATTTAGCAATTTTCAAACTTTGAATTTTTATGCCCTTAAATGAGTTATGTCACACAAAATAGATAATAAATAACATTTCCCACATGCCTACTTTACATCAGCACAATTTTGGAAGCAAAACTTTTTTGTTAGGAAGTTATAAGGGTTACAAATTGACCAACGATTTCTCATTTTTACAACAAAATTTACAAAACCATTTTTTTAGGGACCATCTCACATTTAAAGTCACTTTGAGGGGTGTGCATGACAGAAAATACCCGAAATTGACACCATTCTAAAAACTACACCCCTCAAGGTGCTGAAACCACATTCAAAAAGCTTATTAACCCTTTACGTGCTTCACAGGAACTGAAACAATGTGGAAGGAAAAAATGACCATTTAACTTTTTTTGCAAACATTTTACTTCAGAACCAATTTTTTTTATTTTCACAAGTGTAAAAAGAGAAAATGAACCACAAAATGTGTTGTACATTTTCTCCTGAATATGCCGATACCCCATATGTGGGGGTAAACCACTGTTTGGGCGCACGGCAGGGCTTGGAAGAGAAGGAGCACCGTTTGACTTTTTCAATGCAGAATTGGCTGGAATTGAGATTGGACGCCATGTCGCTTTTGGAAAGCACCTGATGTGCCTAAACAGTGGAAACCCCCCACAAGTGACACCATTTTGGAAACTAGACCCCTTAACGAACTTATCTAGATGTGTGATGAGCTCTTTGAAACCCCAAGTGCTTCACAGAAATTTATAACGTAGAACCGTGAAAATAAAAAAATCATATTTTTTACACAAAAATGATCTTTTCACGCACAAATTCTTATTTTCACAAGAGTAACAGGAGAAATTAGACAACGATAGTTGTTGTGCAATTTCTCCTGAGTATGTCAATACCCCATATGTGGGGGTAAACCAATGTTTTGGTGCACGGCAGAGCTCGGAAGGGAAGGAGTTCCATTTGACTTTTTCAATGCAGAATTGGCTGGAATTGAGATTGGACGCCATGTCGCGTTTGGAGAGCCCCTGATGTGCCTAAACAGTGGAAGCCCCCCACAAATGACACCATTTTGGAAACTAGACCCCTTAAGGAACTTGTCTAGATGTGTGGTGAGCACTTTAAACCCCCAAGTGCGTCACAGAAGTTTATAACGTAGAGCCGTGAAAATAAAAAATCGCATTTTTACTATCAAAAATTTTTTCACCCTCAAATTTTTATTTTCACAAGGGTAACAGGAGAAATTAGACCATGAAAGTTGTTGTGCAATTTGTCCTGAGTGCGCTGATACCCCATATGTGGGGGGACCACTGTATGGGCACATATCGGGGCTCAGAAGGGAAGTAGTGACATTTTAAAATGCAGACTTTGATGGAATGGTCTGTGGGCGTCATGTTGCATTTGCAGAGCTCCTGATGTACCTAAACAGTAGAAACCCCCCACAAGTGACCCCATTTTAGAAACTAGACCCCCAAAGAGCTTATCTAGATGTGTGGTGAGCACTATGAACCCCCATCTGCTTTACAGAAGTTTATAATATAGAGCCATGAAAATTAAAAATCATATTTTTTCCACAAAAATTATCTTTTCACCCCCAAATTTTTACTTTCACAAGGGTAACAGGAGAAATTGCACCCCGAAATGTATTGTGCAATTTATCCTGAGTACGCTGATACCCCATATGTGGGGGGGCACTGTTTGGGTGCATGGCAGAGCTCGGAAGGGAAGGAGCGCCGTTTTGGAATGCAGACTTTGACAGAATGGTCTGCGGACATTATGTTGTGTTTGTAGAGCTCCTGATGTACCTAATCAGTAGAAATCCCTTTCGAAAGACCCATTTTTTGAAACTAGACCCTCCAAGGAACTTATCTAAACAGTAGAAACCCCCCACAAAGTGAACCTATTTTGGAAATTAGAGCCCCCAAGGAACTTATCTAGATGTGTGGTGAGAACTTTGAATGCCCAAGTGCTTCACAGAAGTTTATAATGCAGAGTCGTGAAAATAAAAAATATTTTTTTTTCTACAAAAATGATTTTTTTAGCCCCCAATTTTTTATTTTCCCAAGGGTAACTGGAGAAATTGGACCCCAAAAGTTGTTGTCCAATTTGTCCTGAGTACGCTGATACCCCATGTCTGGGAGGGACCACTGTTTGGGCACACATCGGGGCTCGGAAGGGAAGTAGTGACATTTTAAAATGCAGACTTGATGGAATGGTCTGCGAGTGTCATGTTGCATTTTCAGAGCCCCTGATGTACCTAAATAGTAGAACCCCCCCAAATGACCCAATTTTGAAAACTAGACCCCCCAAGGAACCTTTCTAGATATGTGGTCAGCATTGTGAACGCCCCAGTGCTTCAAAGAAGTTTGACGCAGAGCCGTGAAAATAAAAAATCATTTATTTTCCGCAAAAATGATTTTTTAGCCCCCTTTTTTTATTTTCACAAGGGTAACAGGTGAAACTGTACCCCAAAAGTTGTTGTCCAAATAGTCCTGAGTATGCTGATGCCCCATATATGGGGGTAAACCACTTTTTGGGCGCACAGCAGAGCTCAGAAGGGAGGGAGCACCATTTGACTTTTTGAGCGCAAAATTGGCTGTCGCGTTTGGAGACCCCCTGATGTACCTAAACAATGGAAAACCCCCAATTCTAATTCCAACCCTAACCCCAAAACACCCTTAACCCTAATCACAATCCTAACCATAACCCTAATCAAAACTCTAAGGCCAACACACCCCTAATCCTAATCTCAATCCTAACCTCAAACCTAACCCTAATCCCAACCCTAATCCCAATACACCCCTAACCCTAATCCCAACCCTAACCTTAACCCTAATCCCAAACATAACCCTAATCCAAAACCTACCCTAATGCCAACCCTAACCCTAATGCCAACCCTAACCCTAATCCAAACCCTAATCCCAACCTTAACCATAATCCCAACTCTAACCCTAACCTTAGCCCCAACCCTAGCCCTACATATAACTTTAGCCCCAACCCTAACCCTAACTTTAGCCCCAACCCTAACTTTAGCCCTAACCATAACCCTAACTTTAGCCCCAACCCTAACTTTAGCCCCAACCATAACCCTAACCCTAGCCCCAACCCTAACGCTAACCCTAACTTTAGCCCAACTGAGTTTAACCCAACTGTAACCCTAATTGGAATTATTATTAATCGTATGAACATATATTTAAACATCATATAAGAATACATAAATGATAAACAGTGATTGAAAATAACAAAGGAGCAGAAATCAGAGTCGGATATCGAGATTTTTTATGTATGCAATAACATTGTCATTTCCAGTATAGAAATCATTCTTGTCACCAGTATAAGATCTGAGGGGACATTCCTTGACAATGTGCTGAATTGTTTGATGGTCAGCTCCACAGTCACAGGCAGGAGAGTCAGATTTTCCCCACTTATGCATATGATCTGCACAGACACCAAAGTTTGTTCTGATACGATTCAAAGTCACCCAGGTTTTCCTTGGCAGATTGAAGCCTGGTGGTGTATTTTGAAAGTGAGGAAACGATTGAGGTTCACCGTCTACTGCACTGACCCAAAGTTCACGCCATTTCTCTTCTAAATTGAAATCATGATCATACAGGGTAATTGCGGTTCGGATGGGTGGATGTCTTGATTTCAGTCGCTGTATTTGAACATCTTGGATATTTTGATGTATTGGGAGATTTTCATTATTCAATACTTTGGTGTATTCTTTAAGTAGGAGCTTTTGTCTTCTCAGATTTGCAGGTGCGATATGGGTCAAGACAGGTAACCAGTGGATGGGCGTAGGTCTGATAGCACCAGAAATTATGCGCATAGAGTTGTTCAACTGATTGTCGATTGCATTCACATGACAACTATTCAGCCATACTGGAGCACAATATTCTGCAGTAGAGTACACCAAGGCAAGGGTAGACGCTCGCAAGACAGGTGTGGAGGAACCCCAGGAGGATCCGCAGTGTTTCTGAATAATATTGTTGCGTGTTTTCAGTTTCTGTGCCGTCTTTTCCAAGTGAGATTTGAAGGTTAGGCTTCTATCAAGGATTATGCCTAAATACTTGGAATTGAAGTTGTGTTTGACAAGTTGACCTTCAAAACGTACTTTGAGTTCAGTCTTAGCACTTGCGTTGTGTAAATGAAAGCAACATACTTCCGTTTTTGATGGATTGGGCTTTAGCCTCCATTGTCAAAAATACGTTTCCATTACACTAAGATCTTCTGTTAGGACCTCCTCTGCTTCCTCCATTGTTTTGCTCACTGTAGCAAGTGCCCAGTCATCGGCGTATCCAAATTTCCGTGATATTGTGTCAGGAATGTCAGCTAGGCCAAACCATTGTTTAAGGTTTTCTTACAACTGGTTGAATCACCCATGATAAGTTGAAAGGTTCGATTTGCAATCATATTATTCAAGAGGTACATAATTTTCTTAAATGGAATCACCTTCAGAAACTTATATAGAAGTCCTTTCCTCCACACAGTGTCATATGCGGCAGAAAGATCGATGAACGCCACTGAAACCTTTTTGAAATTCAGCTTCAATTAAAGTTGTCAAGGCTAAAACTTGGTCACTGCAGTTTCGAGCAGGTCTAAAGCCGGCTTGCTCTATAGGTATTGAGTCAAAAATCTTTAAATTGATCTTGTTATAGATTAAGCGTTCTAACAGCTTGTAAAGGCAGCTCAATAAAGCAATGGGTCTATAGCTTGATGGATTATCTTCAGGCTTCCCAGGTTTTAACAATGCAATGATCTTGGCATGTTTTAATTTACTGGGGACTTGAGCATTCTCCATGATATCTGAGAAGAACTTTGCCAACCATTTTTTCGCAAAAGGTCCACAATTTTTGAGAAATTCGGGAGGAATCCCATCAAATTCAGGAGCTTTGTTACTTTTAGTATCAACAAGGGCAATTTCAATGTCACAAGTTGTAAAAGGACGGGAATATTCTTCAGTTGATGCCACAGATGATTTTAGTAGCTTAAACTTATTTTTAACTTCTATGGTATGAGCTCGGCCTTTAGGGGTTCTTGAGGGGTCCTAATTGGAAAATGGAAATACATACTTTTTTAATTTTATTATCTTTTTTTATTATTTTTTTCCTAACTAAGGGGGTGATAAAGGGGGGGAGTTATTTACTTTTTTTTATTTTCATCACTGTGATAGGATCTATCACAGTGACCAAAATTAAACAAGAGGAAGAATCTTCCTTGGCCGGCAGATCACGGCGGGCGCAATGCGCATGCGCCTGCCATTTTCTTACCGGAGAAAGAAGCCGGAGGGCAGGAGGGGATGCAGGAGGACCCAGGGACACCGGTATAAATGACAGAACCCCTGACCCCCATATTTCTCTGTTCTCTGTTGTGTGATCACATCAGATGACAGAGAATGACAGATACATCTCTTTTTTTTTTTTTCGTGGTCGCTGGTAAATGGTTAATTACCGGCGACTGCAAAACAGGGGTCGGTAAAAACCGACCCAGATCATGTTCTTTGAGGTCTTGGCTACCCCCAGCAGCCGAGACCCCAAAGATCTGCCGGATGCCGGCCACCGGGCTCACTGCGCATGCGCCTGTCATTTTTTTGCCAGAAGAAGATGGCGGCGCTCATGGGGAACTACGAGGAGCATCGGGGGACATGGGTAAGTATTGGGGGCGATCGGGGACCCCATTTCTCTGTCCTCTGATGTGTGATCGCATCAGAGGACAGGGAAAATAAATGGCAAATCGCATTTTTTTTTCGGTCGCCAGTAAACAGTTAATTACCAGCGATCGCAACCCGGGGTCGGTAAAAAACGACCCGAATCATGTTCTCTGGGGTCTCGGCTACCCCCGGCAACCCCAGAGACCCCAGAGAAAATTAGACTCTGGGGGGCGCTATACACTTTTTCCACAGTGCCGTTAATTAATGGCGCTGTGGTTTAAGTACCCTTAACGACTGCCGATACGCATTTTAACGGCGGCCGCTAAGGGTACTTAAACCACAGCGCCTTTAATTAAAAAGTGAATAGCGCCCCCCCAGAGTTGGATTTTCTCTGGGGTCTCGGTTACTGGGGGTAGCCGACACCCCAAAGAACATGATTCGGGGTTTTTTTTACCGACCCCCGAGTTGCGATCGCCGGTAATTAACCGTTTACCGGCGGTCGCAAAAAAACCCCAAAAAACGCGATTTCCCATTTAATTTCTCTGTCCTCCGATGTGAACGCACATCGGAGGACATTGAAATGGGGTCCCCGATCGCCCCCGATGGCCCCCCGATACTCACCTGTCTCCCCCGGTGCTCCTCGTGGCTCCCGATGGGCGCCGCCATCTTCTTCCGGCAAAAAAATGGCGGGCGCATGCGCAGTGCGCCCGCCGGCCGGCACCCGGGAGATCTTTGGGGTCTCGGCTGCTGGGGGCAGCCGAGACCCCAAAGAACATGATCGGGGTCGGTTTTTACCGACCCCTGTTTTGCGATCGCCGGTAATTAACTGTTTACCGGCGACCGCAAAAAAAAAAAAGCGATGTGTAATTCTCTGTCCTCTGATGTGATCGCACATCAGAGGACAGAGAAATAGGGGGATTCGGGGACCCTATCATACTTACCGGTGTCCCTGGGTCCTCCTGTGTCTTCTCCTGGCCACCGGCTTCTTCCTATGGAAAGAAAATGGGGGGCGCATGCGCAGTGCGCCCGCTCTCTGCTGCCATCTGCCGGCCTGCAGGAGAGAGGAGTTGGGGCTAAAATTAGGGTTAGGGCTAGGGTTATGGCTAGGGTTAGGGCTAGGGTTAGGGCTAGGGTTAGGGTTAGGGCTAGGGTTAGGGTTAGGGTTGGGGCTAAATTTAGGGTTAGGGTTGGGGCTACATTTAGGGTTAGGGCTAGGGTTAGGGTTGGGGCTAAAGTTAGGGTTAGGGTTGGGGCTACATTTAGGGTTAGGGCTAGGGTTAGGGTTGGGGCTAAAGTTAGGGCTAGAGTTAGAGTTGGGACTAAAGTTAGGACTAGGGTTGCAGCTAAAGTTAGGGCTAGGGTTGGGATTAGGGTTTGGATTAGGGTTGGCATTAGGGTTACGTTTGGGATTAGGGTTAGGTTTGGCATTAGGGTTAAGGTTAGGGTTGGGATTAGGGATGTATTGGGATTAGGGTTAGGTTTGAGGTTAGGGTTGAGATTAGGATTAGGGGAGTGTTGGATTTAGGGTTCTGATTAGGGTTATGGTTGTTTTGGGGTTAGGGTTGCGATTATCCTTAGGGTTGTGATTAGGATTATGGATCGGGTTGGCATTAGGGTTAGGCCTCTTTCACACTTCAGTCTTTTGGCGTCAGTCTGAAACCGCCATTTTCATCAAATAGCGGATCCACCATTTTTTTTGGCGGTTCCGCTATTTTCCCATAGACATGCATTAGCGACGGATTGTGGCGGATGGTCGTCCGTTCCATCCGCCATGCGACGGATCCGTCAAGATTTGGCGGACGTCATCTAGACATTGACGGCCATTGTAACGTTTTTTGTCGGCGCTGAAATGGTGGTTCGCGACGGATCTGTCGCATTCGTCATTCCATAGAATGGCCGCCTATGGGCGACGGATCCGTCGTTACCGTCATTTCAGCGGATCCGTCGCCCCAATCTGCTTTTTCAATTGCGCATGCTCCAAAAAGTAGATACTTTTCCCAGACAACCCCCAAGTAACGGATCCGTCAAAAAAACGAATCCGTTAGAACCATTTTATCAACAATTGTGATGGATCCGTCGATCTGTCACTATGTCGGAGCTGACTGACGCCAAACAACTGAAGTGTGAAAGAAGCCTTAGGGGTGTGTTGGGGTTAGGGTTGGAGTTAGATTTGGGGGGTTTCCACTGTTTAGGTACATCAGGGGGTCTCTAAACGTCACAGGCAATTTTGCGCTCAAAAAGTCAAATGGTGCTCCCTCCCTTCCGAGCTCTACCGTGCACCCAAACAGTGGTTTACCCCCACATATGGGGCATCAGCGTACTCGGGATAAATTGCACAACAACTTTTGTGGTCCAATTTCTCCTGTTACCCTTGTGAAAATAAAAACTTGGGGGGTGAATTTTTTATTTTCACAACTCTGCATTATAAACGTCTGTGAAGCACTTGGGCATTCAAAGTTCTCACCACACATCTAGATAAGTTCCTTGTGGGGTCTAGTTTCCAAAATGGGGTCACTTGTCGGGGGTTTCTACTGTTTAGGTAAATCGGGGGCTCTGCAAAGCAACATAACGCCCGCAGACCATTCTATCAAAGTCTGCATTCCAAAACGGCGCTCCTTCCCTTCCGAGCTCTGCCGTGCACCCAAACAGTGGTCCCCCCCCACACATGGGTATCAGTGTACTAAGGACAAATTGGACAACAACTATTGGGGTCCAATTTCTCTTGTACCCTTGTGAAAATAAAAACTTGGGGGCTAAAAAATATTTTTTGTGGAAAAAAAAATATTTTTTATTTTCATGACTCTGCATTATAAACTTCTGTGAAGCAGCTGGGCATTCAAAGTTCTCACCACACATTTAGATAAGTTCCTTGGGGGCTCTAGTTTCCAAAATGGGGTCACTTGTGGGGGGTTTCTACTGTTTAGGTACATCAGGGTCTCTGCAAACGCAACATAATGCCCGCAGACCATTCTATCAAAGTCTGCATTCCAAAATGGCGTTCCTTCCCTTCCGAGCTCTGCCGTGCACCCAAACAGTGGTCTCCCCCCACACATGGGTATCAGTGTACTCAGGACAAATTGGACAACAACTATTGGGGTCCAATTTCTCCTGTTACCCTTGAGAAAATAAAAAATTGCAGGCTAAAAAATCATTTTTGAGGAAAAAAAAAGGATTTTTTATTTTCACGGCTCTACTTTATAAATTTCTGTGAAGCACTTGGGGGTTTAAAGTGCTCACCACACATCTAGATAAGGCTATGTTCACATTAGCGTTGTGCGACGCAGCGTCGGGCGCCGCTGCGTCGACGCATGCGTCATGCACCCCTATATTTAACATGGGGGCGCATGGACATGCGTTGCACTTATGTTTTGTGACGCATGCGTCACTGCGGCGCACGCGTCAGGGCGCACAGGATGCAGCAAGTTGCATTTTTTGTGCGTCCAAAATCAAGCAAAAAAAGGACGCATGCGTCACAAAACGCTGCGTTGTGCTTGCGTTTACATTTGCGTTGTGTCGCCGACACTGCGGCGCACAACGCAAATGTGAACGTAGCCCAAGTTCCTTAAGTGGTCTAGTTTCCAAAATGAGGTCACTTGTGGGGGGATTCTACTGTTTAGGCACATCAGGGGCTCTCCAAACGCGACATGGTGTCCGATCTCAATTCCAGCCAATTCTACATTGAAATAGTAAAACGGCACTCCTTCTCTTCCAAGCTCTGCGGTGCGCCCAAACAGTGGTTTACCCCACACATATGGGGTATCGACGTACTCAGGAGAAATTGCACAACAACTATTATGGACTAATTTCTCCTGTTACTCTTGTCAAAATAAAAATTTGGGGGCAAAAAGATCATTTTTGTAGAAAAAAATGTGATTTTTTATTTTCACGGCTCTACGCTATAAACTTCCGTGAAGCACCTGGGGGTTTAAAGTGCTCACCACACATCTAGATAAGTTCCTTAAGGGGTCTAGTTTCCAAAATGGTGTCATATGTGGGGGGTTCTACTGTTTAGGCACATCAGGGGCTCTCCAAACGCGACATGGCGTCCAATCTCAATTCCAGCCAATTCTACATTGAAAAAGTAAAACGGCACTCCTTCTCTTCCAAGCTCTGCGGGGCGCCCAAACAGTGGTTTACCCCCACATATGGGGTATCAACATACTCAGGAGAAATTGCACAACAACTTTTGTGGTCTAATTTCTCCTGTTACCCTTGTGAAAATAAGAATTTGTGGGCGAAAAGATCATTTTTGTGTAAACAAATGCGATTTTTATTTTCACGGCTCTACTTTATAAACTTCTGTGAAGCACTTGGGGGCTCAAAGTGCTCACCACACATCTAAATAAGTTCCTTAAGGGGTCTAGTTTCCAAAATGGTGTCACTTGTGGGGGGTTTCTACTGTTTAGGCACATCAGGGGCTCTCTAAACGTGACATGGCATCCTATCTCAATTCCAGCCAATTCTGCATTGAAAAAGTCAAACGGCGCTCCTTCTCTTCCAAGCTCTGCGGTGCACCCAAACAGTGGTTTACCCCCACATATGGGGTATCGGCGTATTCAGGAGGAATTGCACAACAACACTTATGGTTAAATTTCTGTTTTTACACTTGTGAAAATTAAAAAAATGGTTCTGAAGTAAAATGTTTGCAAAAAAAAGTTAAATGTTCATTTTTGCCTTCCACATTGTTTCAGTTCCTGTGAAGCACGTAAAGGGTTAATAAACTTCTTGAATACGGTTTTGAGCACCTTGAGGGGGTGCAGTTTTTAGAAAGGTGTCACACTTGGTTATTTTCTATCATATTGACCCCTCAAAATGACTTCAAATGTGATGTGGTCCCTAAAAAAAAATGGTGTTGTAAAAATGAGAAATTGCTGGTCAACTTTTAACCCTTATAACTCCCTAACAAAAAAAAAAAATTGTTTCCAAAATTGTGCTGATGTAAAGTAGACAAGTGGGAAATGTTATTTATTAACTATTTTTTGTGACATATCTCTCTGATTTAAGGGCATAAAAATACAAAGTTTGAAAATTGCTAAATCTTTAAATTTTTTGCCATATTTACATTTTTTTCATAAATAATCGCAAGTAATATCGAAGAATTGTTACCACTATCATGAAGTACAATATGTCACGAAAAAACAATCTCAGAATCAGCAGGATCCGTTGAAGCGTTCCAGAGTTATAACCTCATAAAGTGACAGTGGTCAGAATTGTAAAAATTGGCCTGGTCATTAAGTACCAAATTGGCTCTGTCACTAAGGGGTTAACTACCGCCGTTAAAAGGTGTATCGGCGGTCGTTAAGGGGTTAAACATCATGATTGAAATAAAACAAAAAATGTGGCTGACCAGAAACAAAGGTAAATTGCCCAGTCGTGAACTGGTTACCATCAACATTATTGAATAAAAAATGTATTCCTGGAAACATGTTGCAACAGAACCAAATTTTAGAGTAAAATAAACTGCAGGACCATCCATGACCAGTAGGTGGTACGTCTGACATGCATTTTACCATTTGGTAAGCATTAGCTGAAAATAACATTTTGGGACTGAAAGACACTTACACTCTATATACAGAAAAGCTTATAGCTCTGACACATGACCCAGATATGATGACTATTTTGTAGCTCTGCACTTATCAGACCCTGACTCTTCTATAGGTTAGTAATGCTCCCATCTCTGCTGGGTGCTGTGGCGCACACCTGTAATCCTAGCTACTATGGGAGGCTTGGGCTGTGGGATCACTGGAGCTTGTCAGTTCTGATCCATCCTGTGCTATGTGGATCAGGGGTCTTCTCTGTCCTCAGCATCAATATGGTGACTCTGAGCCAGCTGCTGGGAAACACTAAGTTGGTGGAGGATGGGGTGTCCTTGGTCAAAAGAAAAAAATCAAGTTTTCACATGAATTTCAGAGCACTATAAAAAATTAAAGCACTTAATGCATAGTCAGAATGGAGCAGACTGAGCGGCACAGTGAGACTCGGCTCTTTTTATAGCAGCAGAGGTCAATTACATATTTATTTTCTGTCCAATATTAGTAAATGCAGATTGCAGCTCCTTATACGGAATCTGTCACCAGGATTTTGCTGTCTCATCTGAGAGGCACATAAATGTAGAGACAGAGACTCTGATTCCAGCGATGTATCACTTACTGAGCTGCTTGCTGCAGTTTTGATAAGAACATTGTTTACCCAGTCGGAGATTATCTGACTGACAGCCGCAGCTCACTGTGTACTAAGCGGTTAATGAAGCCGCGGTCGGCTGTGTCTCTATCACTGAAGGCCGGAGGCTGCTGGGAGGAATAAACTTCATTTCCTACTGCTAGCTGGGCTTTTAGTGCAGTGGCCCGTGCGGCTTTAGAACAGAACCAAACTACAGATTAACCCCATATTTACAGGTGATTAGAGTTTGTTTTACATGACAGATTCCCTTTAGGATCAGCACTTCCGTAAGAATAAGGATTCTGGGATCATGACACAATGGAATCAGATTTAAAAGGAATCAATCTATCACCAAAATTTTGCTACCCGATCTGACAGCATCATGATATAGAGGTATAGACACTGACACCATCAATGTGTCACTTACTGGGCTGCTTGCTGTCATTTTGATAAAAATCACTGTTCTATCTGCTGCCGATCCTCCAGTCTGAGCTCTGTATAACTCCGCCCCCACTATTAATTGGTTGCTGTCTGCTCTTGTACACAGAAAGCAGCCAATCAGTGATGTGCGCGGCATTACACAGAGCTCTTTGTCTTCCCATTTACTGTTTACACAGTGCTGAAGAGAGGCTGAGTACACAGAAATGGCAGCGCTAACAGTGCTTCCTCCTCCACACCCAAGAGTCACGTGATGGTATAGTGGAGGGAGGGAGCAGGTACTGCGGAGTCCTAGGAGACCCAATAAACTCTGCTATGCAGCTAGGAGGCCGCATTTCATCTGTAACTGGGGCTAATGTAGCAGACCCAGTTAAAGGGGAAATCCGATGTTAAAAAAATATTTAAAGATTAAAATTCCTCACAAAGGTCTTTTATGACTTTAAGAGGTGGGTGGGGCTCAGTAAGTGAAATAAATGAAAAATAAATAAAACAAAATTAAATAAATCAAAAACAGAGGAAGAACAAACAAATGAAAAGCTGCTGCCATTTGAAATCATTGTCACTAGCCCTGGTCCTATAGAAAGAAGCAGTATCCAATTTTTACAATTCTGACCACTGTCACTTTATGTGGTTATAACTCTGGAATGCTTTAACGGATCCCGCTGATTCTGTTTTTTCGTGACATATTGTACTTCATGTTAGTGGTAACATTTCTTCGATATTACTTGCAATTACTTATGAAAAAAACAGAAATATGGCGAAAATTTTCACACTTTGAATTTTTATGCCCTTAAATGAGAGAGATATATCACACAAAATAGATAACACAGGTCAACAAAAAAAAAAAATTTTTCTGGTGTCCAAAATATTTTAATGAATTTGGGGTATTTTTGGGGTGCTGATTCTTAATATGCTATCAGTTTTGCCAGATTGGCTCAAGTTTTTGACATTTTTGGTATCTTATTTATAGCACTTGTTGGTAAATGCGACGCATCATCTCATTAATTTCTTTGGATTAGTACTTGAACTGAGCAGTTCTCAATATAGTTTTGTGTTAATTAGTGTTCTAAAAGTTTGTTCATAGCTTGATTTTTGCACTAACTTTATGTTGTTGTCTGTTTTCCAGTGAAAAGCATGAACTCATCAAGAAGAAGTTGTCTTAACGATCCAGACTCATTCTGTTACATTTGTGGTGAATACAGACTGCCAAAACATAGAAGAAACATAACAGACTTCGTAAAAAAAAGTGTATTTTGCCTATTTTGGGGTTATGCTTGGGGACCAAGACAAGTTTTGGGCACCACACATAGTGTGCAAAGCATGTATCGAATTATTACGAAAATGGAGCAAAGGACAACGAAAAAGCTTCAAATTTGGTGTTCCAATGGTGTGGAGAGAGCCAAAAAATCATCATGATGACTGTTATTTCTGTGCAGTGCAAGTGCAAGGATTCAATAAGCATAAGAAACGAAAATGGGAGTAACATGGAATCTGCAAGAAGGCCTGTCCCTCATTGTGAAGATGTGCCTGTACCTGTGTTTACCATAAATAACAGTCATCATGATGATTTTTTGGCTCTCTCCACACCATTGGAACACCAAATTTGAAGCTTTTTCTTTATCCTTTGCTCCATTTTCGTAATAATTCGATACATGCTTTGCACACTATGTGTGGTGCCCAAAACTTGTCTTGGTCCCCAAGCATAACCCCAAAATAGGCAAAATACACTTTTTTTACGAAGTCTGTTATGTTTCTTCTATGTTTTGGCAGTGTGTATTCACCACAAATGTAACAGAATGAGTCTGGATCGTTAAGACAACTTCTTCTTGATGAGTTCATGCTTTTCACTGGAAAACAGACAACAACATAAAGTTAGTGCAAAAATCAAGCTATGAACAAACTTTTAGAACACTAATTAACACAAAACTATATTGAGAACTGCTCAGTTCAAGTACTAATCCAAAGAAATTAATGAGATGATGCGTCGCATTTACCAACAAGTGCTATAAATAAGATACCAAAAATCTCAAAAACTTGAGCCAATCTGGCAAAACTGATAGCATATTCAGAATCAGCACCCCAAAAATACCCTAAATTCGATGAAATATCTTTGGCACCAAAAATGCTGTTGACCAGTGTAATAAATAACATTTCCCACATGTCTACTTTACATCAGCACAATTTTGGAAGCAAAACTTTTTTGTTAGGAAGTTATAAGGGTTACAAATTGACCAACGATTTCTCATTTTTACAACAAAATTTACAAAAACATTTTTTTTAGGGACCATATCACATTTAAAGTCACTTTGAGGGGTGTACATGACAGAAAATACCCGAAATTGACACCATTCTAAAAACTACACCCCTCAAGGTGCTCAAACCACATTCAAAAAGTTTATTAACCCTTTACGTGCTTCACAGGAACTGAAACAATGTGGAAGGAAAAAATGACCATTTAACTTTTTTTGCAAACATTTTACTTCAGAACCAATTTTTTTATTTTCACAATGGTAAAAAGAGAAAATGAACCACAAAATGTGTTGTGCATTTTCTACTGAATATGCCGATACCACATATGTGGGGGTAAACCACTGTTTGGGCGCACGGCAGGGCTTGGAAGAGAAGGAGCACCGTTTGACTTTTTCAATGCAGAATTGGCTGGAATTGAGATTGGACGCCATGTTGCGTTTGGAGAGCCCCTGATGTGCCTAAACAGTGGAAACCCCCCACAAGTGACACCATTTTGGAAACGAGACCCCTTAAGGAACTTATCTAGATGTGTGATGAGCTCTTTGAAACCCTAAGTGCTTCACAGAAATTTATAACGTAGAACCGTGAAAATAAAAAAATCGTATTTTTTTACACAAAAATGATCTTTTCACCCACAAATTCTTATTTTCGCAAGGGTAACAGGAGAAATAAGACAACGTACGTTGTTGTGCAATTTCTCCTGAGTATGTCAATACCCCTTATGTGGGGGTAAACCGATGTTTGGGCGCACGGCAGAGCTCGTAAGGGAAGGAGTTCCATTTGACTTTTTCAATGCAGAATTGGCTGGAATTGAAATCGGACGCCATGTCGCATTTGGAGAGCCCCTGATGTGCCTAAACAGTAGAAACCCCCGACAAGTGACACCATTTTGGAAACTATACCCTTTAAGGATCTTGTCTAGATGTGTGGTGAGCACTTTAAACCCCCAAGTGCGTCACAGAAGTTTATAACGTAGAGCCGTGAAAATAAAAAATCACATTTTTTCAACAAAAATTTTTTTCACCCTCAAATTTTTATTTTCACAAGGATAACAGGAGAAATTAGACCATGAAAGTTGTTGTGCAATTTGTCCTGAGTACGCTGATACCCCATATGTGGGGGAGCACTGTTTGGGCACACATCGGGGCTCGGAAGGGAAGTAGTGACATTTTAAAATGCAGACTTTGATGGAATGGTCTGCGGGCATCATGTTGCATTTGCAGAGCTCCTGATATACCTAAACAGTAGAAACCCCCCACATGTGATCCCATTTTAGAAACCAGACCCCCCAAAGAGCTTATCTAGACGTGTGGTGAGCGCTATGAACCCCTATCTGCTTTACAGAAGTTTATAATATAGAGCCATGAAAATAAAAAAATCGTATTTTTTACACAAAAATGATCTTTTCACCCCCAAATTTTTACTTTCACAAGGGTAACAGGAGAAATTGGACCCCAAAATTTATTGTGCAATTTATCCTGAGTACGCTGATACCCCATATGTGGGGGGGGGGGGCACAGTTTGGGTGCATGGCAGAGCTCGGAAGAGAAGGAGCGCCGTTTTGGAATGCAGACTTTGATAGAATGGTCTGCGGGCGTTATGTTGCTTTTGCAGAGTTTCTGATGTGCCTGGTCAGTAGAAATCCTTTTCAAGAGACCCAATTTTGGAAACTAGACCCTCCAAGGAACTTATCTAGATGTGTGATGAGCACTTTGAACGCCCAGGTGCTTCACAGGAGTTTATAATGCAGAGTCGTGAAAATAAAAAATATATTCACACCCCAGTGCTTCACAGAAGTTTGACGCAGAGCCGTGAAAATAAAAAATCATTTATTTTCCGCAAAAATGATTTTTTAGCCCCCTTTTTTTATTTTCACAAGGATAACAGGTGAAACTGGACCCCAAAAGTTGTTGTCCAAATAGTCCTGAGTACGCTGATGCCCTGTTATGACCTGATGGGTACGAAGCAGTGCTGAGATGACCTGGTGGGTAAAACCAATCAAGTACAAGCTCTGAGGAGGTGGTAACTTTACTGACCGCAAGCCCTACACCTAACACCAACACTAGAAATAGCCGTGGAGCGTTCCTATCTCTGCCTAGACGCCTCTTCACAGCCTAAGAGCTAACTACCCCTGAAGATGGAAACGGAAAACTATCTCGCCTCAGAGAAACCCCCAAAGGAAAGATAGCCCCCCACAAATATTGACGGTGAGTGGAGAGGGAAATGACGAACTCAGAAATGAAACTAGATTTTAGCAAAGGAGGCCAAAACTATCTAAATAGACAGAGATAGAAAAGACTACTGTGCGGTCAGTATTAAAAAACTAAATATCCACGCAGAGTTTACAAAAAATAACCTCCACACCGACTCACGGTGTGGAGGGGCAAATCTGCTACCCCAGAGCTTCCAACTAGCCGCAATAATTCATACTGGCAAGCTGGACAAAAAAACATACAGACAACTACAGACAAGAGCCCAGTTAAATAACAAGACCAGGGAACCGATTAGTGAATGCAGCTGCTAAGTTCCACCAGAAACCACCAGAGGGAGCCCAAGAACGGAATTCACAACAGTACCCCCCCCTTGATGAGGGGTCACCGAACCCTCACCAGAGCCCCCAGGCCGATCGGGACGAGCCAAATGAAAAGCATGTACCAAATCGGCAGCATGGACATCAGAGGCAAAAACCCAAGAATTATCCTCCTGGCCATAACCCTTCCACTTGACCAGATACTGAAGTTTCCGCCTCGAAAGACGAGAATCCAAAATCTTCTCCACCACATATTCCAATTCCCTCTCAACCAACACCGGAGCAGGAGGGTCAACAGAGGGGACCATGGGCACCACATATCTCCGTAACAAAGATCTATGGAACACATTATGAATGGCAAAAGAAGCTGGAAGGGCCAAACGAAAAGACACCGGATTGATAATTTCCAAAATCCTATAAGGACCAATAAAACGAGGCTTGAACTTAGGAGAAGAGACCTTCATAGGAACATGACGAGACGACAACCAGACCAAATCCCCAACCCGAAGCCGGGGACCAACGCACCGACGGCGGTTAGCAAAACGTTGAGCCTTTTCCTGAGACAATGTTAAATTGTCCACCACATGAGTCCAAATCCGCTGCAACCTGTCCACCACAGAATCTACCCCAGGACAGTCCGAAGGCTCAACCTGCCCTGAGGAAAAACGAGGATGAAAACCGAAGTTACAAAAAAAAGGCGAAACCAAAGTAGCCGAACTAGCCCGATTATTAAGGGCAAACTCGGCCAACGACAAAAAAGTAACCCAATCATCCTGATCAGCAGACCAAAGCATCTCAAATAGGTTTCCAAGGTCTGATTGGTTCGCTCCGTCTGTCCATTTGTCTGAGGGTGAAATGCCGAAGAAAAAGACAAATTAATGCCCATTCTAGCACAAAAAGACTGCCAAAACCTAGAAACAAATTGGGTACCTCTGTCAGACACAATATTCTCCGGAATACCATGCAAACTAACCACATGCTGAAAAAATAAAGGAACCAAATCAGAGGAGGAAGGCAACTTAGGCAAAGGTACCAAGTGGACCATTTTAGAAAACCGGTCACAAACCACCCAGATGACAGACATCTTCTGAGAGACAGGAAGATCAGAAATAAAATCCATGGAAATATGCGTCCAGGGCCTCTCAGGGATAGGCAAAGGCAAAAGCAACCCACTGGCACGAGAACAGCAGGGCTTAGCCCGGGCACAAATCCCACAGGACTGCACGAAGGAACGCACATCCCGTGACAAAGAAGGCCACCAAAAGGACCTGGCAACCAAATCTCTGGTACCAAAGATCCCAGGATGACCAGCCAATACAGAACAATGAATCTCAGAAATCACCTTACCAGTCCATCCATCAGGAACAAACAATTTCAGGACAGCGGTCGGGTCTATCAGCCTGAAACTCCTGAAGCACCCGCCGCAAATCAGGGGAGATGGCAGAAAAAGCTCCTAGACAGGGCATCAGCCTTCACATTCTTAGATCCGGAAGATACGAGACCACAAAATCGAAACGGGAGAAAAACAAAGACCACCGAGCCTGTCTAGGATTCAACCGCTTGGCAGACTCAAGGAAAATCAGATTCTTGTGATCGGTCAAGACCACAACACGATGCTTAGCTCCCTCAAGCCAATGTCGCCACTCCTCAAATGCCCACTTCATAGCCAACAACTCCCGATTGCCGACATCATAATTACTTTCAGCAGGCAAAAACTTTCTAGAGAAGAAAGCACACGGTTTCAATACAGAGCCATCAGAACTTCTCTGAGACAAAACAGCTCCTGCCCCAATCTTAGAAGCGTCAACCTCAACCTGAAAAGGGAGAGACATCTGGCTGAAGTAAAACGACGCTTAAGCTCCTGAAAGGCCTTCACAGCCGCAGAGGACCAATTCACCACATCAGCACTCTTCTTGGTCAAATCGGTCAGGGGTTTAACCACAGTAGAAAAATTAGCAATGAAGCGGCGATAAAAATTAGCAAAGCCCAAAAATTTCTGAAGGCTCTTCACAGATGTGGGCTGAGTCCAATCATAAATAGCCTGGACCTTAACAGGGTCCATTTCAATAGCCGAAGGGGAAAAAATGAACCCCAGAAAAGAAACCTTCTGAACTCCAAAAAGGCACTTAGACCCCTTCACAAACAGTGCATTAGCACGATGAATCTGAAAAACCATCCTGACATGCTTCACATGAGACTCCCAATCACCGGAAAAAAACCAAAATATCATCCAAATATACAATCATGAATTTATCCAGATACTCACAGAAAATATCATGCATAAAGGACTGAAACACAGATGGAGCATTAGATAGCCCGAAAGGCATCACAAGATATTCAAAATGGCCTTTGGGCGTATTAAATGCTGTTTTCCATTCATCACCCTGTTTGATGCGGACAAGATTATATGCCCCTCGAAGGTCAATCTTGGTAAACCAGCTAGCCCCTTTAATCCGAGCAAACAAATCAGAGAGCAAAGGCAAAGGGTACTGGAATTTGACCGTGATCTTATTGAGAAGGTGATAATCTATACAGGGCCTCAAGGAGCCATCCTTCTTGGCAACAAAAAAGAACCCCGCTCCCAACGGTGACGAAGACGGGCGAATATGACCCCTCTCTAAGGACTCCTTTACATAACTCCGCATAGCGGCATGCTCTGGCACAGACAGATTGAAGAGTCGGCCCTTAGGGAACTTACAGCCAGGAATAAAATTAATGGCGCAATCACAGTCCCTATGAGGAGGCAGGGGACTGGATTTGGGCTCTTCAAATATATCCTGGAAATCCGACAAAAACTCAGGAACTTCAGAAGGAGGGGACGAAGAAATTGACATCAGAGGAATATCACTATGTATCCCCTGGCAACCCCAACTAGTCACAGACATAGATTTCCAATCCAGCACAGGATTATGTACCTGTAACCATGGAAACCCCAGCACAACCACATCATGCAAATTATGCAACACCAAAAAGCGAATGTTTTCCTGATGTGCCGGAGCCATGTTCATGGCTAACTGTGTCCAGTACTGAGGTTTATTCTTGGCCAATGGCGTAGCATCAATCCCCCTCAAGGGAATAGGGCTCTGCAAAGGCTCCAAGGAAAAACCACAGCGCCTGGCAAATTCCAGGTCCATTAAGTTCAGGGCAGCACCAGAATCCACAAATGCCATTACAGAAAAGGACGACAATGAGCAAATCAGGGTAATAGACAAGAGAAATTTAGGCTGTACAGTACTGATGGTAACCGACCCAGCAGCCCTCCTAGTATGCTTCGGGCAGTCAGAGACAGCATGAGTAGCGTGACCACAGTAAAAACACAGCCCATTCTGACGTCTGAACTCCTGCCGTTCTGCTCTCGTCAAAGTCCTATCACATTGCATAGGCTCAGGACTCTGCTCAGCGGACACCGCCATATGGTGCACCACCTTACGTTCACGTAGGCGCCGATCAATCTGAATGGCCAGAGACATTGATTCGTTCAAACCAGCAGGCGTGGGGAACCCTACCATAACATCTTTAAGGGCTTCAGAAAGACCCTTTCTGAAAATAGCCGCCAGAGCATCCTCATTCCATTTTGTAAGTACAGACCACTTTCTAAATTTCTGACAATATATCTCTACTGCTTCCTGCCCCTGACACAGGGCCAGCAAGATTTTTTCTGCCTGATCCACAGAATTAGGTTCATCATAAAGCAGTCCGAGTGCTTGAAAAAATGCATCTACATTGAGCAATGCAGGATTCCCTGGCTCAAGGGAGAATGCCCAGTCTTGCGGGTCTCCCCGGAGCAGAGAAATAACAATCTTCACCTGCTGAACGGAGTCACCAGAGGAACGGGGTCTCAGAGCAAAAAACAATCTACAATTATTTTTGAAGTTCAAAAATTTAGATCTATCCCCAGAAAACAAATCAGGAATAGGAATTCTAGGCTCAGAAACCGGAGTCTGGACAACATAATCTTGGATACTCTGTACCCTAGCAGCGAGATGATCAACACGCGCAGACAGACCCTGAACCTCCATCTCAGCACCCAAATTCTAAACCATCCAAAGATCAAGGGGAAAAAAAAAAAGAACAAAACAAGCAACACACAAAAAAAAACACTGACTCAGAACCTTTTTTTTTTTTTTTTCCCTCTTTTGAGAAGCATTTAACACATTGTGGGCCAGCTGTACTGTTATGACCTGATGGGTACGAAGCAGTGCTGAGATGACCTGGTGGGTAAAACCAATCAAGTACAAGCTCTGAAGAGGTGGTAACTTTACTGACCGCAAGCCCTACACCTAACACCAACACTAGAAATAGCTGTGGAGCGTTCCTATCTCTGCCTAGATGCCTCTTCACAGCCTAAGGCCGGCGTCACACTGGCGAGTTTTACGGACGTAAGAGCGCAGAAACTACGTCCGTAAAACTCGCATTACATACGGCACAATTATTCTCAATGGGGCTGCTCCTATTAGCCGTATATTACGGTTCAGTATTATACGGCTTTCTACGGCCGTACAAAATCGCAGCATGCTGCGTTTGTCAGCGTATTGCGCAAATAATACGCCAATGAAAGTCTATGGGGGCGAGAAAAATACGGATTCCACACGGACCTGCAGTGTGACTTGCGAGAAATACGCAGCGGTGTTAGTGAAAAGCCGGTAATTCAATTGCCGGCTTTTCATTTCTCCTTCACAAACCCGACAGGATATGAGACATGATTACATACAGTAAACCATGTCATATCCCCTTTTTTTTTGCATATTCCACACTACTAATGTTAGTAGTGTGTATGTGCAAAATTTGTGCACTGTAGCTGCTAAAATAAAGGGTTAAATGGCGGAAAAAATTGGCGTGGGCTCCCGCGCAATTTTCTCCGCCAGAGTGGTAAAGCCAGTGACTGAGGGCAGATATTAATAGCCAGGAGAGGGTCCATGGTTATTGGCCCCCCCTGGCTACAAACATCTGCCCCCAGCCACCCCAGAAAAGGCACATCTGGAAGATGCGCCTATTCTGGCACTTGGCCACTCTCTTCCCACTCCCTGTAGCGGTGGGCTATGGGGTAATGAAGGGTTAATGCCACCTTGCTATTGTAAGGTGACATTAAGCCAGATTAATAATGGAGAGGCGTCAATTATGACACCTATCCAATATTAATCCAATTGTAGGAAAGGGTTAAAAAACACACACAATTATTAAAAAGGATTTTAATGAAATAAACACAGCGGTTGTTGTAATAATTTATTGTTCTCGCAATCCATTTGCAAACCCTCGCTTGGCAAAATAATAAACGCACAAGATACATACCTTCTGATGTCAGATCACGTCCCACGATGTAATCCATCTGAAGGGGTTAACTAATATTACAGGCAGGAGCCCTGCTAAATGCAGCTGTGCTCGTCCCTGTAATTCCCCGGCGAATGAATGAAATGTAGGTCATTGACCTACATTTCCTTCAGTCGCGGTGAGGCGCCCCCTGGTGGATGTCCTCATATGACCTGGAGCGTGGGAAAAAGTTCCCAGGCTGCAGTTCATGAGAACATCCAGCAGGGGCGCATCACCGCGACTGAATGTAAGTATAGATCACTGCTTTCCTTTCAGCACCCAGGGATTACAGGCACGAGCGAGTGGATTATCGCAGCTCGTGCCTGTAATATTAGTTAACCCCTTCAGATGGATTACATCGTGGGAAGTGATCTGACATCAGAAGGTATGTATCTTGTGCGTTAATTATTTTGCCAAGCAAGGGCCTGGAAATGGATTGCGAGAACAATAAATTATTACAACAACCGCTGTGTTTATTTCATTAAAATCCTTTTTAATAATGTGTGTGTGTTTTTTAACCCTTTCCAACAATTGGATTAATAATGGATAGGTGTCATAATTGACGCCTCTCCATTATTAATCTGGCTTAATGTCACCTTACAATAGCAAGGTGACATTAACCCTTCATTACCCCATAGCCCACCGCTACAGGGAGTGGGAAGAGAGTGGCCAAGTGCCAGAATAGGCGCATCTTCCAGATGTGCCTTTTCTGGGGTGGCTGGGGGCAGATGTTTGTAGCCACGGGGGGGGGGGCAATAACCATGGACCCTCTCCTGGCTATTAATATCTGCCCTCAGTCACTGGCTTTACCATTCTGGCGGAGAAAATTGCGCGGGAGCCCACGCCAATTTTTTCCGCCATTTAACCCTTTATTTCAGCAGCTACAGCGCTGAAATTTTGCACATACACACTACTAACATTAGTAGTGTGGAATATGCAAAAAAAAAGGGGGATATGAGATGGTTTACTGTATGTAATCATGTCTCATATCATGTCGGGTTTGTGCAGGAGAAATGAAAAGCCGGCAATTGAATTAGCGGCTGTTCACAGATATCGCGCTGAATGAAATCTAAATACAGAATATATATATATGTGTCTCAATGACATTATATATATATATATATATATATATATATATATTATATATATATATATATATATACATACTGTATATATGTTTTAATGAACATTTGAGCACATAAATCCATTAGATGTCGGTTTTGCAAGCCTGCGCAAAAATCTCGCAGTACGGATGCCATACGGATTACATACGGAGGATGCAATGCGCAAAATACGCTGACACACCCTGACTACGGATCACTATTTTGGGAACATTTCTCCGTATTACGGCCGTAGTACGGACGTATAATACGTGGCGTATTGTCTTACGCCAAGTGTGAGGCCGGCCTAAGAGCTAACTACCCCTGAAGATGGAAACGGAAAACTATCTCGCCTCAGAGAAACCCCCAAAGGAAAGATAGCCCCCCACAAATATTGACGGTGAGTGCAGAGGGAAATGACGAACTCAGAAATGAAACTAGATTTTAGCAAAGGAGGCCAAAACTATCTAAATAGACAGAGATAGAAAAGACTACTGTGCGGTCAGTATTAAAAAACTAAATATCCACGCAGAGTTTACAAAAAAATAACCTCCACACCGACTCACGGTGTGGAGGGGCAAATCTGCTACCCCAGAGCTTCCAACTAGCCGCAATAATTCATACTGGCAAGCTGGACAAAAAAACATAACATTAACTTGAACTGAAGATCATAAGCAGGGAAATACCCCCAAAACTAGCAGACTTATCTTAAGCTGAAATGAACTGGCCAACAGAGCACTTCCAGGAAAGGACTGAGTCCACAGGAGGAACATTGACAGCTGGCATTGACTACAGACAAGAGGCCAGTTAAATAACAAGACCAGGGAACCGATTAGTGAATGCAGCTGCTAAGTTCCACCAGAAACCACCAGAGGGAGCCCAAGAACGGAATTCACAACAATGCCCCATATGTGGGGGTAAACCACTGTTTGGGCGCACAGCAGAGCTCAGAAGGGAGGGAGCACCATTTGACTTTTTGAGCGCAAAATTGGCTGTCGCGTTTGGAGACCCCCTGATGTACCTAAACAGTGGAAACCCCCAATTCTAACTCCAACCCTAACCCCAAAACACCCCTAACCCTAATCACAATGCTAACCATTACCCTAATCAAAACTCTAAGGCCAACACACCCCTTATCCTAATCTCAACCCTAACCTCAAACCTAACCCTAATCCCAATACACCCCTAACCCTAATCCCAACCCTAACCTTAACCCTAATCCCAAACATAACCCTAATCCAAAACCTACCCTAATGCCAACCCTAACCCTAATGCCAACCCTAACCCTAATCCAAACCCTAATCCCAACCCTAACCCTAATCCCAACTCTAACCCTAACCTTAGCCCCAACCCTAGCCCTAAACCTTACTTTAGCCCCAACTTTAACCCTAACTTTAGCCCCAACCCTAACCCTAACTTTAGCCCCAACCCTAACTTTAGCCCCAACCATAACCCTAACTTTAGCCCCAACCATAACCCTAACCCTAGCCCCAACCCTAACGCTAACCCTAACGTTAACTTTAGCCCAACTCAGTTTAGCCCAACTGTAACCCTAATTGGAAAATGGAAATACATACTTTTTTTATTTTATTATTTTTTCCCAACTAAGGGGGTGATAAAGGAGGGGAGTTATTTACTTTTTTTTTATTTTCATCACTGTGATAGGATCTATAACAGTGACCAAAATGAAACAAGAGGAAGAATCTTCCTTGGCCGGCAGATCACGGCGGGCGCACTGCGCATGTGCCTGCCATTTTCTTACCGCAGAAAGAAGCCGGAGAGCAGGAGGGGATGCAGGAGGACCCAGGGACACCGGTAAAAATGACAGGGCCCCTGAACCCCCTATCTCTCTGTTCTCTGATATGCGATCACAGCAGATGACAGAGAATGACAGACACATCGCATTTTTTTTTTTTGTGGTTGCCGGTAAATAGTTAATTACCGGCGACTGCAAAACAGGGGTCGGTAAAAACCGATCCAGATCATGTTCTTTGGGGTCTTGGCTACCTCCCGGCAGCCGAGACCTCAAAGGTCTGCCGGGTGCCGGCCACCGGGCTCACTGCGCATGCGCCTGTCATTTTTTTGCCAGAAGATGGCGGTGCCCATGGGGAACTACGAGGAGCATCGGGGGACATGGGTAAGTATCTGGGGCGATTGGGGACCCCTTTTCTCTGTCCTCTGATGTGCGATCACATCAGAGGACAGAGAAATTAAATGGCAAATCGCATTTTTTTTTTCGGTCGCCGGTAAACAGTTAATTACCAGCGATCGCAACCCGGGGTCGGTAAAAACCGACCCGAATCATGATCTCTGGGGTCTCGGCTACCCCCGGCAACCCCAGAGACCCCAGAGAAAATCCGACTCTGGTGGGCGCTATACACTTTTTTGTGGTTTAAGTACCCTTAACTACCGCCGTTAAAAGGTGTATTGGCGGTCGTTAAGGGGTTAAACATCATGATTGAAATAAAACAAAAAATGTGGCTGACCAGAAACAAAGGTAAATTGCCCAGTCGTGAACTGACTACCATCAACATTATTGAATAAAAAATGTATTCCTGGAAACATGTTGCAACAGAACCAAATTTTAGCGGAGTAAAATATACTGCAGAACCATCCATGACCAGTAGGTGGTACGTCTGACATGCATTTTACCATTTGGTAAGCATTAGCTGAAAATAACATTTTGGGACTGAAAGACACTTACATGACCGTGTATGGCCAATTTGGCTCCTTCTTACCCCCCCAAAAACCAACCACCACCCCGTGTGCCACCCAATACACCAGACCTTAAAATAAAACAACAACACAATAGTTACTTTTGGATAATTTTGGCCACAGCGTCCAGTTTATTAACATACAATAAACAAAACATTTTCATAAACATTATTATACATTTATGCAAAAATTCGAGGGGAGGGTTCTTGGAGCCCACCGGAAAAATTCTGGCTTAAATATTTTGGCAAAACCAAAAAACAGAACTTAAACACCTCAAATTACCCTCAGCCGTACCACCAGCTCGAGGGCACCATAATTCCCGTTCCGGGAACAAATTAACCACCACCAGCTCCCAGGGTAAAAAACCCCGTCCAGAGCCTGTAACCAAAATGCCAGAACAACCAACCAATTTAACTGTCCGGAATTTCCTTCAAATTCCTTCCGCGCTTAATCCGCATCAACTCCAAGAACCCCACCCCCCGCCACAAACTCACAGCCCTGAAAACCTTAGGCTCGTGAGTGCCCCAACGCCACCACAGCTCTCTCCAATCCTTCCTGTATAGACAGGGCCCACAAATCCACTCCAATCTCATTCAGGTGGACACCGTCTTCTCTCCAAAAATTACAAACCCCTGTCTCCAAATCAAAATGCCGTACACTTATACCTCCGTTCCTGGCAACAAACTTTGATATCGCTCTATTCAATTTTACCTGAGCCCTGTTGATCCCCTTGAAAGATCGCGCTAATCTCCACTTCTTACGGGGAACAATATCCGACCAGACTGTTAACATACCCGGAAATTCCCTCCACAACCGAAGGAAGTCAAATCGGATGTCTCTAATCAAGTCTCTAACTGGTTTGGAGCCTAAATCGTTCCCCCCCAAATGAACCACCAAAGTATCGGGGGCTCTGTCCAAGCGGGCAGCGCGTGGAAAATAGGAAATCAGCCTGCTCCAAACCATACCCCGAAAACCGAGCCACCGAACGACAACTTGATTTCTACTGAAACCCAACTGCCTACCGTCCGGCCTGGCGTCTGCCCGAAGCGCCCCCCAATAGACAAAGGAATGTCCAAAAATCCAGGTAAGGTATGGGCCCCGACCTGAAATATAATAATAACAACAGTAACCGTTAAACAAAGATCAGAACCCCAACAAGCCACCGCAATTAATGCCGCACATAAGACAAATAACGACCGGAGCTCCAGCGTCCAATACGCTTAATCATTTCCGGCCCCAAGCCAAGGCTATCCGCCTCAGATGCTGCCCCGATCCTGAATGAATGCGATCCGAATTCATCCCGCGAAAAACCCAAAGCCCTTAAACTTTTGTGAAGAATCGCAGTAAACTGATAACGAGACAGAAAAAACCCGTCTTGATGACACAACAATGGGCCCGCCCGATTAGACCACAAGCTCCAATAAGCCCGCAGACACCGTTCCGGGCACATCAATGACCCAGCAACTCTGCCCAAGACTACCCTCTTGCCCACCCCAACTTGATCCATCTTGGAACGCCGGATCCAAAAAACAATTCCACCAGTCCAAAAATCAACATCCTGGGCCAACAATCCGCCCGCACACACTCTGCTACTAGACACCAACTCCCCTATATGTAGGGCCCCGAAAAAAGCCAAAGAAAAAGCCAAACGAAACAATACTGTTTCAAAAATAGAGCAGCAAACGAAATCCAATATCCTGCCCAAACGTTCCAGGACATTAAATGATATAGGCCGGCGCCCGTCAACATTCTTTTTTCCCCTCCTAAAACCTTTTAAAGCTTGCCGCACCAAAAAATTTTTAGTCACATCCACCGAACCCTCCAGCTTAAAACCAAGCGCTAATCCGGCCACAAATTTGTTTACCTTAGAGATAGACCAGCCTGAATCTGCTGCCCTACCAACCAAACACAAAACGGCTAACATCTTGTCTTCCTCAGACCCAAACACACCCCACTGAACCACCGAACTCTGCCAAATATTCCATGCTGTTTCATAAGAAGCCCAAGTCTGACTCGTAACTGAGGCCCGAATCAACCAGCCCGCTCCTCCGTAGGAATTCCCCACAAGTGCGAAGGGCATACCACTCCTGCCGCGTCCGCTTCTGGTGCCAGCTCCCGGAAACGCTCCCACTGTAAACGAGATAATGCATCTGCTAATGAATTTTTTACACCAGGTACATGAACCGCAGAAATCCATGCATTGATCTTCAAGCAATGCAAAACCAGTGCTCTCACCAACTTTATCACGAGAGGCGATGATGCTGACAGCGTATTGATCACCGACACGACGCTCATGTTGTCGCAATGGAACCTAATTCTGCGATTTTCAAACACGTCACTCCAAATTACAACTGCCACCACAATGGGAAACAACTCCAGCAAAGCGAGGTTTTTTGTGAGCCCGGTCTCGTGCCACTCATCCGGCCACATTCCAACGCTCCACCGGCCTGCGCAATAGGCCCCGTAACCGACACTGCCCGCAGCGTCCGTGTAGATCTCACAATCAAAATTGTTCACCAACTGCTGCTGTATCAGAGAGCGACCGTTATATTGCACCAGGAAACTCTGCCACACCAACAAATCATCCCTGTGTTCTTGCCGCAAACGAATAAAATGATGCGGAGCCCTTACTCCCGCCGTTGCCCTGGACAACCTACGGCAAAAAATTCATCCCATTGGCATAATCCTACACGCAAAATTCAGGCGACCAAGCAAAGACTGCAACTCTTTCAAAGTCACCTTCCTTAGCCTGACTATGCGGCCGACCTCCTGTTGTAACAAAAGCAATTTTTCTTCCGGTAAACGACACTCCATTTTTTCGGAGTCTATCAGAATACCCAGGAAACTTAAAACTGTGCACGGGCCCTCAGTTTTTTCTGCAGCCAAGGGGACACCAAAAAGCTCCGCCACCCATTCCATGGCGGCCAAAGTATTGCTACATACACTAGAATCAGGAGGGCCTATGAACAAAAAGTCATCCAAGTAATGAATGACGGACGAAACACCAGCCACATCCCTAACCACCCATTCCAAAAAGGTGCTGAACGTCTCAAACAAGGAACATGAAATGGCACAACCCATCGGTAAACACCTATCCAGATAATAACCATCATCCCAAAAACAACCCAACAATGGGATACTATCCGGGTGAATCGGAAGTAATCTAAAAGCCGACTCAACATCCGTTTTCGCCAACAGAGCTCCCGCGCCATAACTGCGCACCCAATGCACCGCCATATCGAAAGACGTATAAACCACCGAACACAACTCCTGCGAAATGCCATCATTAACAGACAACCCCTTCGGGTACGACAAATGGTGAATTAGGTGAAACTTATTTGGCTCCTTTTTTGGGACGACCCCCAACGGCGAAATGATCATCCCTTCAACAGGTAAACTTGAAAACGGACCAGCCATTCGCCCCAACTGTACCTCCTTTTTTAACTTTTCACTAACCACTGCTGCATGTAACGCAGCCGACTTCAAATTCTTAACTGAAAACGGCACCGCATGATCGGGGGGGATATGAAAACCTTCCGCAAAACCCTCACTAATGACTCTCGCCTTAACACGATCAGGGTACCTACTTAGAAAGGGGGCCATCTTTTGAAGTCTCACCGGCGTCTCCCACTTGACCGGCACCCATTGCCGGCTTACCTCTCGCTTTCTTAAAACATTTGGAGGCCCCATGGGAACCTCCATTACAATGGGAGCACACATGTTTGAACTTACATGTGTTTCCGTATTTGCACTGGCCCTCATTAAATTGCCAGCACGTTCCTGATTTTTCCTTCGCTCCCTGTGACCCCTGACCACTACTGCCGTGGCCTGTTTGTTGGGTGCCACTCCCCCCGCTCCCATGAAAGGACTGCCCGTAACTAACCGGCGCCATCACTTTTAACCAAAGACCTATATCTTTTTGGTCCCACCGTATCTCAGGCCTAACCGCCTTCCTCTGTCTAAACTGTTCATCATAACGTAACCAGGCCTGCCCGCCATAAGTACGGTGCGCCTCACCAATCTCGTCAAGATAACAGAATAATCCGGAACAATTTTCCGGAAACTTCTCACCTATTACACTCGCCAAAATTGCAAATGCTTGCAACCAATTAATAAACGTCTGAGGAATAAGCCTCCACCTCCTCTTTTCCTCCTCCTCTTTCTTGCTGTCATCCTTTTTTCCCCTATCCAAATTAAACTTCTCTAATGGGAGCAGGAAAAAAATCTCTACATAATCATCGCGCCAAATTTTTTCTTTAACCTCCTTTTTCAAATGAGCCCCCAACGGCCCCTCAAAGCAGACATACACCTCACCCTTAGCCCTATCGTCTAACTTAACAGTGTCCCCTTTTCCTTTATCCGTTTGCACGGATACAGACACACCGGACACCGACGGCGACTGCTCCGTCATTACCGATCTATCTTGTTCCGTTATCGGCTGCGCCGCCACCCCATCCCCCTGGAGCCAAGCTCCGATCGGCGATACCACCGTCTCCCTCCCGGCTCCGCTCTGCAACCTGCTCAACAGTTGGGACACGCTAACCAAGACGTCTCGCAACCCGGGCTCACCCGACCCTCCGGTATCCCCTAAATCCGTCGCCCTCCCACGCGACGCCTGCTGACCCCTCACGTCCACCGCTAAAACCCCCATGGGCAACAAACTAGACATAGAGTGATACTCACCGAGCTGCGCAGGTGCTGTGTCCCTGCCAGCCGTATGTCCCGAATCCTGCCGCTCCCTGTCGACCTCTGGATCGTTGTCCGAAAAGGAGTCTTCAGCACCACAGTGCTGCTCCTGGCCCGCGCCCCTGGCCTCCACATCACCAGGGGGGGCCGGAGCATCTGTTGTAATCCGACCGACCTCAACCTGGATCTGGACCGCGTTTGCGCTGCCGACTGGGTCTCCCTGACCGACTCTCGTCCTCTGCTTCTGCCAGGCAGCGGAGCCCTGCTGCCCGCCGCGCCATCCGACTGTAGCCCATCGCCTCCATCTTGGTCCCTGGACGCCCTTGTAACAGCCGTGCCTGCAGAAATCCTTCTGTCCGCGCTCCTGCTTCCTGGACCTGGTGCTGCAGCAGCGCTGCTGGAACTCGCCTCTCTGGTGCCCCCATAACCAGTGGCCGCCGGTCCCTGCGTGCCACCTGCCTCCCTCTGTGTAGCGGTGATGCTGCTGCGGACCGGTCTCCTCACCGCCGCTCCCCGGGTCCTGGATGTGGCCTGCTGCGGAGCCGAAGGCCTGTCTTCAGGTGCGGCCCTCGATTCCGGCGCGGCCCGCACCGCTGCTGCACTCCTTTGAACTGCGCCGGTCGGCGTGTAGGATTCCTGCCGGAGGGGGCACAGCGGGGGGACGCCACACCGCTGCACCCGGCCTCCGCAGGGTCCCCTGAGGGGCTCCTAGGCCTGCGCCTGCCACGCGTGCTCACCTCCGGAGACAATCTCTGCGGCGGCCTAGTCCTCCTGCCGCGCCTGCCGCTGGTGTCCTGGCCTGCATTGCCGAGCAGCGAAGTAAGCTGCTCCTCCAGCCATCCTCCCCGTCTGGATCGTGCGACGTCCCTCAGGCGTCCTACCAGCTGGTCCACCAACTCCATGGCAGGTAAAAAAGAAAAAACAACCGGCTGTGTGGTAGGAAGGGGGATGGGTGGGTCACCTTCCTCTTGCTAATCCAGTGACCAGTGACACCTTTTTCCCGCACTTTCCCTTATATATACCCCCGCCCCCCTTAACTGTAAACCCCTCCCTGCACTCTCCTCTCACCCAATCAGATTAAAAAGGCACACTTTTCAAATAATGCCCATGTCCAAGCACAGTCATGGGGGGCCTACATTAAGCTGCGCCTATTCCTGCCCCCTCCTTTATATATACAGAAAAGCTTATAGCTCTGACACATGACCCAGATATGATGACTATTTTGTAGCTCTGCAGTTTTCAGACACTGACTTTTCCTATAGGTTAGTAATGCTCACATCTCTGCTGGGTGCTGTGGCGCACACCTGTAATCCTAGCTACTATGGGAGGCTTGGGCTGTGGGATCACTGGAGCTTGTCAGTTCTGATCCATCCTGTGCTATGTGGATCAGGGGTCTTCTTTATCCTCAGCATCAATATGGTGACTCTGTGCCAGCTGCTGGGAGTCACTAAGTTGGTGGAGGATGGGATGTCCTTGGTCAAAAAAAAAAATCAAGTTTCGCATGAATTTCAAAGCACTATAGAAAAATAAAGCACTTAATGCATAGTCAGAAGGGAGCAGACTGAGCAACACAGTGAGACTTGGCTCTTTTATAGCAGCAGATGTCAATTACATATTTATTTTCTGTCCGATATTAGTAAATGCAGATTACATCTCCATATAGGGAATCTGTCACCAGATTTTTCTGTCTTATCTGAGAGGCACCTAAATGTAGAGACAGAGACTCTGATTCCAGCGATGTATCACTTACTGAGCTGCTTGCTGCAGTTTTGATAAGAACATTGTTTACCCAGTTGGAGATTATCTGACTGACAGCCACAGCTCACTGTGTACTAAGCGGCGGCTGAAGCCGCGGTCGGCTGTGTCTCTATCACTGAAAGCCTGAGGCTGTTGGGAGAAATAAACTTCATTTCCTACTGCTAGCTGGGCTTTCAGTGCAGTGGCCCGTGCGGCTTTAAAATGCTATTAAACTGAAGGTTAACCCTATATCTGCAGGTTGATAGAAATTTTTTACATGACAGATTCCCTTTAGGATCAGCACTACCCTAAGAATAAGGCCATGTTCACATGTTGCATTTTTTTCCGCGGATCCGTGGCGTTTTTGACGCTGCGGATCTGCAGCAGTTTCCCATGCGGTTTACAATACCATGTAAATCTATGGAAAACCAAATCCGCAGTGCACATGCTGCGGAAAAAAACGTGCGGAAATGCAGCGTTGTTTTTTTTCGCAGCATGTCAATTTTTTCTGCGGATCTGCAGCGTTTCTGCACCCATTGACTTGCATTGAGTCGGGCACTTCCGCAGCTAAACTGCAGATGTAAGTGTGACGCCCGGGAGACCGAGGTACCCAGCACCAGATCAATGAGGTCCGTCTCTTGAGGGGGATGTCACTAGTGGCTTGACCCGGTGCTGTGGCCTCAGGCGATGCACAATGTAAGGGATATCATGAAGGAACAGACACTTACTTGATCAGCAGCAGGTCCTCTCAGCTGTGATGACCCCGATCCTGGATCGATGGCTATTGTCCAAATGAAAGACTGAGGCGCTGAAAAGTTTAACCAGTTTACTTCAACAAAAAGGGATTTGCAACCAATACTGTCACCGGAGTCTGTTTAAGAACTCTGAATTACTTTGACCCTGCGGGATTTCCACCTCTTATTATGCGCAGTTTCTGTATGGCCCTGCTGCTGTTTGTGAACTGGCTGCCGACCCAATCTGTCTCTTCTGTGCTCTGGTTCGACGGACAACCCGAGTCCTTTTTTTGTCGGCTTACCCCCTCTGGGAGTACTGCTGAACTCTGTGTCTGTTGCTGCGTCTTACCCTGGTGAAGCTGATATCACCTCACTTCCTTCCGGTTGCTGTATTATATATAATTAATATAGCCACGGATCCGGTATCCGTCTCTGCGCCTATTCTGGGTAGAGGTTATTGCTACCCGGTTCTCACAATGTCCTTTTTCTCTATTCCTCTTTTCCTACTATGGGTATTACGGGCCTATAATCCGTCATAGGGCTGTTAGGAGTTCAGTTATACGACCTCTCACTTTCAGCTCCTCAGCCCAACTGCCAGTCCTTTTCTCAGACCAGAATAGATCAAGGGGAGTCTCTGGAGCTCCCCCTTCTGGCCGGAGATGGTAGTGCAGTCTTGCTATTCTAGTATTTGTATTTGGTGTCAATAACTATTTTTGTGGCAAATACCCCTAGGGGCGCCACATAAGAAAGATCTGTGGTCTAGCTGTGCGTGTCTGTGTGTGCGGGCGGTGTTTTGCAGGCCTGTTGGGGGTCTGTGTGGGCCTCTCAAGGGTCTGTGCAGGCCTGTCGGGGGTCTGTGCGGGCCTGTCGGGGGGTCTGTGGGGGCCTGTCAGGGGTCTGTGCGGGCCTGTTGAGGGTCTGTGCGGGCCGGTGGGGGCCTGTCGGGGGTCTGTGCAGGCCTCTTGGGGGTCTGTGCAGGCTGCCGTTGGTCTGCGCGGGCTGTCGGGGGTATGTGCGGGCCTGCCGGGGGTCTGTGCGGGCCTCTCTGTGGTGGGGGAGGGCCTCCCAGGGGTCTGTGCGGGCCTGCCAGGCGTCTGTACGGGCCTGTTAGGGGTCTGTGCGGGCCTTTCGAGGGTCTGTGCGGGACTGTCGGGGGTCTGTGCGGACCACTCGGGGGACTGTGCGGGCCTGTCGGGGGTCTGTGCGGTCCTGTCGGGGGTCTGTGCGGGCCTCTCGGGGGTCCGTGTGGGCCTGTCGAGGGTCTGTGCCAGCCGGTGGGGGCCTGTCGGGGTTCTGTGCGGGCCTGTCAGGGGTCTATGCGGGCTGCCGGAGGTCTGCCCGGGCTGTTGGGGGTATGTGTGGGCCTGTCGAGGGTCTGTGCGGGCCTGTCGAGGGTCTGTGCCAGCCAGTGGGGGCCTGTCGGGGTTCTGTGCGGGCCTGTCAGGGGTCTATGCGGGCTGCCGGAGGTCTGCGTGCACTGTGCGTGTCTGTGTGTGCGGGTGGTGTTTTGCGGGCCTGTTGGGGGTCTGTGCGGGCCTCTCAAGGGTCTGTGCAGGCCTGCCGGGGGTCTGTGCGGGCCTGTCGGGGGTCTGTGCGGGCCTGTTGGGGGTCTGTGCGGGCCTGTCGAGGGTCGGTGCGGGCCTGTCGAGGGTCTTTGCCAGCCGGTGGGGGCCTGTCGGGGGTCTGTGCGGGCCTGTCAGGGGTCTATGCGGGCTGCCGGAGGTCTACCCGGGCTGTTGGGGGTATGTGTGGGCCTGTCGGGGGTCTGTGCAGGCTGCCAGGGGTCTGTGCGGGCCTGTCAGAGGTCGGTGCGGGCCTGTCGAGTGTCTGTGTGGGTCTGTTGAGGGTTTGTGCGGGACTGTCGGGGGTCTGTGCGGGCCTCTTGGGAGTCTGTGCAGGCTGCCGGAGTCTGTGCGGGCCTGTCGGGGGTCTCTGCGGACCTCTCGGGGGTCTGTGCGGGCCTGCCAGGGGTCTGTGCGGACCTGTCGGGGGTCTGTGCGGGCCTGTCGGGGGTCTGTGCGGGCCTGTCGAGGGTCTGTGCGGGACTGTCAGGGGTCTGTGTGGACCACTCGGGGGTCTGTGCTGGCCTGTCGGGGGTCTGTGCGGGCCTGTCGGGGGTCTGTGCGGGCCTCTCGGGGGTCTGTGCAGGCTGCCGGGGGTCTGTACGGGCCTGTTGGCAGTCTGTGCGGACCACTCGGGGGTCTGTGCGGGCCTGCCAGGGGTCTGTGCGGACCTGTCGGGGGTCTGTGCGGGCCTGTCGGGGGTCTGTGCTGGCCTGTCGAGGGTCTGTGCGGGACTGTCGGGGGTCTGTTCGGGCCTAATGGGGGTCTGTGCGGGCCTCTTGGGGGTCTGTGTGGGCTGCCAGGGGTCTGTGCGGGCCTGTCGGGGGTCTGTGCAGGTCTCTCGGGGGTCTGTGCATGCATGCAATCTGTCACCAGATTTTTTCTGTCTTATCTGAGAGGCACATAAATGTAGAGACAGAGACTCTGATTCCAGCGATGTATCACTTGCTGAGCTGCTTGCTGCAGTTTTGATAAGAACATTGTTTACCCAGCCGGAGATTATCTGACTGACAGCCGCAGCTCACTGTGTACCAACCAGCGGCTGAAGCCGTTGTCGGCTGTGTCTCTATCACGGAAAGCCGGAGGCTGTTGGGAGGAATATACTTAATTTCCTAATGCTAGCTGGGCTTTCAGTGCAGTGGCCCGTGCGGCTTTAAAATGCTATTAAACTGAAGGTTAACCCTATATCTTCAGGTTGATAGAGATTTTTTACGACAGATTCCCTTTAGGATCAGCACTACCCTAAGAATAAGGCCATGCTCACATGTTGCATTTTTTTCCGCGGATCCATGGTGTTTTTGACGCTACGGATCTGCAGCAGTTTCCCATGCGGTTTACAATACCATGTAAATCTATGGAAAACCAAATCCGCAGTGCACATGCTGCGGAAAAAAATGCGCGGAAACGCAGCGTTGTTTTTTTTCGCAGCATGTCAATTCTTTCTGCGGATCTGCAGCGTTTCTGCACCCATTGACTTGCATTGAGTCGGGCACTTCCGCAGCTAAACTGCAGATGTAAGAAAGATCTGTGGTCTAGCTGCGGGTTAAAACGCTGCAGATCGGGAAGGGGGAAGAGAGTGGGCGGAGTGTGGGCAGAGACTGTGCGTGTCTGTGTGTGCGGGTGGTGTTTTGCGGGCCTGTTGGGGGTCTGTGCGGGCCTCTCAAGGGTCTGTGCAGGCCTGCCGGGGGTCTGTGCGGGCCTGTCGGGGGTCTGTGCGGGCCTGTTGAGGGTCTGTACGGGCCTGTCGGGGGTCTGTGCGGGCCTGTCGGGGGTCTGTGCGGGCCTGTTGAGGGTCTGTGCGGGACGGTAGGGGCCTGTCGGGGGTCTGTGCGGACCTCTCAGGGGTCTGTGCGGGCCTGTCTGGGGTCTGTGCGGGCCTCTTGGGAGTCTGTGCAGGCTGCCGGAGTCTGTGCGGGCCTGTCGGGGGTCTCTGCGGACCTCTCGGGGGTCTGTGCGGGCCTGCCAGGGGTCTGTGCGGACCTGTCGGGGGTCTGTGCGGGCCTGTCGGGGGTCTGTGCGGGCCTGTCGAGGGTCTGTGCGGGACTGTCAGGGGTCTGTGTGGACCACTCGGGGGTCTGTGCTGGCCTGTCGGGGGTCTGTGCGGGCCTGTCGGGGGTCTGTGCGGGCCTCTCGGGGGTCTGTGCAGGCTGCCGGGGGTCTGTACGGGCCTGTTGGCAGTCTGTGCGGACCACTCGGGGGTCTGTGCGGGCCTGCCAGGGGTCTGTGCGGACCTGTCGGGGGTCTGTGCGGGCCTGTCGGGGGTCTGTGCTGGCCTGTCGAGGGTCTGTGCGGGACTGTCGGGGGTCTGTTCGGGCCTAATGGGGGTCTGTGCGGGCCTCTTGGGGGTCTGTGTGGGCTGCCAGGGGTCTGTGCGGGCCTGTCGGGGGTCTGTGCAGGTCTCTCGGGGGTCTGTGCATGCATGCCGGGGGGTTTTCCGGTCTGCAGGGGGTCTGCGGGCCTGTCGTGGGTCTGTGCGGGCCTGTCGAGGATCTGTTTGGGCCTGTCGAGGGTCTGTGCGGGCCTGTCGGGGGTCTGTGCGGGCTGTCGGGGGTCTGTGCGGGCTGTCGGGTGTCTGTGGGGCTTGTCGGGGGTCTGTGGGGCCTGTCAGGGGTGTGTGCGGGCCTCTCGGGGGTCTGTGCGGGCCTCTCGGTTGTCTGTGTGGGCTGCCGGGGGTCTTTGTGTGTATGTGTGTGCTGGCATCGTCCGAAGGGACTACACGTCCCATCGGGCTATGCCTGCTACAATGACAGTGATTGACATATTAGCCAATGTTGGGACAATAGTGGTCCCATCATCCGTCTAATGTGTTGAATGTAAAAAAAACCACAAACATATAACATACAACATACAAGACAACATATAACATACAACACAACATATAACATATAACATACAACATATAACACAACATACAACATGCAGCATATAACATACAACATATAACAGAACATACAACATATAACAGAACATACAAGATATAACAGAACATACAACATAAGACAGAACATACAACATATAACATACAACATATAACAGGACATACAACATATAACAGAACATACAACATACAACATATAACAGCATATAACATACAACATATAACATACAATACATACATACAGTACATTCATACATTACATACAATACATACATACAGACATCACTTGCCACTTTGATCTCCGAAGCCAGTGTCACCTGTAAAAAAATATTAAAATAATAAACAAACAATATACTCCCTGATCCGCAGATATCCAATTAAAACGAGTGTCCCACGACGATCTCCCGTGGAGAGCAGCAGCATCAGCTGATGCGACCGCTCTCCAGGGGCTCCAGGAATACAATGACGGAAGGCATCCTTCCGCACTGTATTCCTCCGCCACTGTAAAAAATAGTCCCTAGTCTCACTTGTGGCACTGCTGTGTGAGAAAGTTCCTACGCAGCAATGCCATAATGTGAGACCAATGAACTCAGGTAACCTCAGTGATGCACTGCAGGAGCCATTGTCTCCTGTCAGTATGTCACTGGAGGCCCTATAGAGCAGTGACATCACCTGATGTCATTGTTCTATAGGGGACATCGCCGTGGGACACTCATTATTAACTGGACTACGGCGGACAGGTAGTATACAGTTGGTTTATTATTTAAATTTTTTGTAGGTGATCGAGTATGGTAAGTATGGTTAAAATAAAAATATTAAAATACTTTTACATATTTATTTTCTGTCCAATATTAGTAAATGCAGATTACAGCTCCTTATAGGGAATCTGTCACCAGATTTTTTCTGTCTTATCTGAGAGGCACATAAATGTAGAGACAGAGACTCTGATTCCAGCGATGTATCACTTGCTGAGCTGCTTGCTGCAGTTTTGATAAGAACATTGTTTACCCAGCCGGAGATTATCTGACTGACAGCCGCAGCTCACTGTGTACCAACCAGCGGCTGAAGCCGTTGTCGGCTGTGTCTCTATCACGGAAAGCCGGAGGCTGTTGGGAGGAATATACTTAATTTCCTAATGCTAGCTGGGCTTTCAGTGCAGTGGCCCGTGCGGCTTTAAAATGCTATTAAACTGAAGGTTAACCCTATATCTTCAGGTTGATAGAGATTTTTTACGACAGATTCCCTTTAGGATCAGCACTACCCTAAGAATAAGGCCATGCTCACATGTTGCATTTTTTTCCGCGGATCCATGGTGTTTTTGACGCTACGGATCTGCAGCAGGTTCCCATGCGGTTTACAATACCATGTAAATCTATGGAAAACCAAATCCGCAGTGCACATGCTGCGGAAAAAAATGCGCGGAAACGCAGCGTTGTTTTTTTTCGCAGCATGTCAATTCTTTCTGCGGATCTGCAGCGTTTCTGCACCCATTGACTTGCATTGAGTCGGGCACTTCCGCAGCTAAACTGCAGATGTAAGAAAGATCTGTGGTCTAGCTGCGGGTTAAAACGCTGCAGATCGGGAAGGGGGAAGAGAGTGGGCGGAGTGTGGGCAGAGACTGTGCGTGTCTGTGTGTGCGGGTGGTGTTTTGCGGGCCTGTTGGGGGTCTGTGCGGGCCTCTCAAGGGTCTGTGCAGGCCTGCCGGGGGTCTGTGCGGGCCTGTCGGGGGTCTGTGCGGGCCTGTTGAGGGTCTGTACGGGCCTGTCGGGGGTCTGTGCGGGCCTGTCGGGGGTCTGTGCGGGCCTGTTGAGGGTCTGTGCGGGACGGTAGGGGCCTGTCGGGGGTCTGTGCGGGCCTCTTGGGGGTCTGTGCAGGCTGCCGTTGGTCTGCGCGGGCTGTCGGGGGTCTGTGCGGGCCTGTCGGGGGTCTGTACGGGCCTCTGTGGTCTGTGCGGGCCTCCCAGGGGTCTGTGCAGGCCTGCCAGGCGTCTGTGCGGGCCTGTTAGGGGTCTGTGTGCAGCGCCCCAGAGTCCTGGTCGTTGCAGTACTGTGGCTCCGCCGCTAAGGGGGGCTATGGTACGTCTGATGGCACTGAAGGAGTTCATCTGACCAGGTATCACATACACCAATACATTTCACAGTCGGGCCTCCAGGGGGAGCTAAGGGTGCTATTTATTAGGCCACTCCTCACCGTGTGGGTAAACTGGGGGTCAGGCAGGAAGTTAGACAGAAAGCTGACTGGGTTGGACCAGACAACACCTGGTGGCAGAGGGTGTTGTGGGGGAAGATTCGGTAGGGTCCCTGTCAGGTTTGGGACCCTGACAGAGGCCTGGCTACAAGAAGGAACGTCACGGGACCGTGCCTGCTCAGCATAGCGGCGGTGCCCTAAGAAAGGATCAGAAGCAAGATATATTGTGCTGAGTGAGAAACGAGATCAAAGCAAGAAGGAGAATACCAGTAGGAGTCGTACTGTAAGACCGAGGCAACATCCTACTGAGGCGCACAACCGGCGGCCGGAACGCCGAGGAAGTATTCATACATCTAGCTCCAGGCAATACTTCAAACCAACGGCAGGACAGTCAGTCTCAGGCGGGCTGTCTCACTTAAATCACCTATGCAGACATGGGGGGCAACCTGTGGAGAGGGGCGACTCTAGGGTCCCGGAAGAGCTCCGAGCCTACCCGTCATACGGGTGCGTCCCAACCATAACACCGGGAGGGACGGAGGATTAGCAGAACATCATCTAATCGAGTTGTTGTGAGGGAACACGAGAAACAGACACAACAGTTGTGGGGACTATCCCGTAAGCACAGCAGGGGAGGACCACAACACATAGCGCTAGCAGGAAGGCACAGATTTCCACCTGCAAAGAGAACTCTGGAGGTGCCATTGGACCGGCCGGACTTGCGCAGCCTGGTGAACCGTATTCCGGACTGAGGATTCAGAGATCTTCAGTAAAGAGGTAAAGAGACTGCAACCTGGTGTCCTCGTTATTTACTGCACCGCACCACCACCACTATCCACATCCACCATTCACTGTACGCCCCTCAGCAGGGTCACGGACCGGGCCTAGCCACCGTGACAACCCCAGAGCAGAGACTCAGAGACCCGGTACCGGGTACCCCTCGGCCCTGCGGCAGTGGGGGCGCTACAAACTTGGCATCACGAACAGGATCTACTTAAGCCTGAAGAATCAGGTCATGTGTGCCTTGGAACTGTGATTTATTGTGCTTGGACTGTGCTTTATTGCAACGACTGTGTGTTGCCATTTGCCGCCAAATGTCCCCGCCAAAACCGCCGCCATTACAGCGCAGGAGAAGAAGAGGGGCATGGACTGGGCGTAGACAAGCTGAAGAGCGTGAAGGACAATGGCCGCCCAGTCTAAATATTTCTGTACTGTGAGGACGTGTCCGTCAGCAGCGGAGATCCGCCTCCTGATCCTCAATGGAGGGCGGAGACCGAGGAGACGACACCGCCCAAGAAGGAGAGAGCGGGAAAAGGACCAGGAAGTGACCCACGTGGAGGACGCCATGGCCAGCAGCTCTGAACCCGAAAGTGGGGTTGAAGCGGAAGTCTCCCCCAACTACCCGGATGAGCGCAGCAGCCAGTTCTCCGCGGACAGCACCGAATTCCTGCAGGTCGAGATGGAGAGCTTGCTCGACCAGCTCCTTCAGCTGAACGTGAAGGCCCAGGCTCCGCACCAGGCGGCGCCGGATAGCAGTTTTCCAGCATCGGATCTTATACTGTTGCCGAGGACCTCGCCGACGCCGCCAGAGGGACCCGCCGCGGAGGGAGAGCCTGCATCGGCTGGTGAGTCCGCCGACCCCGTCCCGCCGGCCGAGGGCCTGCTAGTGGGCCCCATTGCAGCACCCCCTCTCCCTGGAACCCATAGACTTCAGCACCTGTTGCCATGGGAGGATCCCACGGGCATGGAACACCGCTTAGAGGCCCCGCTTCGACCCACTGCTCTGCTGTGTGAAGTCCGCGCAGAGCGCACAGTGTGCCGCTGGGTGAACCCAGGATCTGACCTTATGGGGTTCACCGGGATGAAGACCCAAGAGGGGGAGATGGTACAGGCCCTAAGCTGGGAGGAATACCAGGTTCAGCTCGAGCAGCAGTGGGGAAAGCAACGGAAAGAATACCAGGCCGGGCTAGAGGCCTACCACCAGAAAGATTTGGCGGTCAAGGATCGAGCCCGCAAGGACCCCACCGCTCACCAGGCCCCGCGCAGGCAGGGCGTCATCACCACCTTCAAGCTCCACGGAGGCTGGGGCTTCATTAAAGAGCCGGGCCTGTATGCAGAAGTGTTTGTTAACCGGAGGGATGTCGAGTCTCACTTGAGGGAGGGTCACCCGGACCGGGACCTCTACCCAGGGGATGAAGTGACCTACACCCGGCACTTTGGAGAGAAGGGGTGGTTCGCTTTAAATGTCTGCAAGTGGAAGGCGATGGAACCCCCAACTAAGGTGCCAGAGAAGCTGGCCCCCGTGGCCAAGGTGCCCCCTTGTGGATGGCCTATGATCACCACTGAGACCACCGTGGTCACCCCAACATGCACCATTGTAAAGACCACGACTTGCAGCATTATGACCTCCACCGCTGTCGTGGCCAAGGAAGCACCTCCTCAGGTGACCGGTGTTCCTGCTGCCCCAGAATCGAAGACTGTGGGTACACAGACCCCCAGATGGGACAACAGACCTCCTTATGCAGTACCGGGCGGCTCGCAATACCCAAGGGGGTTGCCTCCGCCGGTGCTGCCTCCTGAGTGGTTCGAGTAAGCAAGAATGCTTTAATGATTGTAAATAGTTCATTGTTTTTCTGCTATGTTGCTGCTAGAACCCGTCCAGGGTTAACTCTTAAAGGGATCCCTTTGTTGACCCGGGATCCCTATTGTTTCTGCTTTTTGGTTTGTTTTCTAATTTTTGCACAACTTCCCAAAAACTGCTGGAATCATGAACAGTGCATGATACAAACTTCTTGTATATAGTTTGCACCTTCTTAAAGGTGCTCCCTACTGGTTTTATTTAAAAGAAGGACTCTTTGCGAAGAAACTGTTCCTGGAAACAGCACCGGAGTCCTTACTGCGAACAGACTTGCAACATGAGAAGTTGCACTACCTCATAGAGACTTGATCCCCTCTTAAAGGGGATGTCCACGTATTGCGCTGATGAACCGTATTGCCTTAAGACAGTTGGGTGGCAATAATGTCTTAAAAAGAGAAAGTAATAATGCTGATATGTAAGAGTTAAATGTAACTAACTAGTTAACTGTAAGAAAGGTTCAATAATGTTAATAGAAGGATGAGGACAGGAAGTGAACCCGTAGGGGGTTAGTGGTGAGTCCTCTTAGGAGCCATATAGAGATGGCTCAGTAATCTCAAACTGAAAGAAAAATGTTATGTTCTATACTGTGTATAGTAGTGGAGGGGCAGTAGGCCCGGGCTGAAAGGGGCGGTCCTGTAAAGAAAGGAGAGGCAGTAGGTCTGGAGCATCTAGGACAGGCGGTCCTGCAGAGTTAAAGAAGGGGTATGAAGTTAACTGCCTTATAATGTGTTATAAGAAGGTCTTTAGTGGATTTAGAGTGTACATCCTTAAAGGCAATGTTAAATTATTGTTCAACAATTTTGCACTAAGTAGAATACCCGGTTGGGTAAAAGAAAGTTGTCTATAGCATGTTGCTATAATATTTAACCATGTTTTGTAACGTTCAAGTGTCCTCACCTCCCATAAAGGGAAGCCCTGTTCAAATATGCTTATTGTTATTGCACTCACAAAAATTGTATGTCTTTTTGCTGACATGTATTGTTGTTTTCTTCCCAGTCCCGGAGTACTGGATTTAACCGGGGGGGAGTGCAGCGCCCCAGAGTCCTGGTCGTTGCAGTACTGTGGCTCCGCCGCTAAGGGGAGCTATGGTACGTCTGATGGCACTGAAGGAGTTCATCTGACCAGGTATCACATACACCAATACATTTCACAGTCGGGCCTCCAGGGGGAGCTAAGGGTGCTATTTATTAGGCCACTCCTCACCGTGTGGGTAAACTGGGGGTCAGGCAGGAAGTTAGACAGAAAGCTGACTAGGTTGGACCAGACAACACCTGGTGGCAGAGGGTGTTGTGGGGGAAGATTCGGTAGGGTCCCTGTCAGGTTTGGGACCCTGACAGAGGCCTGGCTACAAGAAGGAACGTCACGGGACCGTGCCTGCTCAGCATAGCAGCGGTTCCCTAAGAAAGGATCAGAAGCGAGATATATTGTGCTGAGTGAGAAACGAGATCAAAGCAAGAAGGAGAATACCAGTAGGAGTCGTGTTGTAAGACCGAGGCAACATCCTACTGAGGCGCACAACCGGCGGCCGGAACGCCGAGGAAGTATTCATATATCTAGCTCCAGGCAATACTTCAAACCAATGGCAGGACAGTCAGTCTCAGGCGGGCTGTCTCACTTAAATCACCTATGCAGACATGGGGGGCAACCTGTGGAGAGGGGCGACTCTAGGGTCCCGGAAGAGCTCCGAGCCTACCCGTCATACGGGTGCGTCCCAACCATAACACCGGGAGGGACGGAGGATTAGCAGAACATCATCTAATCGAGTTGTTGTGAGGGAACACGAGAAACAGACACAACAGTTGTGGGGACTATCCCGTAAGCACAGCAGGGGAGGACCACAACACATAGCGCTAGCAGAAAGGCACAGATTTCCACCTGCAAAGAGAACTCTGGAGGTGCCATTGGACCGGCCGGACTTGCGCAGCCTGGTGAACCGTATTCCGGACTGAGGATGCAGAGATCTTCAGTAAAGAGGTAAAGAGACTGCAACCTGGTGTCCTCGTTATTTACTGCACCGCACCACCACCACTATCCACATCCACCATTCACTGTACGCCCCTCAGCAGGGTCACGGACCGGGCCTAGCCACCATGACAACCCCAGAGCAGAGACTCAGAGGCCCGGTACTGGGTACCCCTCGGCCCTGCGGCAGTGGGGGCGCTACATGTGCGGGCCTGTCGAGGGTCTGTGCGCGACTGTCGGGGGTCTGTGTGGACCACTCGGGGTTCTGTGCGGGCCTGTCGGGGGTCTGTGCGGGTCTCTCGGGGGTCCGTGTGGGCTGCCGGGGGTCTGTGCGGGCCTGTCGGAGGTCTGTGCAGGCCTGTCGAGGGTGTGTGCGGGCCTGTCGAGGGTCTGTGCCAGCCAGTGGGGGCCTGTCGGGGGTCTGTGCGGACCTCTCGGGGGTCTGTGCGGGCCTGCCAGGGGTCTGTGCGGACCTGTCAGAGGTCTGTGCGGGCCTATCGGGGGTCTGTGCGGGCCTGTCGAGGGTCTGTGCGGGACTGTCGGGGGTCTGTGCGGACCTCTCAGGGGTCTGTGCGGGCCTGTCTGGGGTCTGTGCGGGCCTCTTGGGGGTCTGTGCAGGCTGCCGGGGTCTGTGCGGGCCTGTCGGGGGTCTGTGCGGACCTCTCGGGGGTCTGTGCGGGCCTGCCAGGGGTCTGTGCGGACCTGTCAGAGGTCTGTGCGGGCCTATCGGGGGTCTGTGCGGGCCTGTCGAGGGTCTGTGTGGGCCTGTCGGGGGTCTGTGCGGGCCTCTCGGGGGTCTGTGCAGGCTGCCGGGGGTCTGTGCTGGCCTGTCGGGGGTCTGTGCTTGCCTGCCAGGGGTCTGTGCGGACCTGTCGGGGGTCTGTGCGGGCCTGTCGGGGGTCTGTGCTGGCCTGTCGAGGGTCTGTGCGGGACTGTCGGGGGTTTGTGCGGGCCTCATGGGGGTCTGTGCGGGCCTCTCGGGGGTCTGTGTGGGCTGCCAGGGGTCTGTACGGGCCTGTCGGGGGTCTGTGCGGATCTCTCGGGGGTCTGTGCATGCCTGCCGGGGGGATTTCCGGTCTGCAGGGGGTCTGCGGGCCTGTCGTGGGCCTGTGCGGGCCTGTCGAGGGTCTGTTCGGGCCTGTCGAGGGTCTGTGCGGGCCTGTCGGGGGTCTGTGCGGGCTGTCGGGGGTCTGTGCGAGCTGTCGGGGGTCTGTGGGGCCTGTCAGGGGTGTGTGCGGGCCTCTTGGGGGTCTGTGCAGGCCTCTCAGGGGTCTGTGCAGGCTACCGGGGGTCTTTGTGTGTATGTGTGTGCAGGCATCGTCCGATGGGACTACACGTCCCATCGGGCTATGCCTGCTGCAATGACAGTGATTGACATATTAGCCAATGATGGGACAATAGTGGTCCCATCATCCGGCTAATGTGTTGAATGTAGAAAAAACACAAACATATAACATACAACATACAAAACAACATACAACATACAACACAACATATAACATACAACATATAACACAACATACAACATGCAGCATATAACATACAACATATAACAGAACATACAACATATAACAGAACATAGAATATATAACAGAACATACAACATAAGGCAGAACATACAACATATAACATAGAACATAAAACAGGACATACAACATATAACAGAACATACAACATATAACAACATATAACATACAACATATAACATACAATACATACTGTAAGAGTCATGTCGGTCTGGTAGTCCGGGGCAGATATATCTCGCCCAGGTACTTGTCCTATGTGAGTTAGGCCGCTCAGTATCTTCAGGATACCGATGGGTTAATAAGTGCAGGAATAAAGGATGACCAGCTGGGGGTTTCCGGCGTCAGCCTGGGGCACACAGATTGCCTGTCTGTGTGAGACAAACGTGAGTGAGAGCTGTGCTCAAGGACTGTGTGTTGTTAGCTGGGTGGGAGAAGCCCCCCCAGTTGTTAAGATAGCAACGTATTGGTTTAGTTAGTGCCGGACAGGCTAGGATTTATTTTTATGTTTTGTTTTTTCTATGTTGCTTTCACTTTAATAAACCTGACCTGAGGTCAGCCAACTCGGAAACCTGCTGTCGCCTCAGAGTTCAATGCACAAACCACGTGACCTTTGACCCCAGCAAAGGCGATCCCGGAGTGTTTTGTTACATTGTGGTGGAGAATGCGGGCAATAACGTGGCACAGGCGACAGTATGGAAGACGTGGTGAAAGCCCTAGTACAGTCCACTGCCGTACAGAAGCAGGCCACTGCCGCACAGCATGAAGCTAATCGCTTGATGGCCGCACAGCTGAAGGAGTTAGTGGACATGACGGGTGCAGACCGCCAGCTTCTCCAACAGGTGGCGCAGCGCCTGGTGAGCATGCCTGAGGCGGACCCGGAAGCAGAGTCCAGAAGGATCCATGTGAGTCGATACTGGCAAAAGCTGACTGCAGAAGATGACGTCGAGGCATACCTGACAACGTTTGAGCGGACGGCCTTGAGGGAGAAGTGGCCGAAGACACGTTGGGCCGATTTGATTGCCCCGTTTCTCTCCGGCGAGGCCCAAAAAGCTTACCATGACTTGGACCCAGAAGACGCACAGGACTTTGAGAAGCTGAAAGCTGAGGTCTTGGCCCGGCTGGGGGTGACGACGGTTGTCCGTGCACAGAGGGTACACCAGTGGACATACCAGCAAGATAAACCACTGCGGTCTCAGATGTTCGACCTGATCTACTTAACAAAGAAATGGTTGCAACCCGAGGTACTGACAACACCAGAAATAATCCAGCGGATTGTCCTGGACAAGTACCTGAGGGTACTACCACCAGCGCTGAGAAGGTGGGTAAGCCAAGGAAATCCCACGACCGCGGATCAACTTGTTGAGTTGGTCGAGCGTTATTCTGTGGCTGAAGGACTTCCCGACAAAACCGCTAGCACCCGGTCCGTGCCTCCTCCTCGTGGAACCGGTAAGACTGTTCCAGGGACTACGGGTGAAGGAAAATTGCCTAAAACTGTGGGGGAGGAACACGGGACTGCTCGCACTCCGAGACCGAGAATGTTGGACGGTAGTCTCAGTAGGGGGCCTGTTAGGTGTTTCCGCTGCCATGAGAAGGGCCATGTTTCTGCGAACTGTCCTGTTACCACTGAACCCATGCAGTGCGACGTTACAGACTCTAAAAAACGCATGTCTTTGGTTACAGGGCTAGTGAGTGTGAATGCGGGTCAAAATGATACAGCGAAGCACCTGTGTGAATTATCTGTTGATGGGAAGAATGTTGTGGCATTACTAGACTCTGGAAGTGTGGTGACTCTGGTGAAAGCCAGTCTGGTGGCACTTCCATCTGGTCCGTCTGACAAGTTTTCTGTAACGTGTGTGCATGGTGACACTTGCTCGTACCTAACAGCAGTCATATGGATTTCCACTCCCTATGGGTCTGTGCAACACAAAGTGGGACTCGTTCCCGCATTATTACAGGATATAATCCTGGGCAGGGATTTTTCCCATTTCTGGCAGTTGTGGGAGAATCAGTTGCTCCTTCACGGTAGCTGTGCCCGTGAATCTTCTCCCATGCCATCGGGAGGTCCCGAGCCCCTAGAGGAGGCCCCACAGGAAGACGTTGCTGGGGAGGTTATTAAATCTAACTTTCAGTTCCCCTTCTCAGTTATGGCGGGGGAAACTGAGGAAACTCAGCGAGAGGCGGAGGCAGACAGCCATCCAGCACCCTGCCTGCCAGATTTGGAAGTCCAGTCGGATGACTTCCACAGCGAGCAAATGAAAGATGCTACCCTGTCTCCGGCTAGGAAAAATGTAAAAATGATATATGGGGTACCCGTAGAACCTGACACTAGGCTGGCATACCCGTACATGGTACTTGAGAATGATTTGCTCTACCAGGTAGAAAAAAAAGGGGAAGACACTGTACAACGGTTAGTGGTACCAAAACCTTATCGGCGGAAGGTACTCGACCTGGCCCACGGGCATATAATGGGGGGACATCTGGGGGTACAGAAAACCACAGAAAGGATATCACATTGTTTTGTGTGGCCCGGTATACATAATGATGTGCGTAACTATTGTGAGTCCTGTCCAGAGTGCCAAATCTCTGCGCCTAAACCTCGGTTCTGTAGCCCTTTGGTACCTCTCCCTATCATAGAAGTCCCATTTGAGAGGATTGGGATGGATTTGGTTGGGCCCCTTCCCCGGTCCGCACGTGGGCACCAACATATTCTCGTCATCGTGGACTATGCCACTCGTTACCCGGAAGCCATCCCTTTGCGTAATACAGCTACCAAGACGATTGCCAAGGAATTGGTACAAGTGTTTAGTCGGGTGGGAATTCCAAAACAGATACTCACCGACCAGGGGACTCCCTTTATGTCGAGGGTAATGAAGGAGCTCTGCCGACTCTTACAAATAGATCCGTTGCGTACATCTGTCTATCACCCCCAAACAGATGGCCTGGTTGAGCGGTTCAACAAAACCTTAAAACAGATGCTCCGGAAGGCGATAGACAAAGATGGGAAGAACTGGGATTACTTGTTACCCTATTTGCTGTTTGCCATTAGGGAAGTTCCCCAGTCTTCCACAGGCTTTTCGCCTTTCGAGCTGTTGTACGCCCGTCGTCCCCGTGGACTGTTGGACGTCGCAAAGGAGACCTGGGAAGGACAAGTCACTCCCTTTAAAACGGTGATCGACCACGTAACACAAATGCAGGACCGTATTGCCGCTGTGATGCCCATTGTTAAGGACCATATGTTACAGGCCCAGGGAGCCCAGAGGCAAAGTTATGATAGAGGCGCTAAGGTCCGTACATTTGCATCTGGGGATAGGGTGTTGATCCTGATCCCTACGGTAGATAGTAAATTTCTGGCGAAATGGCAGGGCCCCTTTGAGATCGTAGGTAGAGTTGGTGAAGTGAACTATAAAGTGTACCAGCCTGGTAAGAGAAAACCAGAACAGATTTATCATGTGAATCTGATAAAGCCCTGGAAAGACCGCTCTGCCCTAACGGCGGATCTGCCCCGTCCGGTTTGCTCACCTACCGTACCGGAGGTGCAGACTGCCGAGACTCTCTCGGAACGACAGAAATCTGAGGTTAAGCAGTTTTTGTTACAGAACCGACAGTTTTTCTCAGAAAAACCTGGCCGGACTAAGCTGGTGAAACATGAGATTGTCACAGAACCTGGGGTCACAGTTCATGCGAAGCCCTACCGGATCCCGGAAGCGTGCCGTGAAGCCATCTCCCGGGAAGTAATGGCAATGATGGACTTAGGAGTCATTGAGGAGTCGCACAGCGCCTGGTCCAGTCCAATCGTGTTGATACCTAAGCCGGATGGCTCCATCCGGTTTTGTAATGACTTTAGAAAACTGAATGCAGTTTCTAAATTTGATGCGTACCCTATGCCCCGGGTCGATGAGTTAATCGACCGGCTTGGTAAAGTCCGATACATTACGACCCTGGATCTAACAAAGGGGTACTGGCAGATCCCTCTGGCGGAGGCGGCCAGAGAGAAGACGGCATTTGCTACACCGGAAGGTCTGTTCCAGTATGTCTACATGCCGTTTGGACTTCACGGAGCTCCAGCAACGTTCCAGAGATTGATGGATCGAGTCTTGAGGCCCCACAGGCAGTACGCTTCGGCCTACCTGGATGACATCGTAATTTACAGCATGGACTGGGAAACTCACCTCCAGAAGGTACAGGCAGTGATTGATGACCTACGAGGCGCGGGCTTAACGGCGAACCCCAAGAAATGCCACATCGGACTTGAAGAAGCCCGCTACTTGGGCTACGTGATTGGCAGAGGAGTGGTTAAACCACAGATCGACAAAATACAGGCAATTCAGGGCTGGCCGCAACCAGTGAACAAGAAACAAGTACAAGCTTTCCTGGGGATTGCCGGCTATTATCGCCGGTTCATACCCAATTTTGCAGCCATGGCTACCCCTTTGACGGACCTTACCAAAAGGAAGGGTTCCGTCATGGTAAAATGGACCTCGGCTGCTGAAGAGGCCTTCCACAGCCTGAAACGGGCTTTGTGCTCTCAGCCCGTGCTAGTGGCTCTTGATTTCAGCAGCGAGTTTGTGGTGCAAACTGATGCCTCTGATACTGGTGTCGGAGCTGTACTTTCACAGGTGAGGGACGGAGTGGAACACCCGGTCCTCTACCTCAGCCGGAAACTGAATGTACATGAGCAGAGGTATGCCGTAGTTGAAAAAGAGTGCCTAGCCATTAAATGGGCTCTCGACTCCCTCAAGTATTACCTGGCGGGTAGGAAGTTTAGGCTGGTCACGGACCATGCCCCTCTCAAGTGGATGCACCTCCACAAGGACCGTAATAGTCGGGTAACCCGGTGGTTCCTTGCTCTGCAGGCGTACTGTCATGGTTCCCAATGGCAAGGGAACGTAAGAAACATATAAATAACGAACGAGCTCTCGGGTGATGGAAACTCGAGTTGACCGTGAGCTAAATCTACCACACAACTAATAGTAGCCAGGGAGCATACCTACGGCTTCCTAAATGCCACGCGCCAGCCAGAGGACTAACTAAGCCTGGTAGAGGAAGAAACAGACCTGGCTTACCTCTAGGGAAATACCCCAAAAGATGATAGCAGCCCCCCACATGTAATAACGGTGAAATAAGAGGAAAAGACATACACAGTATGAAAGTAGATTTAGCAAAGAGAGGTCCACTTACTAGATAGCAGAAGGATACAAAAGAGGACTTCACGGTCAACTGAAAACCCTTTCAAAAAACCATCCTGAAATTACTTTAAGACTCCTGTGTCAACTCATGACACAGGAGTGGCAATTTCAGCCCGCAAGAGCTTCCAGCTACAGAGAATTACAAAAACTGCAAACTGGACTAAAGATACAAAACAAAAGGACAAAGTCCACTTAGCTGATCAGCAGACTAGTAGCAGGAACATGCAACCGAAGGCTCTGGTTACAATGATGACCGGCAAGGAAATGACTGGAGAGCAAGGCTAAATAGGAAACTCCCAAACGCTGATGGAAGCAGGTGAACAGAAGCAGCAAAGTGCAAACAAGTCACCAGTACCACCAGCAACCACCAGGGGAGCCCAAAAAGCGGATACACAACAGTACCCTCCCCTTAAGGAGGGGGCACCGAACCCTCACAAGAACCGCCAGGGCGATCTGGATGAGCCCTATGAAAGGCACGAACCAAATCCGAGGCATGAACATCAGAGGCAGTTACCCAAGAATTATCTTCCTGACCATAGCCCTTCCATTTAACCAGATATTGAAGTCTCCGTCTGGAAATACGGGAGTCCAAGATCTTTTCTACCACGTACTCCAATTCACCCTCCACCAGCACAGGAGCAGGAGGTTCAGTAAAAGGAACCACCGGTACCTCATATCTCCGCAACAGCGACCGATGGAACACATTATGGATAGTGAAAGATGCCGGGAGGCCCAAACGAAAGGAGACAGGGTTAAGAATCTCCAAAATCCTATAAGGACCGATGAACCGAGGCTTAAATTTAGGAGAAGAAACCCTCATAGGGACAAAACGGGAAGACAACCACACCAAGTCCCCAACACGAAGGTGGGGGCCAACATGACGACGGCGGTTAGCAAACTGCTGAGTCCTCTCCTGGGACAATTCCAAATTATCCACCACTTGTCCCCAAATCTGATGCAACCGATCCACTACAGCATCCACTCCAGGACAATCCGAAGATTCAACCTGACCAGATGAAAAACGCGGATGAAACCCTGAATTGCAAAAGAAAGGAGAAACCAAAGTGGCAGAACTAGCCCGATTATTAAGAGCAAACTCCGCCAACGGCAGAAAGGCAACCCAATCATCCTGATCCGCAGACACAAAACACCTCAAATAAGTCTCCAAAGTTTGATTAGTTCGTTCCGTCTGGCCATTGGTCTGAGGATGGAATGCAGACGAAAAAGACAAATCAATGCCCAACCTGGCACAGACTGCCCGCCAAAATCTAGACACGAACTGGGTACCCCTGTCAGAAACGATGTTTTCCGGAATACCATGCAGGCGAACCACATTTTGAAAAAACAGAGGGACCAACTCAGATGAGGAAGGCAACTTAGGCAATGGCACCAAATGAACCATTTTAGAAAAACGGTCACACACCACCCAGATGACAGACATCTTCTGAGAAACAGGGAGGTCCGAGATAAAGTCCATAGAGATGTGCGTCCAAGGCCTCTTCGGAATAGGCAAGGGCAACAACAACCCACTAGCCCTAGAACAACAAGGCTTGGCCCGAGCACACACATCGCAAGACTGCACAAAAACACGCACATCTCGAGACAGGGAAGGCCACCAGAAGGATCTAGCCACCAAATCTCTGGTGCCAAAAATTCCCGGATGACCTGCCAGAGTAGAAGAATGAACTTCCGAGATGACTCTAGTGGTCAACTCGTCAGGAACAAACAGTCTACCAGACGGACAACGATCAGGTCTATCCGCCTGAAATTCTTGCAAAGCACGTCGCAAATCAGGAGAGACAGCAGACAAAACCACTCCATCCTTAAGGACACCAGCAGGTTCAGAATTCCCAGGAGAGTCAGGCTCAAAACTCCTAGAAAGAGCATCTGCCTTCACATTCTTAGAACCCGGTAAGTACGAGACCACAAAATTAAACCGGGAAAAGAACAACGACCAACGTGCCTGTCTAGGATTCAGGCGCCTGGCAGACTCCAAATAAATGAAATTCTTGTGATCAGTCAAAACTACCACCTGATGTTTGGCACCCTCAAGCCAATGACGCCACTCCTCAAATGCCCACTTCATGGCCAAAAGCTCCCGATTACCAACATCATAGTTTTGCTCGGCGGCCGAAAATTTTCGCGAAAAGAACGCACAAGGTCTCATCACTGAGCAGTCGGGACTTTTCTGCGACAAAACCGCCCCCGCTCCAATCTCGGAAGCATCGACCTCAACCTGAAAGGGAAGGGAAACATCGGGCTGGCGCAACACAGGGGCAGACAAAAAGCGGCGCTTAAGCTCCCGAAAGGCCTCCACGGCAGCAGGGGACCAATTGGCAACATCAGCACCCTTTTTAGTCAAATCCGTCAGAGGTTTAGCAACGCCAGGAAAACCAGCTATAAATCGACGATAAAAATTAGCAAAGCCCAAGAATTTCTGGAGACTCTTCAGAGAAGTAGGCTGCGTCCAGTCGTAAATAGCCCGAACCTTGACAGGGTCCATCTCAATAGAAGAAGGGGAAAAAATGTACCCCAAAAAGGAAATTTTTTGAACCCCAAAAACACACTTTGAACCCTTTACACACAAAGAATTCTCCCGCAAAACCTGAAAAACCCTCCTGACCTGCTGAACATGAGACTCCCAGTCATCAGAAAAAATCAAAATATCATCCAAGTACACTATCATAAATTTATCCAAATATTCACGGAAAATATCATGCATTAAGGACTGAAAGACAGAAGGTGCATTAGAAAGGCCGAAAGGCATTACCAAATACTCAAAATGGCCCTCAGGCGTATTAAATGCGGTTTTCCACTCATCCCCCTGCTTAATTCGCACCAAATTATACGCCCCACGAAGATCAATCTTAGAGAACCACTTAGCCCCCCTTATGCGAGCAAACAAATCAGTCAGCAAAGGCAACGGATACTGATATTTGACTGTAATTTTATTCAGGAGTCGATAATCAATACAAGGCCTCAGAGAGCCATCCTTTTTAGAGACAAAGAAAAAACCGGCTCCTAAAGGTGATGAAGAGGGACGAATATGTCCCTTTTCCAGGGACTCCTTAATATACTCGCGCATAGCAGCATGTTCAGGTACAGATAGGTTAAACAAATGACCCTTTGGAAATTTACTGCCAGGAATCAGATCTATGGCGCAATCACAATCCCTGTGAGGAGGGAGTGAACCAATCTTAGGCTCTTCAAAAATATCACGATAATCAGACAAAAATGCCGGAATCTCAGATGGAATAGATGACGAAATGGGCACCATAGGAGTGTCCCCATGAGCCCCCCGACATCCCCAGCTTAACACAGACATAGCTTTCCAGTCAAGGACTGGGTTATGAGACTGTAACCATGGTAATCCAAGCACCAAAACATCATGTAAATTGTACAACACAAGGAAGCGAATCACCTCCTGATGGTCTGGAGTCATACGCATAGTCACTTGCGTCCAGAACTGTGGTTTATTACAAGCCAAAGGTGTAGAATCAATACCCTTCAGAGGTATAGGGACTTCCAGAGGCTCTAAATCAAACCCACAGCGCCTGGCAAAGGACCAGTCCATAAGACTCAGAGCGGCGCCAGAGTCCACATAGGCATCCACGGTAATAACTGATAATGAACAAATCAAGGTTACAGACAAAATAAATTTGGACTGTAAAGTGCCAATTGAAATAGACTTGTCAACCTTCCTAGTACGTTTAGAGCATGCCGATATAACATGAGCAGAATCACCACAATAGAAGCATAACCCATTTTTACGCCTATAATTCTGCCGCTCGCTTCTGGACATAATTCTGTCACATTGCATTTTCTCTGGCGTCTCTTCAGAAGATACTGCCAAATGGTGCACGGGTTTGTGCTCCCGCAAACGCCGATCAATCTGAATTGCCATTGTCATGGACTCATTCAGACCTGTAGGCGCAGGGAACCCGACCATAACATCTTTAACGGCATCAGAAAGGCCCTCTCTGAAATTTGCCGCTAAGGCGCACTCATTCCACTGAGTAAGCACAGACCATTTACGAAATTTTTGGCAGTATATCTCAGCTTCATCTTGCCCTTGAGATAGGGCTATCAAAGCTTTTTCAGCTTGAATCTCCAAATTAGGTTCCTCATAAAGCAACCCTAAAGCCAGGAAAAACGCATCCACATTGAGCAACGCAGGATCCCCTGGTGCCAATGAAAATGCCCAATTTTGAGGGTCACCTCGCAGCAAAGAAATTACAATCTTAACCTGCTGGACAGGATCTCCTGAGGAGTGAGGTCTGAGAGAAAGGAATAATTTACAATTATATTTGAAATTCAGAAACCGAGATCTATCTCCGGAAAACACCTCTGGTGTAGGGATTTTAGGTACAGAAATAGGAGTATGTATAACAAAATCTTGTAAATTTTGAACCTTCGTAGCAAGATTATTTAAACCTGCAGCCAAACTCTGAGGATCCATCTTTAAACAGGTGAGCTCAGAGCCATTCAAGGATTATAAGGAGAGAAAGGCAAAGGCAGTAATTAGAGCTGAAATACAACTGATCCAACTATGGAGCAAGCATAGGGAAAAAGAAAAAAAAAAAAATTTACAGACTTCCTTTTTCTCTCCTTTCTTCTGCCAATAAGTTTAACACATGGCCGGTCATACTGTCATGGTTCCCAATGGCAAGGGAACGTAAGAAACATATAAATAACGAACGAGCTCTCGGGTGATGGAAACTCGAGTTGACCGTGAGCTAAATCTACCACACAACTAATAGTAGCCAGGGAGCATACCTACGGCTTCCTAAATGCCACGCGCCAGCCGGAGGACTAACTAAGCCTGGTAGAGGAAGAAACAGACCTGGCTTACCTCTAGGGAAATACCCCAAAAGATGATAGCAGCCCCCCACATGTAATAACGGTGAAATAAGAGGAAAAGACATACACAGTATGAAAGTAGATTTAGCAAAGAGAGGTCCACTTACTAGATAGCAGAAGTATACAAAAGAGGACTTCACGGTCAACTGAAAACCCTTTCAAAAAACCATCCTGAAATTACTTTAAGACTCCTGTGTCAACTCATGACACAGGAGTGGCAATTTCAGCCCGCAAGAGCTTCCAGCTACAGAGAATTACAAAAACTGCAAACTGGACTAAAGATACAAAACAAAAGGACAAAGTCCACTTAGCTGATCAGCAGACTAGTAGCAGGAACATGCAACCGAAGGCTCTGGTTACAATGATGACCGGCAAGGAAATGACTGGAGAGCAAGGCTAAATAGGAAACTCCCAAACGCTGATGGAAGCAGGTGAACAGAAGCAGCAAAGTGCAAACAAGTCACCAGTACCACCAGCAACCACCAGGGGAGCCCAAAAAGCGGATACACAACAGCGTACTCCTTTACGGTGGAGCACCGCCCCGGGATGCAGATGGGGAACGCTGATGCCCTGTCCCGAGTGCACTGTTTCAGGAGTGCTCTTGCTCGACCGGAGCGGTCTGAGCAAAGGGGGGGATATGTAAGAGTCATGTCGGTCTGGTAGTCGGGGGCAGATATATCTCGCCCAGGTACTTGTCCTATGTGAGTTAGGCCGCTCAGTATCTTCAGGATACCGAGGGGTTAATAAGTGCAGGAATAAAGGATGACCAGCTGGGGGTTTCCGGCATCAGCCTGGGGCACACAGATTGCCTGTCTGTGTGAGACAAACGTGAGTGAGAGCTGTGCTCAAGGACTGTGTGTTGTTAGCTGGGTGGGAGAAGCCCCCCCAGTTGTTAAGATAGCAACGTATTGGTTTAGTTAGTGCCGGACAGGCTAGGATTTATTTTTATGTTTTGTTTTTTCTATGTTGCTTTCACTTTAATAAACCTGACCTGAGGTCAGCCAACTCAGAAACCTGCTGTCGCCTCAGAGTTCAATGCACAAACCACGTGACCTTTGACCCCAGCAAAGGCGATCCCGGAGTGTTTTGTTACAATACATACAGTACATACAGTACATTTATACATTACATACAATACATACATACAGACATACAGTACATATAACATAGATTACATACTCACCATCACTTGCCACTTTGATCTCCGAAGCCAGTGTCACCTGTAAAAAAATATTAAAATAATAAACAAACAATATACTCCCTGATCCGCAGATATCCAATTAAAACGAGTGTCCCACGATGATCTCCCGTGGAGAGCAGCAGCATCAGCTGATACGACCGCTCTCCAGGGGCTCCAGGAATACAATGACGGAAGGCATCCTTCCGCACTGTATTCCTCCGCCACTGTAAAAAATAGTCCCTAGTCTCACTTGTGGCACTGCTGTGTGAGAAAGTTCCTACACAGCAATGCCATAATGTGAGACCAATGAACTCAGGTAACCTCAGTGATGCACTGCAGGAGCCATTGTCTCCTGTCAGTATGTCACTGGAGGCCCTATAGAGCAGTGACATCACCTGATGTCATTGTTCTATAGGGGACATCGCCGTGGGACACTCATTATTAATTGGACTACGGCGGACAGGTAGTATACAGTTGGTTTATTATTTTAATTTTTTGTAGGTGATCGAGTATGGTAAGTATGGTTAAAATAAAAATATTAAAATACTTTTTTCTGGCTGTGTCTTTATTTTTTTAACTCTTTCACTACTATAGGATTAATAATGGATAGGCGTCTTATTGACGCCTCTCCATTATTAACCCGGCTTAATGTCACCTTACAATAGCAAGGTGACATTAACCCCTTATTACCCCATATCCCACCGGTACACGGGAGTGGGAAGAGAGGGGCCCAAGTGCCGGAATTGGCAGATCTTACAGATGTGCCATTTCTGGGGCAGCTGCGGGCTGGTATTTGAAGCCGGGAGGGGGCCAATATCCATGGCCCCTCTCTAAGCTATGAATATCAGCCCGCAGCTATCTGTGTAGCCTTTCTGGATATAAAATACAGAGGGACCCCACGTCATTTTTTGGTGGTCCCCCTATTTTAACCCCTTCATGACCGTGGGATTTTCCGTTTTTCCGTATTCGTTTTTCACTCCCCTCCTTCCCAGAGCCATAACTTTTTTATTTTTCCGTCAATTTGGCCATGTGAGGGCTTATTTTTTGCGGGACGAGTTGTACTTTTGAACGACATCATTGGTTTTACCATGTCGTGTACTAGAAAAAGGGAAAAAAATTCCAAGTGCGGTGAAATTGCAAAAAAAGTGCAATCCCACACTTGTTTTTTGTTTGGCTTTTTTGCTAGGTTCACTAAATGCTAAAACTGACCTGCCATTGTGATTCTCCAGGTCATTACGAGTTCATAGACACCTAACATGACTAGGTTGTTTTTTACCTAAGTGGTGAAAAAAAATTCCAAACTTTGCAAAAAAATAAATAAATAAAATTGCGCCATTTTCCGATACCCGTAGCGTCTCCATTTTTCGTGATCTGGGGTCGGGTGAGGGCTTATTTTTTGCGTGCCGAGCTGGCATTTTTAATGATAGCATTTTGGTGCAGATACGTTCTTTTGATCGCCCGTTATTGCATTTTAATGCAATGTCGTGGCGACCAAAAAAACGTAAATCTGGCGTTTCGATTTTTTTTTTCATTACGCCGTTTAGCGATCAGGTTAATGCTTTTTTTTTATTGATAGATCGGGCGATTCTGAACGCGGCGATACCAAATATGTGTAGGTTGGGTTTTTTTTTTATTGATTTATTTTGATTGGGGCGAAAGGGGGGTGATTTAAACTTTTATATATTTTTTTTTTTTTTCACATTTTTTTTAACTTTTTTTTTTAACTTTTACCATGCTTCTATAGCCTCCATGGGAGGCTAGAAGCAGGCACAGCCCGATCGGCTCTGCTACATAACAGCGATCATCAGATCGCTGTTATGTAGCTAAAATGCAGGTGTGCTGTGAGCGCCGACCACAGGGGGGCGCTCACAGCCACCGGCAATCTGTAACCATAGAGGTCTCCAGGACCTCTATGGTTACCTTCCTGACGCATCGCCGACCCCCGATCATGTGACGGGGGTCGGCGATGCGCTCATATCCGGCCGCACGGCCGGATGCGGTAGTTAAATGCCGCTGTCTGAGTTTGACAGCGGCATTTAACTAGTTAATAGCGGCGGGTGATCGCGATTTCACCCGCCGCTATTGCGCGCACATGTCAGCTGTAAAAAACAGCTGACATGTCGCGACTTTGATGTGCGCTCACCGCCGGAGCGCACATCAAAGCGGGGGTCCCGACATGTGACGTACTATCCCGTCACATGTCGGGAAGGGGTTAATAACCAGTAAAGGCTACGCCGACATCTGCCGTCTGATATTCATAGCCTGGGAGGGGGCCATGGGTATTACCCCCTTACCAGGCTACAAATATTGGCCCCTGCTGGCGCCGAAAATTGCGTGGTAGCCCATGCCATTTTTTCTTTTTCTTTTTTTTTTTTAATTAAACATTCATTAACCCCTTTACCCCCAAGGGTGGTTTGCACGTTAATGACCAGGCCAATTTTTACAATTCTGACCACTGTCCCTTTATGAGGTTATAACTCTGGAATGCTTCAACGGATCCAGGCTCACTGCGCATGCGCCTGTCATTTTTTTGCCAGAAGAAGATGGCGGCGCCCATGGGGAACTACGAGAAGCATCGGGGGACATGGGTAAGTATCTGGGGCGATCGGGGACCCCTTTTCTCTGTCCTCTGATGTGCGATCACATCAGAGGACAGAGAAATTAAATGGCAAATCGCATTTTTTTTTCGGTCGCCGGTAAACAGTTAATTACCAGCGATCGCAACCCGGGGTCGGTAAAAACCGACCCGAATCATGTTCTCTGGGGTCTCGGCTACCCCGGCAACCCCAGAGACCCCAGAGAAAATCCGAATCTGGTGGGCATTATACACTTTTTCCACAGCGCCATTAATTAATGGCGCTGTGGTTTAAATACCCTTAACTACCGCCGTTAAAAGGTGTATTGGCGGTCATTAAAGGGTTAAATATTATGATTGAAATAAAACAAAAAATGTGGCTGACCAGAAACAAAGGTAAATTGCCCAGTCGTGAACTGACTACCATCAACATTATTGAATAAAAAATGTATTCCTGGAAACATGTTGCAACTAGTGTTGAGCATTCCGATGCTGCAAGTATCGGGTATCGGCCGATACTTGCTGTATCGGAATTCCGATACCGGGATTCCGATACTCTTGTGGTATCGGGTATCGGGTATCGGAACAACATTAATGTTAAAATGTGTAAAAGAGAGAATTAAAATAAAAAATATCGCTATACTCACCTGTCCGACGCAGCCGGGACCTCAGCGCAGGAACCGGCAGCGTTGTTTGTTTAAAATTCCCGCTTTTACATGGTTACGCGAAGTCCCGGCTTGTGATTGGTCAGGGCGGCCATGTTGCCGGGCCGCGGACCAATCACAGCAAGCCGTGACGAAAATACGTCACGGCTTGCTGTGATTGGTCCGCGTCCCGGCAACATGGCCGCCATTAACCAATCACAAGCCGTGACGTCACGGGAGGCTGGAAACGCGCTCATTTTAAAAAGGGCGCGTGTCCAGCCTCCCGTGACGTCACGGCTTGTGATTGGTTGCGTCGCGGTCAACCAATCACAAGCCGGGAGGCTGGACACGCGCCCATTTCAAAATGAGCGCGTCCAGCCTCCCGGCTTGTGATTGGTTGATCGCGGCGCAACCAATCACAAGCCGTGACGTCACGGGAGGCTGGACACGCGCCCATTTCAAAATGAGCGCGTCCAGCCTCCCGGCTTGTGATTGGTTGATCGCGGCGCAACCAATCACAAGCCGTGACGTCACGGGAGGCTGGACACGCGCCCATTTTAAAATGAGCGCGTGTCCAGCCTCCCGTGACGTCCCGGCTTGTGATTGGTCAGGGCGGCCATATTGCCGGGACGCGGACCAATCACAGCAAGCCGTGACGTAATTTCGTCACGGCTTGCTGTGATTGGTCCGCGTCCCGGCAACATGGCCGACCTGACCAATCACAAGCCGGGAATTCACGTAACCAAGTAATAGCGCGATTTTTAAACAAACAACGCTGCCGGTTCCCTCGCTGAAGTCCCGGCTGCGTCGGAGAGGTGAGTATAGCAATATTTTTTATTTTAATTCTTTCTTTTACACATTTATATGGTTCCCAGGGCCTGAAGGAGAGTTTCCTCTCCTTCAGACCCTGGGAACCATCAGGGATACCGTCCGATACATGAGTCCCATTGACTTGTATTGGTATCGGGTATCGGTATCGGATTGGATTCCGATACTGTGACGGTATCGGCCGATACTTTCCGATACCGATACTTTCAAGTATCGGACGGTATCGCTCAACACTAGTTGCAACAGAACCAAATTTTAGAGGAGTAAAATAAACTGCAGGACCATCCATGATGACCAGTAGGTGGTACGTCTGACATGCATTTTCCCATTTGGTAAGCATTAGCTGAAAATAACATTTTGGGACTGAAAGACACTTACACTATATATACAGAAAAGCTTATAGCTCTGACACATGACCCAGATATGATGACTATTTTGTAGCTCTGCACTTATCAGACACTGACTTTTCCTATAGGTTAGTAATGCTCCCATCTCTGCTGGGTGCTGTGGCGCACACCTGTAATCCTAGCTACTATGGGAGGCTTGGGCTGTGGGATCACTGGAGCTTGTCAGTTCTGGTCCATTCTGTGCTATGTGGGTCAGGGGTCTTCTCTGTCCTCAGCATCAATATGGTGACTCTGTGCCAGCTGCTGGGAGACACTAAGTTGGTGGAGGATGGGATGTCCTTGGTCAAAACAAAAAAATCAAGTTTTCGCATGAATTTCAAAGCACTATAGAAAAATAAAGCACTTAATGCATACTCAGAAGGGAGCAGACTGAGCGGCACAGTGAGACTTGGCTCTTTTATAGCATCAGAGGTCAATTACATATTTATTTTCTGTCCAATATTAGTAAATGCAGATTACAGCTCCATATAGGGAATCTGTCACCAGATTTTTTCTGTCTTATCTGAGAGGCGCATAAATGTAGAGACAGAGACTCTGATACCAGCGATGTATCACTTACTGAGCTGCTTGCTGCAGTTTTGATACAAACATTGTTTACCCAGCCGGAGATTATCTGACTGACAGCCGCAGCTCACTGTGTACTAAGCGGTGACTGAAGCCGCGGTCGGCTGTGTCTCTATAACTGAAGGCCGGAGGCTGCTGGGAGAAATAAATTTCATTTCTTACTGCTAGCTGGGCTTTCAGTGCAGTGGCCCATGCGGCTTTAGAATGCTATTAAACTGAAGGTTAACCCTATATCTGCAGGTTGATAGAGATTTTTTACATGACAGATTCCCTTTAGGATCAGCACTTCCTTAAGAATAAGGCCATGTTCACATGTTGCGGGTCTTTTCCGCGGATCCGCGGCGTTTTTGATGCTGTGGATCTGCAGCAGTTTCTCATGCGGTTTACAATACCATGTAAAATCTATGGAAAACCAAATCCGCAGTGCACATGCTGCGGAAAAAAAAGCGCGGAAATGCAGCGTTGTTTTTTTCGCAGCATGTCAATTCTTTCTGCGATCTGCAGCGTTTCTGCACCCATTGACTTGCATTGAGTCGGGCACTTCCGCAGCTAAACTGCAGATGCAAGAAAGATCTGTGGTCTAGATGCGGGTTAAAACGCTGCAGATCGGGAGGGGGGAAGAGAGTGGGCGGAGTGTGCGCGGAGACTGTGCGTGTCTGTGTGTGCGGGCGGTGTTTTGCGGGCCTGTTGGGGGTCTGTGCGGGCCTCTCAAGGGTCTGTGCAGGCCTGCCGGGGGTCTGTGCGGGCCTGTCGGGGGTCTGTGCGGGCCTCTCTGTGGTCTGTGCGGGCCTCCCAGGGGTCTGGGCGGGCCTGGCAGGCATCTGTGCGGGCCTGTTAGGGGTCTGTGCGGGCCTGTCGAGGGTCTGTGCGGGACTGTCGGTGGTCTGTACGGACCACTCGGGGGTCTGTGCGAGCCTGTCGGGGGTCTGTGCGTGCCTCTCGGGGGTCCGTGTGGGCTGCCGGGGGTCTGTGCGGGCCTGTCGGAGGTCTGTGCGGGCCTGTCGAGGGTCTGTGCGGGCCTGTCTAGGGTCTGTGACAGCCGGTGGGGGCCTGTCGGGGGTCTGTGCGGGCCTGTTGAGGGTCTGTGCGGGTCTGTTGAGGGTCTGTGCGGGACTGTCGGGTGTCTGTGTGGACCTCTCGGGGGTCTGTGCGGGCCTGTCGGGGGTCTGTGCAGGCCTCTTGGGGGTCTGTGCAGGCTGTCGGGGGTCTGTGCGGGCCTGTCGGGGGTCTGTGCGGGCCTCTTCGGGGTCTGTGCAGGCTGCCGGGGGTCTGTGCGGGCCTGTCGGTGGTCTGTGCGGACCACTCGGGGGTCTGTGCGGGCCTGCCAGGGGTCTGTACGGACCTGTCGGGGGTCTGTGCGGGCCTGTCGGGGGTCTGTGCTGGCCTATCGAGGGTCTGTGCGGGACTGTCGGGGGTCTGTGTGGGACTCACGGGGGTCTGTGTGGGCCTGACGGGGGTCTGTGCGGGCCTCTCGGGGGTCTGTGTGGGCTGCCGGGGGTCTGTGCGGGTCTCTCGGGGGTCTGTGCATGCCTGCCGGGGGTTTTTCCGGTCTGCAGGGGGTCTGCGGGCCTGTTGTGGGTCTGTGCGGGCCTGTCGAGGGTCTGTTCGGGCCTGTCGAGGGTCTGTGCAGGCCTGTCGGGGGTCTGTGGGGCTTGTCGGGGGTCTGTGTGGCCTGTCAGGGGTCTGTGCGGGCCTCTCGGGGGTCTGTGCGGGCTGCCAGGGGTCTTTGTGTGTATGTGTGTGCAGGCATCGTCCGATGGGACTACACGTCCCATCGAGCTATGCCTGCTACAATGACAGTGATTGACATATTAGCCAATGATGGGACAATAGTGGTCCCATCATCCGGCTAATGTGTTGAATGTAAAAAAAAACACAAACATATAACATACAACATACAAGACAACATACAACACAACATATAACATATAACATACAACATATAACACAACATACAACATATAACATACAACATATAACAGAACATACAACATACAACATATAACAGAACATATAACATGACAGAACATACAAGATATAACATACAACATATAACAGGACATACAACATATAACAGAACATACACCATACAACATATAACAACATATAACATACAACGTATAACAGTACATACAACATATAATATATAACAGAACATACAACATACAACATATAGCAGAACATGCAATATATAACATAACATATAACATACAACATATAACAGAACATACAATATACAACATATAACATACAACATATAACAGAACATACAACATACAACATATAACAGAACATACAACATATAACATACAACATATAACATGACATACAACATATAACAGAACATACAACATACAACATATAACAACATACAACATACAGCATATAACATACAATACATACATACAGTACATTCATACATTATATACAATACATACATACAGACATACAGTACATATAACATAGATTACATACTCACCATCACTTGCCACTTTGATCTCCGAAGCCAGTGTCACCTGTAAAAAAATATTAAAATAATAAACAAACAATATACTCCCTGATCCGCAGATATCCAATTAAAACGAGTGTCCCACGACGATCTCCCGTGGAGAGCAGCAGCATCAGCTGATGCGACCGCTCTCCAGGGGCTCCAGGAATACAATGACGGAAGGCATCCTTCCGCACTGTATTCCTCCGCCACTGTAAAAAATAGTCCCTAGTCTCACTTGTGGCACTGCTGTGTGAGAAAGTTCCTACGCAGCAATGCCATAATGTGAGACCAATGAACTCAGGTAACCTCAGTGATGCACTGCAGGAGCCATTGTCTCCTGTCAGTATGTCACTGGAGGCCCTATAGAGCAGTGACATCACCTGATGTCACTGTTGTATAGGGGACATCGCCGTGGGACACTCATTATTAATTGGACTACGGCGGACAGGTAGTATACGGTTGGTTTATTATTTTAATTTTTTGTAGGTGATCGAGTATGGTAAGTATGGTTAAAATAAAAATATTAAAATACTTTTTTCTGGCTGTGTCTTTATTTTTTTAACTCTTTCCCTACTATAGGATTAATAATGGATAGGCGTCTTATTGACGCCTCTCCATTATTAACCCGGCTTAATGTCACCTTACAATAGCAAGGTGACTTTAACCCCTCATTACCCCATATCACACTGCTACACGGGAGTGGGAAGAGAGGGGCTAAGTGCCGGAATTGGCGCATCTTACAGATGCGCCATTTCCGGGGTGGCTGCGGGCTGGTATTTGTAGCAGGGGGGGCAATATCCATGGCCCCTCTCTAAGCTATGAATATCAGCCCGCAGCTGTCTGCATAGCCTTTGTGGCTATAAACTATAGGGGGACCCCACGTCATTTTTTGGGGGGGTCCCCCTATTTTAATAGCCAGTAAAGGCTACGCCGACATCTGCCGTCTTATATTCATAGCCTGGGAGGGAGCCATGGGTATTACCCCCTTCCCAGGCTACAAATATTGGCCCCCTGCCGTTGGCTTTCCCCCTCTGGCGCAGAAAATTGCGGGGTAACCCATGCCATTTTTTTCCGTTTTTTTTTTTTTATTAAACGTTCATTAAGAAACATAGGCCTCGCTGTTATATATTTATGGATATATCTATAGATATATCCATAGATAAATCTATATATCTATTCATGGATATCTATGGATATATGTATAGATATATCTATAGATATAACTATGGCTATATTAATCTATAGATATATTTATAGATAGATATATCTGTAGATACATAGATATATCTATCCATATATCTATCTGACTACTTTCACACATCAGGTTTTTGCCGTCAGGCACAATCCGGCGAGTTTTGAAAAAAACGGATCCATTTTTTTTTTCCGCCGGATCGTTTTTTTCTCATAGAGTTGTATTAGTGCCGAATTGCGCCTTTGCCAGATCCGGCAGAAAAGCTGTTTCCAGCGCACGGAGAAAACGTACAGAAGAACGGTTTTTCTGTCCGGCGAAAAAATGCCCTGTGACGGATCCGGCAAAAAACGTATGAAACTGAGATGTAAAATGATGATTCCGGCCTCCGAATCCGGTTTTTCATGCATTTTTCCATTGAAATCATGCACATTTTCCGTTCCTCCTAACCGTAACCCTAACTCCAACTGCAAAGAAGGAAATAAAAATTTTAAAAAATTATTTTTTCATTTTTATCTATTGACGGGGCTGATTTACTATTTTTATTTCTGTGACAGGATCATTGAAACAGCTGGCACCCTTTTTTTGTGATCTCTATTATTCACTGAATAATGGCAATGACGTGATCAGGTACCAGAAAATCCGGCCTTGATCTTGTTCTCTGTGGTCTCAGCTACCCCCGGTGGCGGAGACCTGGGAGATTTCCCAACTCTGGGGGGCATGACAGCCTTTTTCCTGATCTTAAAACAGATAGTATGAAATAAGACAAAAATGTGCCTGGCCAGAAACAGAGCTAAATTGCCCTGTAGTGTACTAACTACCATCAACACTACTGAATAAAAAATGTGTTCCTGGAAACATGTTGCAGTGGAATCAAATTTTAGAAGAGAGTAAAATAAACTGCAGAACCATCCATGACCAGTAGGTGGTACGTCTGACATGCATTTTACCATTTGGTAAGCATTAGCTGAAAATAACATTTTGGGACTAAAATAGACTTACATTCTATATACAGAAAAGCTTATAGCTCTGACACATGACCCAGATATGATGACTATTTTGTAGCTCTGCACTTATCAGACCCTGACTCTTCTATAGGTCAGTAATGCTCACATCTCTGCTGGGTGCTTTGGCGCATACCTGTAATCCTAGCTTTTATGGGAGGCTTGGTCTGTGGGATCACTGGAGCTTGTCAGTTCTGGTCCATCCTGTGCTATGTGTGTCAGGGGTCTTCTCTGTCCTCAGTATTAGGCCGGCGTCACACTAGGCGTAAGACAATACGGTCCACTTTTTTACGGCCGGAATACGCAGAAATCTTCCCAAAATAGTGATCCGTATGTCATCCGTAGGCAGGGTGTGGCAGCGTATTTTGCACATGGCATCCTCCGTATGTAATCCGTATGGCATCCGTACTGCGAGATTATCTCGCAGGCTTGCAAAACCGACATCTAATGGATTTATGGGCTCAAATGTTCGGTAAAACATATTTACAGTATATATATATATATATATGTCATTGAGACACATATATATATCTATATTTATATTTACTTCAGCACGATATAGCAGAAAAGCCGGTAATTCAATTGCCGGCTTTTCATTTCTCCTTCACAAAACCTAATGTTAGTAGTGTGTATATGCAAAATTTGGGCGCTCTAGCTATTAAATTAAAGGGATAAATCGCGGAAAAAATTGGCTTTTCCCAGGCTAGAGTTCATATGAGGACATTCAGCAGAGGGCGCATCACCGCGACTCAAGGTAACTACAGGACATTCCCCTGCACTCCATTCATACCCCGTCTTTTTACAACGAGCACAACTGCTGTAGCAGAGCTCCTGGGTGTAAAATGATTTAACCCCTTCAGATGGATTTACATCGTGGGACTGCCAGAACGACGAAAGGTATGGGATATTGTTGTTTTTTTATTTTTTATTTTTTACATAACGAGGGTCTTCAGGTGGATTAAGAGAATAATAAAATATTAAAACACCCTGTGTCTTTATTTCATTAAAGTACTTTGTAATAATGTGTGTGTTTTATTAACCATTTCGTACTACTGGATTAATAATGGATAGATGTCATAATTGACGCCTCTCCGTTATTAACCTGGCTTAATGTCACCTTACAATAGCAAGGTGACATTAACCCTTCATTTCCCCATATCCCACCGCTACATGGGAGTGGGAAGAATAGGCGCATCTTACAGATGTGCCTTTTCTGGGGTGGCTGGGGGCAGATGTTTTCAGCCAGGGGGGGCCAATAACCATGGACCCTCTCTATAGGCTATTAATATCTGCCCTCAGTCACTGGCTTTACCACTCTGGTGGAGAAAATTGCGCGGGAGCCCACGCCAATTTTTTCCGCGATTTAACCCTTTATTTTTCAAGCTACAGTGCCCAAATTTTGCACATACACACTACTAACATTAGTAGTGCGGAATATGCAAAAAAAAGGGATATGAGATGGTTTAGTGTATGTAAACCATGTCTCATATCATAAAAGGAGACCTTTTAATAAATGCAGTGTTTTTACATATGTCACCCAACGTACACTCTGCCTCAGGTTGCCCAGTTTAAAATTAGTTGCTGAATTGCCTCTTAAATATGTATGTTAATATTTACCGGGCGGTTGCAGTCCAAGTCTCCTGGATGAGTATCACAGGTTGCCGCGTGTAGCACAATCCAAGTCTTCTAAACAGATGAATGATGATAGTGCTTCTAACGTTCTTCCCTTTTACTAAAAATGTGAGGGGCGGGTGAAAAAGATCTGTCCCGGCCGGTGACAGATCCCCCTTACCTCGTCAATAGTGAGCCTGGGTCTTCAGCGTGAACCAGCGCTTCCACACGCTTAATGCCGACGAGGCGCAGAGAAGCTGCAGGACCTCGTGTGACGTCACTACCACGTGATGTTACACGTGAACGGCTGAAAACTGCACACAGAACCGAAAAGGAACTATCCAACGCGTTTCGAAGTCAGCGGACTTCTTCCTCAGGGATGGTGCGGTGCAGATAGAGATGATTTATATAGCATATGGCAAGTGGAAGCGCATAACCTATTTATTAAAAGCAAAGAGTTCAATCTCGCTGTTCAACCCATTCGGGATCAGGGTATTCATCTCAAAGATCCATTTACTCTCCTCCCTCGACATCTGATGAATGAAATTACCCTTCCGCCAATTTTTTTTAACAACTTTAATCCCAGTGATTACAATGTCCTTTATAGAGCCGTCATGATACTCTTTGAAGTGCTGTGATAAGGGGTGACCCGAAAATTTTTTATTAATGTTCCGTAGATGTTCCCCTATGCGCACAGTCAAAGGGCGTATAGTGCGCCCAATATACAGTTTGTCACACGGACATTTAATACCATAAATTACTCCCCGGGTGGAGCAGGTGATGCAATCTTTAATTTCTGCTATATTCCCTTTACAAATGATGTTAGATTGCTTTTTAGTTTTTAATTCTCTATAAGGTAGACACTTCTTACAGGGAAAAAAACCGACCAGATTTTGCAGTGCAAGGGGTGATTTTGTCAATATGGGTTTGCGAACAGATGGAGCTATGATGTTGCCCAAATTATTTGCCCTCCTATACACAAATCTTGGACGTTTAGTTAATGTATTTCCAATCACCTTATCATCCTTAAGTAGACTCCAATATTTATTAACTATTTTTTTAAAAAGATGACTGTTGGAATTATATGGCATTATTATAGGGATTCCTTCATCTTCCATGTTATTGCTTTTATTTTCCCTTGGTTCAAGTAATTTTTTTCTCGATTGTTTACCCACCTGTTCCTTAACCCTTATCAGGGTCTCTTTATTGTAACCTTTCTGACAGAACCTCTCTATTAGAATATTTGCCTCCTTATGGAAGTCCTCTGTTTTAGAGCAATTTCTATGAGCCCTTATGAATTGGCTCTTAGGGACATTCAGGAGCCAGCTGGGTAGATGACAGCTCTTTAATGAAATATAATTATTCGAATCAGTTGGTTTATGAAATAAAGTAGTATGTATCCTATTCTCCTCAATAAAAATCTTTAAATCCAAAAAATTAATTTCTTTATTATTAATATTTGCTGTAAAATTTAAAAAATAACTATTTTTATTAAGATCATTAATAAAATCTAATAATAAAACAGGACCCCCCGCCCAAATAAAAACTATGTCATCTATAAAACGCTGCCATAGGACCAGGTTCGCCGGTAAGAGTCCACCATTATAAATGTGGTCCTCTTCCCACTTGCCAACATAGAGATTGGCATAGCTGGGGGCGAACCTGGTACCCATGGCAGTGCCCCACTGCTGGGAGTAGTAGTTCTTCCCAAAACAAAAATAGTTGTGGGTGAGTATAAAATTTATGCACTCGATAATAAATGAAATTTGATCGCCCGGCAAAGTCTCATCTTTAGATAAAAAGTATTTAGCAGTTTCACAACCTTTCTGGTGTTGGATGACTGTATACAGAGATGTGATGTCGAGAGTGCCCATGATGTAATGATCCTGCCATTGAACGGTTTGTAATAACCACAAGATATGTGCACTATCTTTTAGATAGGATGGAAGTAGAGGACATAATTTCTGTAGATGGCAGTCGACATACCTCGATAAATTAGTTGTGAGGCCCCCCACAGCTGAAATGATTGGCCTACCCGGTGGATGTGATAGATCTTTATGTACCTTAGGGAGGTAGTAGAAATAAGGAATTCTAGGATGGGTAATGTTGACAAAATCATATTCGGATTTATTCAAAAAGTTCTTATGTAATCCCGTTTTTATTAATTTTTGCATTTCGCAAATATATCTATCGGTTGGATCCGCCTTAAGTATTTCATACGTACATTTATCACCCAGTAGGCGTAATGATTCCTTATTATAATCCTTGGTGTTTAATATTACTACTCCACCCCCTTTGTCTGCTGGCCTTATTGTTATCTCTTTTTTATTTTGAAGTTGTCTTATTGCCATACGTTCATGGTAAGACAAATTATACCGATATTTAGAACATTTCTTGTTAGAGATTTTTCTAATATCATTAATAACATTTTTCTGAAAAGCATTAAAAGCTTCAGAATATTCCTGGACGGGATGAAAATTAGATTTATTTTTTAAGGATGTGTGTTGGTATGGATCGAATATCCCTATATCACCCTCAGGTTCCTTAGTGACGAGTTTCTTCTTCATATAATATTTTTTAATAGCCAACTTCCTCATAAATAATTTTATGCCAACAAAGGCCTCAAATTTGTTAAATTTCGTACTCGGGGCGTACTTTAAACCCTTGTTTAGTAGATTAGTTTCATGAACATTGAGCCTATGATCGCTGAGATTGAAAATCTTTTGTTCAGACATAGCTAATTCTTTTTCCTGTTGTTGTTGTTGTTGACATTTATCCTTTTTTTTGGTAAATTTCCCGGCCCTACACCCCCTCTTTCGTGATTTTTTCGGACCACCTGGAAAAAAGGAAGATGACTCTGTTTGGTTTTTTGTTGTTTAGATTTCCTTAGTTCAAGAGATCGAATGGATGCTTTACTAGTAGTGGGCCTTTGAGGGCTTAGTTCTCTTTGAACATTCTGAGGAGGGTTTGCTCCATTCTCAAGTGAGAGAAACCTGTTATGGGTGGTTACTGAGGTTATTGGAGTGGATATTTCCGGTCCTTTATCGTGAGTATTATCTTCAAAATCCAAATCAATATTAGCATTACTCTCAACAATTTCATTTGGAAAATTCTCTGCATCCGAGGTAACATGGATAGAAAATCTCTCACTCAAAGATAAAAAAGAGGAAGAACCCTCACCCCCCTGAATCTCATCAATTGTGACCAATTGGTCACTTTTTCTCCTAAAGTAGGCATCTTCAAAGTTGGATGTGTTACTATTTGATCGTGGATGGTTATCTGTGGTGTTTATTGTATTCAATTGAGGAATAAAATCATCTTCTGATCTCAAATCCCTACAAAACTCCACTCAGTAATAGTAGTTAAAAATATTTTATATAAAATACAAAATATTCAAAATGTCAAATATATAAAAACAACTGTGGGCGCTGCACACCGTAAATTAACACTAATAATCCTACTGCTGCAGATAAACGGACATAACTACCACAAAAGTCCGAAATAGAGTGAAAAAACACCGCAAATCAATAAATAGATATATATCTGCGCTGTAGATTACAAAAGGAGACCTTTTAATAAATGCAGTGTTTTTACATATGTCACCCAACGTACACTCTGCCTCAGGTTGCCTAGTTTAAAATTAGTTGCTGAATTGCCTCTTAAATATGTATGTTAATATTTACCGGGCGGTTGCAGTCCAAGTCTCCTGGATGAGTATCACAGGTTGCCGCGTGTAGCACAATCCAAGTCTTCTAAACAGAAGACACAGTTGTTTTTATATATTTGACATTTTGAATATTTTGTATTTTATATAAAATATTTTTAACTACTATTACTGAGTGGCTGCAGCACTATCAGATATATTTTTTCACAATGAGCGAACTTTGGTGTGACAGGAAAGAAAGGATTTACAAGATACAGAAATTTTTCCAAACAGATTTCCAGATAACATGTATGGATCCCAATAAGGAGGATTTAAGTAAAGCTATTGACTCATTAAGGACTCTGGAACAACATCTAATAAAGGAAATGAGAGACCTATGGGAGATAGCCACGTTAGAGCGATACCTGTCACTAAATCGTATACCTAAAGGCCTGGTGGTATATAAACCCTTGTCAGGTGATATCGGTGATGTGGATACTATGGCTGAATGGGACGCAATGTTTAATGATTTTTCTAGGAATGTGGTAATGTTTATTATTAAAAAGAGAAAAGATGAGTTAATTAAGATTCGCAATGAAATTTCTGATTTGTTCGAAATAATTAAGCCCTTTGAGACCTTTCAGGAGATTATATATCTCAGTGGTAGCATAAGAAGGAGGATTAAAATGAAAGAAAAAGAGATCATGGAAAAAAAACTAAGGAAATTTTGTAGGGATTTGAGATCAGAAGATGATTTTATTCCTCAATTGAATACAATAAACACCACAGATAACCATCCACGATCAAATAGTAACACATCCAACTTTGAAGATGCCTACTTTAGGAGAAAAAGTGACCAATTGGTCACAATTGATGAGATTCAGGGGGGTGAGGGTTCTTCCTCTTTTTTATCTTTGAGTGAGAGATTTTCTATCCATGTTACCTCGGATGCAGAGAATTTTCCAAATGAAATTGTTGAGAGTAATGCTAATATTGATTTGGATTTTGAAGATAATACTCACGATAAAGGACCGGAAATATCCACTCCAATAACCTCAGTAACCACCCATAACAGGTTTCTCTCACTTGAGAATGGAGCAAACCCTCCTCAGAATGTTCAAAGAGAACTAAGCCCTCAAAGGCCCACTACTAGTAAAGCATCCATTCGATCTCTTGAACTAAGGAAATCTAAACAACAAAAAACCAAACAGAGTCATCTTCCTTTTTTCCAGGTGGTCCGAAAAAATCACGAAAGAGGGGGTGTACGGCCGGGAAATTTACCAAAAAAAAGGATAAATGTCAACAACAACAACAACAGGAAAAAGAATTAGCTATGTCTGAACAAAAGATTTTCAATCTCAGCGATCATAGGCTCAATGTTCATGAAACTAATCTACTAAACAAGGGTTTAAAGTACGCCCCGAGTACGAAATTTAACAAATTTGAGGCCTTTGTTGGCATAAAATTATTTATGAGGAAGTTGGCTATTAAAAAATATTATATGAAGAAGAAACTCGTCACTAAGGAACCTGAGGGTGATATAGGGATATTCGATCCATACCAACACACATCCTTAAAAAATAAATCTAATTTTCATCCCGTCCAGGAATATTCTGAAGCTTTTAATGCTTTTCAGAAAAATGTTATTAATGATATTAGAAAAATCTCTAACAAGAAATGTTCTAAATATCGGTATAATTTGTCTTACCATGAACGTATGGCAATAAGACAACTTCAAAATAAAAAAGAGATAACAATAAGGCCAGCAGACAAAGGGGGTGGAGTAGTAATATTAAACACCAAGGATTATAATAAGGAATCATTACGCCTACTGGGTGATAAATGTACGTATGAAATACTTAAGGCGGATCCAACCGATAGATATATTTGCGAAATGCAAAAATTAATAAAAACGGGATTACATAAGAACTTTTTGAATAAATCCGAATATGATTTTGTCAACATTACCCATCCTAGAATTCCTTATTTCTACTACCTCCCTAAGGTACATAAAGATCTATCACATCCACTGGGTAGGCCAATCATTTCAGCTGTGGGGGGCCTCACAACTAATTTATCGAGGTATGTCGACTGCCATCTACAGAAATTATGTCCTCTACTTCCATCCTATCTAAAAGATAGTGCACATATCTTGCGGTTATTACAAACCGTTCAATGGCAGGATCATTACATCATGGGCACTCTCGACATCACATCTCTGTATACAGTCATCCAACACCAGAAAGGTTGTGAAACTGCTAAATACTTTTTATCTAAAGATGAGACTTTGCCGGGCGATCAAATTTCATTTATTATCGAGTGCATAAATTTTATACTCACCCACAACTATTTTTGTTTTGGGAAGAACTACTACTCCCAGCAGTGGGGCACTGCCATGGGTACCAGGTTCGCCCCCAGCTATGCCAATCTCTATGTTGGCAAGTGGGAAGAGGACCACATTTATAATGGTGGACTCTTACCGGCGAACCTGGTCCTATGGCAGCGTTTTATAGATGACATAGTTTTTATTTGGGCGGGGGGTCCTGTTTTATTATTAGATTTTATTAATGATCTTAATAAAAATAGTTATTTTTTAAATTTTACAGCAAATATTAATAATAAAGAAATTAATTTTTTGGATTTAAAGATTTTTATTGAGGAGAATAGGATACATACTACTTTATTTCATAAACCAACTGATTCGAATAATTATATTTCATTAAAGAGCTGTCATCTACCCAGCTGGCTCCTGAATGTCCCTAAGAGCCAATTCATAAGGGCTCATAGAAATTGCTCTAAAACAGAGGACTTCCATAAGGAGGCAAATATTCTAATAGAGAGGTTCTGTCAGAAAGGTTACAATAAAGAGACCCTGATAAGGGTTAAGGAACAGGTGGGTAAACAATCGAGAAAAAAATTACCTGAACCAAGGGAAAATAAAAGCAATAACATGGAAGATGAAGGAATCCCTATAATAATGCCATATAATTCCAACAGTCATCTTTTTAAAAAAATAGTTAATAAATATTGGAGTCTACTTAAGGATGATAAGGTGATTGGAAATACATTAACTAAACGTCCAAGATTTCTGTATAGGAGGGCAAATAATTTGGGCAACATCATAGCTCCATCTGTTCGCAAACCCATATTGACAAAATCACCCCTTGCACTGCAAAATCTGGTCGTTTTTTTTCCCTGTAAGAAGTGTCTACCTTGTAGAGAATTAAAAACTAAAAAGCAATCTAACATCATTTGTAAAGGGAATATAGCAGAAATTAAAGATTGCATCACCTGCTCCACCCGGGGAGTAATTTATGGTATTAAATGTCCGTGTGACAAACTGTATATTGGGCGCACTATACGCCCTTTGACTGTGCGCATAGGGGAACATCTACGGAACATTAATAAAAAAATTTCGGGTCACCCCTTATCACAGCACTTCAAAGAGTATCATGACGGCTCTATAAAGGACATTGTAATCACTGGGATTAAAGTTGTTAAAAAAAATTGGCGGAAGGGTAATTTCATTCATCAGATGTCGAGGGAGGAGAGTAAATGGATCTTTGAGATGAATACCCTGATCCCGAATGGGTTGAACAGCGAGATTGAACTCTTTGCTTTTAATAAATAGGTTATGCGCTTCCACTTGCCATATGCTATATAAATCATCTCTATCTGCACCGCACCATCCCTGAGGAAGAAGTCCGCTGACTTCGAAACGCGTTGGATAGTTCCTTTTCGGTTCTGTGTGCAGTTTTCAGCCATTCACGTGTAACATCACGTGGTAATGACGTCACACGAGGTCCTGCAGCTTCTCTGCGCCTCGTCGGCATTAAGCGTGTGGAAGCGCTGGTTCACGCTGAAGACCCAGGCTCACTATTGACGAGGTAAGGGGGATCTGTCACCGGCCGGGACAGATCTTTTTCACCCGCCCCTCACATTTTTAGTAAAAGGGAAGAACGTTAGAAGCACTATCATCATTCATCTGTTTAGAAGACTTGGATTGTGCTACACGCGGCAACCTGTGATACTCATCCAGGAGACTTGGACTGCAACCGCCCGGTAAATATTAACATACATATTTAAGAGGCAATTCAGCAACTAATTTTAAACTGGGCAACCTGAGGCAGAGTGTACGTTGGGTGACATATGTAAAAACACTGCATTTATTAAAAGGTCTCCTTTTGTAATCTACAGCGCAGATATATATCTATTTATTGATTTGCGGTGTTTTTTCACTCTATTTCGGACTTTTGTGGTAGTTATGTCCGTTTATCTGCAGCAGTAGGATCATTAGTGTTAATTTACGGTTGTTTTTATATATATGTCTCATATCATGTCGGGTTAGTGAAGGAGAGAGGAAAAGCCGGCAATTGAATTACCGGCTTTTCTATAGAACACCGCTGCGTATTTCTCGCAAGTCACACTGCTGGTCCGTGTGTAATCCGTATTTTTCTCGCCCCCATAGACTTTCATTGGCGTATTTTTTGCGCAATACGCTGACAAACGCAGCATGCTGCGATTTTCTACGGCCGTACAATACCGTATATTACGGATGCCTAATATACGGCTGATAGGAGCAGCCCCATATAGATTCATTGGGCCGTGTGTAATGCGTATTTTCTGGACGTATTTTCTGCACTCATACGTCCGTAAAACTCGCTGGTGTGACGCCGGCCTTAATATGGTGACTCTGAGCCAGCTGCTTGGAGATGCTAAGTTGATGGAGGGTTGGGTGTCCTTGGTCCAAAGAAAAAGACATACGCATGAATAGAAAAGTAAAGCACTTATGCATAGTCTGAATGGAGCAAACTGAGCAACACAGTGAGATTCGGCCCTTTTTATAGCAGCAGAGGTCAATTACACATTTTTTTTTGTCCAATATTAGTAAAAGCAGATTACAGCTCCTTAAAGGAAATCTGTAAGGCTAGGTTCACATTGCGTTAGGGCAATCCGTTTAGCGCTAGCGGATTGCGCTAACGCAATGTTTATTTAGGGGCCGCGTTAGGGGTCGCGTTAACGTTCCCGCTCTCGCAGATCCCCGATCTGCGAGAGCGGGGAACGGACCACGGGCGCGCAGCGTCCGAGGCGCGCCATAGAAGAACGGCTCATCGCTAGCGCGAGCCGAAAAAGGCACGCGCTAGCGATGCGCTACAGGGAAACTTCACATTGCTGTCAATGGGTGCGCTAACGGACCCGTTGCATGGCGTTAATTGCGACATTTTTGCCGTGCAACGCTGTCCGTTAGCGTGCACACATTAACGCAATGTGAACCTAGCCTAAGGCTGGTTTCACATTTGCGGTTGTGTCCGCAGCGTTTGTGCCACAATTTTCCGCATGCGTCTATCATTGTCTGCGGCTTGGCACGGTAAACGTTACATGTAGTAATTTCAGAGGCGTCAATTTGCCGACTCGAAACTTATGCGGTTGTTAGCGGAAGGAATGTGGCAAAAAACACATTACGGTCTATGTGAACGCATGCGTTGTACCACAGGAAAACATGTCTAGGCACTGATTAGCCAACCCCCACATACAAACTGATAAAATGAGGGAGTGGGCATTTGCAGGTCACTACTCAGCAGACTGGGAACAAGTGCAGACAGACGCAGGAAAGAACCTGGGGGGAATCAACACTCACAATGTGAGTATCAAAGCCAATGTCTGTATTTTCTATTTTCTGTCTCTATTTGTCCTAATTTCTGGGTTTTTTTTTCTTACTGCATGCATCAGAATGTCATCTTTTTCTGAGGAGCAACGTCTTGGGCCTACATAAGGTGGAAATGAAAAATGAAGTGAGTACTCACCTCTTCAGATTGGTAAGTATTCACTGTCACATCTACACATGTGACAATTTTTTTTCGTTTTATTGGAGCAGTTCTTCCACTGCGACAGAGGCTGAGCAGGAGCAACGTGGACACGATCGGGTGGCAAGGCGGCAGCGTGTAAGTATACCTGGCTGACTGTTTATTGTATCCTGACTAGTGTTGAGCATTCCGATGCTGCAAGTATCGGGTATCGGCCGATACTTGCTGTATCGGAATTTCCGATACCGAGATCCGATATTTTTGTAATATCGGATATCGGTATCGAAACAACATTAATGTAAAAAGGTGTAAAAGAAAGAATTAAAATAAAAAAAATCGCTATACTCACCTCTCCGACGCAGCCGGGACCTCAGCGAAGGAACCGGCAGCGTTGTTTGTTTAAAATTCGCGCTTTTACTTGCTTACGTGAATTCCCGGCTTCTGATTGGTCAGGGCGGCCATGTTGCCGGGACGCGGACCAATCACAGCAAGCCGTGACGAAATTACGTCACGGCTTGCTGTGATTGGTCCGCGTCCCGGCAACATGGCCGCCATTAACCAATCACAAGCCGTGACGTCACGGGAGGCTGGACACGCGCTTATTTTGAAAAGCGCGCGTGTCCAGCCTCCCGTGACGTCACGGCTTGTGATTGGTCACGGCGCCATATTGCCGGGATGCGGACCAATCACAGCAAGCCGTGACGAAATTACGTCACGGCTTGCTGTGATTGGTCCGCGTCCCAGGAACATGGCCGCCATTAACCAATCACAAGCCGTGACGTCACGGGAGGCTGGACACGCGCTTATTTTGAAAAGCGCGCGTGTCCAGCCTCCCGTGACGTCACGGCTTGTGATTGGTCACGGCGCCATATTGCCGGGACGCGGACCAATCACAGCAAGCCGTGACGTAATTTCGTCACGGCTTGCTGTGATTGGTCCGAGTCCCGGCAACATGGCCGCCCTGACCAATCAGAAGCCGGGAATTCACGTAAGCAAGTAAAAGCGCGAATTTTAAAGAAACAACGCTGCCGCTTACAATCGCCGAGGTCCCGGCTGCGTCGGACAGGTGAGTATAGCGATATTTTTTATTTTAATTCTTTATTTTACACATTTATATGGTTCCCAGGGCCTGAAGGAGAGTTTCCTCTCCTTCAGACCCTGGGAACCATCAGGAATACCGTCCGATACCTGAGTCCCATTGACTTGTATTGGTATCGGGTATCGGTATCGGATTGGATCCGATATTTTGCCGGTATCGGCCGATACTTTCCGATACCGATACTTTCAAGTATCGGACGGTATCGCTCAACACTAATCCTGACTTAACTATTCTTCATTGTTCATTTCTTTACTTTCCTCTTTCTTTCCCTTTTTCTTCTTGACTCTTTTTTTTTTCTTGACTTTGAATATTCATGCCAGTTTTCTGTCTCTGTTGTTTTCTTTCCTTTCCTTGTGTTAATGTCTCCAACATTAATGTGTATATTTATTTTTTAGGTTCCAGAACAGGATGAGGACCTCATTGACAACGATATCCTCATCTCCCTGGTCCATGAGCGAGTCCCGTTGTGGGACACCCAGGTTCCGAAGCACTCGGACAACGTGACGATCCAGCGGATATGGAATGAGGTGGCCAAAGCGATGTGGGATGGCTGGGACAATGCCCTGATTCGGGTCCGAAATGCATTTTGTAAGTATTGCAATGCGGTGTGCTTCAGTAGTGACCTTGGCCGGAATCACACAACTGTGTGTGATGAGAGAAAAGTTTCTCTCATCACACTCCGTTGTGTGATCACGGTCAAAAGTGCATTGTCTAATCATTATTTATATTTTTCATGAGTGCTCAAAGTCAAAACACGATGGTGTTCGATGAAGAATCGCTTCAACAAGGACCTTCGTCAAGAGAGCCGGGTTCCTAGTTGTTCTGGAGCAAGGATCCGCAAAAACAAATATCACCGCATCCTTGCATCTTTGAGACCGGTCGTTGCCCAGCGAACGTAAGTATTTTTTGTGGTGTAATGGGTTGTGTTGTATTGCCTAATCTGTATTGTTCTATTCCACAGAAGTTGGCGCTTAAGGGCTCCTTCTCACTTGCGAGAAACACGTCCGAGTCTCGCAGGTTAAAACCCTTCTCTGACGAAGGCACTCCAGAGCGGAGTGTGCGGCCACACAGCAACACATGGAGCTGCACGCTCCGTTCTGGATTGCCGGAGCCAGAACAGGGTTTTAACCTGCGAAACTCGGACGTATTTCTCGCAAGTGAGAAGGAGCCCTTACTATTGTCAATGTTTGGTAGTAATATATATATATATATATATATATATATATATATATATATATATTTTTTTTTTTTTTTTTCCACAGCAGCGGTAGCAGCACTCTTGACCCTGGTTCTGGAGCGGTCCTTCATCAAACAGCCACGGATCCGTCCCAGCCATCCAGCATCGCAGCAGCAAGTGGGCCTGCAACACAGACTGGAGACCAGGAAGCTGGTCCATCAGGTGTACCCCTGTCTCAGTCCTCTGCCTCTGCCTCTTTTTTGGGGGGGCTCTTCCCGGCAGCAGCAGAGGGCCTCGGACAGGTCACTCATGTCCGAGTTTTTGCACTTGAGCTCGGTCTTTCATGATGTACTCAAGGCAATGGGTGTCAGACTGGATAGTGCCATAAACCATATGAATACACTTATCCAGGATGTCACGAAAAGCCTTGACCAAGTGAAAGTCGTCCTCCAGAGGCCAGCACATCATTTTTTTATTCAAATAGAGAAGGGCACGTCGGAACACCTTACTCCTGATCTCCAGCTTAGTGTCATGCAGGCCTGCAATGACATGCAGAGTCTGTATTTTCAGCAGCCAGTGGTGGCCTTTCCACCTGTGCCAACACTGTCACACTTGACCTCAATGCCTAGCCCTGCTGCATACCACTGCATGGCCGCCACCATTACAAGCACTGCCGGACACCACTACAGCACCACCACCATGCCGAGTGCTGTTGGACAGCCCACCGCCACCACCATGACAACTGCTACTCCTACTTGGACATCCTCCACTGCCACCACCGTGCAGCAGCAGGACCCTGGCATGGCCTTCCGCACCACCATGCAGCAGCAGCCGGACCCTGGCATGGCCTTCCTCACCACCACCACCACCATGAAGCAGCAGGACCCTGGCATGGCCTTCCACACCACCATGCAGCAGCCGGACCCTGGCACGGCCTTCCCCACCACCACCATGCAGCAGCAGGACCCTGGCATGGCCTTTCGCACCACCATGCAGCAGCAGCTGGACCCTGGCACAGCCTTCCCCACCACAACCATGCAGCAGCAGTGGCACATGGACGTCGGCCACCATGACCAGGCAGCTAGAAATGAGCCCTCCGAGGATCCCCAGACTTTCAAGTCAATCCCAAAAAGGGAAAAAAAATAAAAAGCAAAGGACTATCTCAATTCTTCCCCCCTCGCCTCCCAATGTGTCTGTAATGTCAGGTTTGTCTCACCCTTCCAGTGTGTCTCTGCCCTCTCATGAGTCAAGCACCATCCCCGAACTCCCAGACCCCACTACTTTAATTGCCCCTACTCCTGCAACCCCTGCGTCATCCACAGTTTGCCAGGCCTCACAGCTACACACCCCCCAGTTCCATCATTCTACCCCAAGCAGGCGCAGTTAATTTCTTTTTTTGTTAAAAATAAATGTTAATGTGCGCCGAATAAGCACACTGCGCTGTACACTTTATTTTTTTGCCACCTCATAGCTCCAGTAGTTAGTAAGTACAACACTGCAGCTTTGTGTGTTTGGTATAGAGCTATGAGGTGGCAAAAAATAATATTACTTGTATTTTCTCCATAATCTAATCAGTCTGCTTAATCTGTGTCGCAGACTGAAGAGACAATGGTGGTAATACATAGCAGAACTATACTCAACAGGTGATGTGTCAAAAAACTCATTATTTATGACACCTGACTTGATGAGTAGAGAACTGCCTTGAATAACCTCCATTTTCTCTTCATTCTACGTAATCTATTTCACACAAACTGAAGAGAAGATGGAGGTCATACAAGGCATATCTATACTCAACTGGACAGGTGTCAGAAATAGTGAATTCATGAGGCTGGGTTTTGCACATCGTGAATTCATTATTTCTGACACCTGACCTGGTGAGTATAAATCTGCTTTGTATTATACCTCCATCGTCTCTTCAGTCTGCGTCCAATAGATACTGCAGAACAGAATCAGGATGTAATGACGTCAACTACCTTACCACTAGCAACCTAAGTGGTTTTTAGAGGAAATACATAGGAGACTCGGTAAAGAGATCAAAATACGTTATTTATTAAGCAAAAATATTAATAACATTTAAAACATAACTGGTACAGACCCAAACCCAACAGCACATTTTACAAAATATTATCTTGCCATGCCACACGTCCAATATCAGAAGCAAAATAGGCAGCAAATTGGTTCCGCATGTGGGCAACTTCAACAGTTGACCGCAGCGGGTGATGCTGGTAATCTGGCAATGGGTTTGCAACTGGTTCATCCAGTTCAATTTTGGGTAGCTCCTTAGCCATTATGTAATTGTGGAGAACCACACAGGCTTTGACCAATCGACTGTCTCCATTTTTAGATTAATGGCTGTCCCAAAAATGTACCATTTTGAGACAAGAATCTGAAAGGTACACTCTACTGTTCTTCGGGCCCCGGTCAATCTGTAGTTATAAATCCTTTCAGTGTGGTTCAAGTCCCGAATGGAATATGGCTTCAGTAGGTTTTCACACATCTGAAAGGCCTCATCCCCAACCATAACAAATGGCATCGGTGGGTCTTGATTGTTGGGGCAGGTCATGGCAGGGGAAAATTACAATTTTTGCCATACACACATTGGCCCATATCAGAGTTCTTGAGAGTCTGTGAGTCATTCCCACGGCCTAAAGCTCCAATGTCCACGGCGATGAAGCGACAGTCCGTATCTGCTATTGCCATGAGCACTACAGAAAAATATTTTTTGTAGTTGAAGTACTCCGATCCAGTTCTGGCGAGTTTGATAATGCGTATGTGCTTTCCATCCACCGCTCCCAAACAGTTGGGGAAATCACACACACTCCAGAATTTTTCTGCAATTTCCATCCACATGTCCGTGGTTGGTAGGGGAATAAATTCATCCCGGACAACATTCCACAAAGCCCGGCAGGTGTCCGCAACTATTCCAGACAAGGTGGAAATTCCAGCCGGTACTGAAAATGGAGCAATGATAAACTCTCTCCCGTAGCCAGAAATCTAAAATAAAATAAAAAAAATAAAATTACAATCAATTCTATTTATGCTGGTGTTTAGCTAAAGACATAAGGGAAAATACAAATAATACATGACAGACCAACAATAATTATGACTGGCATTTGTTTGGAATTATTATGTACCTTAATGTAACCATCAGACGTTCCTCTGCTGGAATCGCTCTATGGAGCTGGGTGTCCTGTCTCCGGATGGCTCCTTGGACACGACCAAGCAAATCCTGAAGAGACTCTTGAAACATCCTGGTATATTCTGGGAATTTGTCCAGGTTGGCATTAAGCTCACTATATAGTGTGTGGTAGGCTCCACAGTTCTCCCGGAGTTCAATAAAGGGATGTCTCCAAAAACGCTGATGCCGTGTCCTTCTCTGTCGTTCTCTATTTCTTTGTTGCTCCCAAGAAAACGCACAGGCAAGAAACAGCTTGATACTTAAATCCAGGTTGAAATAAAAGCTCTCCATGCAAAGATCCATCATGACACAGGATACAGTAGCAAAATCTGTAGATTTCAGCAGTGCTAGAGTCTATATAAAGATATCCCATAATACACGCCCACTGTAGTCCCATTGGCGGTGTCTGTTTATCTAGATTTTTCTCCTGTAAAATTTTCAAGCACATGCACAGAAAATGCAAACGCATGCAAACCTCATGAAAAAGCGTGCAGATGCAGTGTTTTTTTTAACCCCATACGTTACCTTATGCGTCTAAAAAACACTGCATCTAAAAAACCCTGCGTTTGCACGCGGTTTATCGTGCCTTTCAGGTTGCGGATTAAACACTGCGGATTCTACCGCAAATGTAAAACTAGCCTTACCAGGATTCTGTCACCTAATCTAAGAGCAGCGTAAAATGCTTACAAGATGCTGAAATGTACAGTAATTGATACCACCTACTGGCCATGATTGGTTGAAGTGAATCTGTCACCAGATTTTTGCTGTCTCATCTGAGATGCGAATCAATGCAGGGAGAGAGACTCTGATTCCAAGATACGACCATCCTGGCTGAAAACCACTGGTGAATGAGCTGCTGGGAACGTGGCGTCAGTGATTTTCCATCATTGCTTCTCATGCAGTAATCCTTGTCCTGGGGGATATACAGTTTTCAACCTGGACGGTGCCAAGATGTGACCGTCCCGGCTGAAAACCATTGGTGAATGAGCTCCTGGGAATGCAGTGACATCATAGAAGTAACCTCCGGTCACTGAACTCCGTTCCCAACTGCAGTGACTTCTGTGACATCGCAGATAGAACGGTGAGCCGTGAGCCCTCGCTGTTCTAGTGGGGATCTGATCGCAGCTTAGCTGGGAATGGAGGTCAGTGACCGAAGGTTATCTCTATGACGTCACTGCATTCCCAGCAGCTCATTCACCAATGGTTTTCAGCCGGTGCCCATTATACTGTATGGAGCATTATATGGGGATCATTATTCTGTATAGAGGACTATGTGGTGCCAATTATACTGTATGGAGCACTATATGGGGCCATTATACTGTATGGGGCAATATATGGGGCTCATTATTCTGTTTGGAGCAATATATGGGGCTCATTATTCTGTATAGAGGACTATACTGTCCGGTTTCTGAGCTAATGTAGAATGTACAATAGATATCACTCATGTAATGTAAGAAGTAAGTGAAATCTTTGACATTGTACTATACCTATATTTCTCTGCCGTATCTGTGCATTATGAATTGTGGTATGTGTTAAAGGAGCCCACTGGGACTCTTTCGCTAGGGGCCAATGAAAACCTGGAGCCGGCCCTGACTGAAAGACACTTACAATATATATACAGAAAAGCTTATAGCTCTGACACACGACCCTGATATGATGACTATTTTGTAGCTCTGCACTTATCAGACACTGACTCTTCTATAGGTTAGTAATGCTCCCATCTCTGCTGGGTGCTGTGGCGCACACCTGTAATCCTAGCTACTATGGGAGGCTTGGGCTGTGGGATCACTGGAGCTCGTCAGTTCTGGTCCATCCTGTGCTATGTGCATCAGGGGTCCTCTGTGTTCTCAGCATCAATATGGTGACTCTGTGCCAGCTGCTTGGAGACGCTAAGTTGATGGAGAATGGGGTGTCCTTGGTCAAAAAAAAAAAGACATTCACGTGAATTTCAGAGCACTATAGAAAAATAAAGCACTTAATGCATAGTCAGAATGGAGCAGACTGAGCAACACAGTGAGACTTGGCCCTTTTTATAGCAGCAGATGTCAATTACATATTTATTTTCTGTTCAATATGCAGATTACAGCTCCTTATAGGGAATCTGTCACTAGATTTTTGCTGTCTCATCTGAGAGGCACATAAATGTAGAGACAGAGACTCTGATTCCAGCGATGTATCACTTACTGAGCTGCTTGCTGCAGTTTTGATAAAAACATTGTTTACCCAGCCGGAGATTATCTGACTGACAGCCGCAGCTCACTGTGTACTAAGCGGTGACTGAAGCCGCGGTCGGCTGCGTCTCTATCACTGAAGGCCGGAGGCTGCTGGGAGGAATAAACTTCATTTCCTACTGCTATGTGGGCATTCAGTGCAGTGGCCCGTGTGGCTTTAGAAAACAATCAAACTACAGATTAACCCCATATTTACATTTTGCTACCCGATCTGAGAGCATCATGATATAGGGGTATAGACACTGACACCATCAATGTGTCACTTACTGGGCTGCTTGCTGTCATTTTGATAAAAATCACTGTTCTATCTGCTGCTGATCCACCAGTCTGAGCTCTGTATAACTCCGCCCCCACCATTAATTGGTTGCTGTCTGGTCTTGTACACAGAAAGCAGCCAATCAGTGATGTGGGCGGCATTACACAGAGCTCTTTGTCTTCCCATTTACAGTTTACACAGCGCTGAAGAGAGGCTGAGCCAATTTTTACAATTCTGACCACTGTCACTTTATGAGGTTATAACTCTGGAACGCTTTAACGGATCCCGCTGATTCTGAGAATGTTTTTTCATGACATATTGTACTTCATGATAGTGGTAACATTTCTTCAATATAACTTGCAATTATTTATGAAAAAAAACAGAAATATGGCAAAGTTTTTAAAATTTAGCAATTTTCAAACTTTGAATTTTTATGCCCTTAAGTGACAGAGATATATTATTATTATTATTATTATTTATTGTTATAGCGCCATTTATTCCATGGCGCTTTACATGTGAGGAGGGGTCTACATAATAAAAACAAGTACAATAATCTTAAACAATACAAGTCACAACTGGTACAGGAGGAGAGAGGACCCTGCCCACGAAGGCTCACAATCTACAAGGGATGGGTGAGAATACAGTAGGCGAGGATAGAGCTGGTCATGCAGCGGTTTGGTTGATTGGTGGTTACTGCAGGTTGTAGGCTTGTCGGAAGAGGTGGGTCTTCAGGTTCTTTTTGAAGATTTCGATGGTAGGCGAGAGTCTGATGTGTTGTGGTAGAGGGTTCCAGAGTAGGGGTGATATGCGAGAGAAATCTTGTATGCGATTGTGGGAAGAGGAGATAAGAGGGGAGTAGAGAAGGAGATCTTGTGAGGATCAGAGGTTGCATGTAGGTAAGTACCGGGAGACGAGTTCACAGATGTATGGAGGAGACAGGTTGTGGATGGCTTTGTATGTCATGGTTAGGGTTTTGTACTGGAGTCTCCGGGCAATGGGGAGCCAGTGAAGGGATTGACAGAGGGGAGAGGCCGGGGAATAGCGGGGGGACAGGTGGATTAGTCGGGCAGCAGAGTTTAGAATAGATTGGAGGTGTGCGAGAATGTTCGAGGGGGGGCCACAGAGCAGGAGGTTGCAGTAGTCAAGGCGAGAGATGATGAGGGCATGGACTAGGGTTTTTGCAGATTCTTGGTTGAGGAATGAACGGATTTGTGAAATATTTTTGAGTTGAAGTCGGCAGGAAGTGGAAAGGGCTTGGATATGTGGTTTGAAGGAGAGATCAGCATCAAGGATTACCCCAAGGCAGCGAGCTTGTGGGACTGGGGAGAGTGGGCAGCCATTTACTGTAATGGTTAAGTTCGTTGGGGGGGTCGCGTGAGATGGGGGAAAGATGATGAATTCTGTTTTGTCCATGTTAAGTTTCAGAAATCTAGCGGAGAAGAAGGATGAAATAGTGGACAGACATTGAGGAATTCTGGTTAGTAGGGAGGTGATATCTGGTCCAGAGATGTAGATCTGTGTGTCATCAGCATAGAGGTGATACTGAAAGCCATGAGATTCTATGAGCTGTCCCAGGCCAAAGGTGTAAATGGAGAAGAGCAGGGGCCCAAGGACTGAACCTTGCGGGACTCCGACAGATAGGGGGCAAGGTGAGGAGGTGGTGTGTGAGTGGGAGACGCTGAATGTCCGGTCTGTTAGGTATGATGAGATCCAGGATAGGGCCAAGTCTGTGATGCCAAGGGATGAGAGGGTCTGTAATAATAGGGAATGGTCCACTGTGTCAAAGGCAGCTGACAGGTCGAGGAGGAGGAGAACAGAGTAGTGTCGCTTGCTCTTGGCGGTTAAGAGGTCGTTGGTGACCTTAGTTAGGGCAGTTTCAGTGGAGTGGTGTGACCGGATGCCAGATTGTAAGCGGTCAAAGAGGGAGCAAGAAGAGAGATGGGAGGACAGTTCAAGGTAGATGTGTTGTTCCAGTAGTTTGGAGGCATAAGGGAGAAGTGATATAGGGCGATAGCTAGATACAGAGGATGGGTCAAGAGAGGGCTTTTTGAGGATAGGTGTGATGGAGGCATGTTTAAAGCTTGAGGGGAAAACAACAGTTGTTAGTGATAGGTTGAAGAGATGGGTTAGGGTTGGGATGAAGACTGTGGTGAGGTTTGGAATGAGGTGGGATGGGAGTGGGTCAAGTGCACAGGTGGTGAGATGCGATCTTGAGAGTAGAGTGGAGAGTTGATCTTCTGTAATGGTGGAGAAGTTGGTTTTGGAGGTGGAGGGCTGGGAAGTCGGGAGGAAGGGCTCTGGGGCTTGTTGACCAAAACTGTCTCTGATGCTATCAATCTTCTGCTTGAAAAATGAGGCAAAGTCTTCAGCTGAGATAAGTGGGGAGGGAGGAGGTGCGCTGGGGGACGGAGGAGAGAATTGAAAGTGTTGAATAACTGTTTAGGGTTGTGAGACAGGGAGGATATGAGAGATGAGAATAGTTAATAAATAACATTTCCCACATGGCTACTTTACATCAGCACAATTTTGGAAACAAAACTTTTTGTTAGGAAGTTATAAGGGTTAAAAGTTGACCAGCGATTTCTCATTTTTACAACAAAATTTACCAAACCATTTTTTTAGGGACCATCTCACATTTAAAGTCACTTTGAGGGGTGCACATGACAGAAAATACCCGAAATTGACACTATTCTAAAAACTACACCCCTCAAGGTGCTGAAACCCACATTCAAAAAGTTTATTAACCCTTTACGTACTTTACGGGAACTAAAACAATGTGTAAGGAAAAAATTACCATTTAACTTTTTTTGCAAACATTTTACTTCAGAAACAATTTTTTTTATTTTCACAAGTGTATAAAGATAAAATGAACCACAAAATGTGTTTTGCATTCTCTCCTGAATATGCCGATACCCCGTATGTGGGGGTAAACCACTGTTTGGGCGCATGGCAGGGCTTGGAAGAGAAGGAGCACCGTTTGACTTTTTCAATGCAGAATTGGCTGGAATTGAGATCAGACGCCATGTCGCATTTGGAGAACCCCTGATGTGCCTAAACAGTGGAAACCCCCCACAAGTGACACCATTTTGGAAACTAGACGACTTAAGGAACTTATCTAGATGTGTGGTGAGCTCTATGAAACCCCAAGTGCTTCACAGAAATTTATAATGTAGAACCGAGAAAATAAAAAAATTGTATTTTCTACACAAAAATGATCTTTTTGCCCACAAATTATTATTTTCAAAAGGGTAACAGGAGAAATTAGACAACAAAAGTTGTTGTGCAATTCCTCCTGAGTAAGTCGATACCCCATAGGTGGGGGTAAACCAGAGTTTGGGCGCACGGCAGAGCTCGGAAGGGAAGGAGCACCGTTTTACTTTTTCAATGTAGAATTGGCTGGAATTAAGATCAGACGCCATGTCGCGTTTGCAGAGCCCCTGAAGAGCCTAAACAGTGGAAACCCCCCACAAGTGACATCATTTTGGAAACTAAACCTATTAAGGAACTTATCTAGATGTGTGGTGAGCATTTTGAACCCCCAAGTACTTCACAGAAATTTATAACATAGAGCCGTGAAAATAAAAAATCCTTCTTTTTCCCCAAAAATGATTTTTTAGCCCCCAATTTTTTATGTTTTCAAGGGTAACAGGAAAAATTGGACCACAAAATTTGTTGTCCAGTTTGTCCTGAGTATGCTGATACCCCATATGTGGGGGGACCATTGTTTGGGCACACATCGGGGCTCGTAAGGGAAGTAGTGACATTTTAAAATGCAGACTTTGAAGGAATGGTCTTTGGGCGTCATGTTGCATTTGCAGAGCTCCTGATGTACCTAAGCAGCAGGAACCCCCCACAAGTGACCCTATTTTAGAGACTAGACCCCCCAAAGAGCTTATCTAGATGTGTGATGAGCACTTTGAACCCCCAACTGCTTCACAGAAGTTTATAATATAGATCCATGAAAATAAAAAATCATTTTTTACACACAAATGACTTTTTCACCCCCAAATTTTTACTTTCACAAGGGTAACAGGAGAAATTGGACCCCAAAGTTTATTGTGCAAATTATCCTGAGTACGCTGATACCCCATATGTGGGGAGCACTGTTTGGGTGCATGGCAGAGCTCGGAAGGGAAGGAGTGCCGTTTTGGAATGTAGACTTTGATAGAATGGTCTGAGAGCATTATGTTGCATTTGAAGAGCCCCTGATGTACCTAAACAGTAGAAACCCCCCTCACGTGACCCCATTTTGGAAACTAGACCCCCCCAAGGAACTTATCTAGATGTGTGATGAGCACTTTGAATGCATAAGTGCTTCACAGATGTTTATAATGCAGAGTCGTGAAAAAAAAAATATATTTTTTCTACAAAAATGATTTTTATTTTCCCAAGGGTAATAGGAGAAATTGGACCCCAAAAGTTGTTGTTCCATTTGTCCTGAGTACGCTGATACCCCATATGTGGGGGGACCACTGTTTGGGCGCACATCGGGGCTCGGAAGGGAAGTAGTGACGTTTTAAAATGCAGACTTTGATGGAATGGTCTGCGGGTGTCATGTTGCATTTTCAGAGCCCCTGATGTACCTAAACAGTAGAAACCCCCCACAAGTGACCCTATTTTGGAAACTAGACCCCCCAAGGAACTTATCTAGATATGTGGTCAGCATTGTGAATGCCCCAGTGCTTCACAGAAGTTTGACGCAGAGCCGGGAAAATAAAAAATCATTTATTTTCCTCAAAAATGATTTTTTAGCCCCCATTTTTTTATTTTCACAAGGGTAACAGGAGAAACTGGACCCAAAAGTTGTTGTCCAAACAGTCCTGAGTACGCTGATGCCCCATATGTGGGGGTAAACCACTGTTTGGGCGCACAGCAGAGCTCAGAAGGGAGGGAGTACCATTTGACTTTTTGAGCGCAAAATTGGCTGTCGCGTTTGGAGACCCCCTGATGTACGAAACCTCCCAATTCTAACTCCAACCCTAACCCCAAAACACTCCTAATCCTAATCACAATCCTAACCATAACCCTAATCAAAACTCTAAGGCCGACACACCCCTCACCCTAATCCCAACCCTAACCTTAATCCCAACCTTAAAAGGTGTATCGGCGGTCGTTAAGGGGTTAAACATCATGATTGAAATAAAAACAAAATGTGGCAAACCAGAAACAAAGGTAAATTGCCCAGTTGTGAATTGGTTGCCATCAACATTATTGAATAAAAAATGTATTCCTGGAAACATGTTGCAACAGAACCAAATTTTATAAGGGTAAAATAAACTGCAGAACCATCCATGACCAGTAGGTGGTACGTCTGACATGCATTTTACCATTTGGTAAGCATTAGCTGAAAATAACATTTTGGGACTGAAAGACACTTACACTCTATATACAGAAAAGCTTATAGCTCTGACACATGACCCAGGTATGATGACTATTTTGTAGCTCTGCACTTATCAGACACTGACTCTTCTATAGGTTAGTAATGCTCACATCTCTGCTGGGTGCTGTGGCGCACACCTGTAATCCTAGCTACTATGGGAGGCTTGGGCTGTGGGATCACTGGAGCTTGTCAGTTCTGGTCCATCCTGTGCTATGTGGGTCAGGGGTCTTCTCTGTCCTCAGCATTAATATGGTGACTCTGTGCCAGCTGCTGGGAAACACTAAGTTGGTGGAGGATGGGATGTCCTTGGTCAAAAAGAAACCACTAGTTTTCGCATGAATTTCAGAGCACTATAGAAAAATAAAGCACTGAATGGAGCAGACTGCACAGTGAGACGCTGCCCTTTCTTTTTATAGCAGCAGATGTCAATTACATATTTATTTTCTGTCCAATGTTAGTAAATGCAGATTACAGCTCCTTATAGGGAATCTGTCACCAGATTTTTCTGTCTCATCTGAGAGGCACATAAATGTAGAGACAGAGACTCTGATACCAGCGATGTATCACTTACTGAGCTGCTTGCTGCAGGTTTGATAAAAACATTGTTTACATAGCCGGAGATTATCTGACTGACAGCCGCAACTCACTGTGTACTAAGCGGTGACTGAAGCCGCGGTCGGCTGTGTCTCTATCACTGAAGGCCGGAGGCTGCTGGGAGGAATAAACTTCATTTCCTACTGCTAGCTGGGCTTTCAGTGCAGTGGCCCGTGCGGCTTTAGAGAAAGAGTGAAAAATTTAAAGGGGTCTGAATACTTTCCGTACCCACTGTATGTCACATAAAATAATTCATAAATAACATTTCCCACATGACTACTTTGCATCAGCACAACTTCTTAAACACATCTTTTTTTTATGAAGTTAAAAGAGTTACAAGTTGATCAGCGATTTCTCATTTTTCCAACAGAATTTACAAAACCACTTTTTTAGGGACCACCTCACATTTAAAATGTCTTTAAGGGGTCTGTATGATAGATGCTCAAAACCACATTCAAGAAGTTTATTAACCCTTCAGGTGCTTCACAAGAACTTCTGGAATGTGGAAAAAAGAAATATTACCTTTTTTTCACAAAAAAAAATATTTAGACCAGTTTTTTTTGACAAATGTAACTGGAAAATATCGACCCGAAAATTAGTGCTATTTTTCCTGAGTACACTGATTCCCCATATGTAGGGGAAAGCCATTGTTTGGTCACATGGCAGACCTCGAACGGGAAGGATTGCCATTTGAGTTTTTGAGTGCAAAATTTACTGGAATAAGAAGTGGACACCATGTCAGGAAGAACACCTGATGTGCCTAAATAGTGGAAACCCCCTGAGTGATCCCATTTTGGAAACCACATCCCTCAAGAAGTTTATCCAGGGGTATAGCGAGCATTTTGAACCTACAGGTATGACACATAATTTGATAACAGTAGCTGGTCATATTGAATATGTCGTCATTAGCGTTAAGTGCAAGTGTTCGTTACTCCAGTTTGCATCGGGTGCTCGGGTATGTACCAAATATCGTGGTTGCTGAAGTGACATGCTCGAGTCCCTGCCCAGCATGTTTCACGGCTGTTAGATACCCAGAAAAAACATGGGGGGTTCATCGATACTCCATGCATCCCCCAGCACACTTGAGTAGTGACCGCTTGCACTTACCATCAAATCCTTATTTTTTTTCTTTTGAAAAAATCTCAACCCTAAGATAATCCTAACCCCAACCCTAACCCTAACACAGCCCTAACTCCAGCCCTAACCTTAACCCCAACTCCAACTCCAACCCTAATTCTCACCCTAAGGCCGGGGTCACACTTGCTAGTGTTTCTATGCAGCTGCAAACTCCGGTCCGAGTGCAGGCGGCAGCACCGGATATTGATGCGAAAGACTCGCGCAAGTTTCTCCCATCACACTCGCAAGTATGACCCCGGCCTAACCGTAACCCTAACCCTAAGCCCAGCTGCAAAGAAGGAAAACATTTTTATTTTAATTATTTTTTCATTTTTATCTATTGACGGGGCTGACAAAGGGGGTTTGATTTACTATTTTTTATTTTGATCTCTGTGATAGGATCATTGAAACATCTGGCACACTTTTTTTGTGATCTCTATTATTCATTGAATAAAGGCAATTCCGTGATCAGGCACCAGAAAATCCGTCCCTGATCTTGTTCTCTGTGGTCTCAGACCCTGGAGATTTCCCGACTCTGGGGGGCCTGAAAGCCTTATTCCTGATCTTAAAACAGTATGAAATAAGCTAAAACTGTGCCTGGCCAGAAACAGAGCTAAATTGCCATGTAGTGTACTAATTACCACCAACACTGTTGAATAAAAAATGTATTCCTGGAAACATGTTGCAGCGAAATAAAATTTTAGAAGAGAGTAAAATAAACTGCAGAACCAGCCATGACCAGTAGGTGGTACGTCTGACATGCATTTTACCATTTGGTAAGCATTAGCTGAAAATAACATTTTGGGACTGAAAGACACTTACATTATATATACAGAAAAGCTTATAGCTCTGACACATGACCCAGGTATGATGACTATTTTGTAGCTCAGCACTTATCAGACACTGACTCTTCTATAGGTCAGTAATGCTCACATGTCTGCTGGGTGCTGTGGCGCACACCTGTAATCCTAGCTACTATGGGAGGCTTGTGGCCGTGGTATCACTGAAGCTTGTCAGTTCTGGTCCATCCTGTGCTATGTGGGTCAGGGGTCTTCTCTGTTCTCAGCATCAATATGGTGACTCTGAGCCAGCTGCTTGGAGATGCTAAGTTGGTGGAAGATGGGGTGTCCTTGGTCAAAAAAAAAAGACATACGCATGAATTTCAGAGCACTATAAAAAAATAAAGCACTGAATGGAGCAGACTGAGCAACACAGTGAGACTCATCCCTTTTAATAGCAGCAGAGGTCAATTACACATTTATTTTTTGTCCAGTATTAGTAAAAGCAGATTACAGCTCCTTAAAGGGAATCTGTCACCAGGATACTGTCACCTAATCTAAGAGCAGTGTAAAATGCTTACAAGATGCTGAAATGTACGGTAAATGATACCACCTACTGGCCATGATTGGTTCTGCAGTTCTTTATTTTCTTAAAGTGAATGTCACGAGATTTTTGCTGTCTTATCTGGGATGCCAATCAATGTAGAGAGAGACTCTGATTCCAAGATACGACCATACTGGCTGAAAACCACTTGTGAATAAGCTGCTTGGGAGCGCGGTGTCAGTGATCGGGGGAGATGTCATAGAAGTAACCTCCGGTCACTGAACTCCATTCCCAACTGCGGTGACTTCTGTGACATCCCCGATAGAACTGTGATACGTGAGAGCTCACTGTTCTAGCGGGATCTGATTGCAGCTCAGCCCTGCTGGGAATGGAGATGGAGGTCAGTGACCGAACGTTACCTCTATGACATCACTGCATTCCCAGCAGCTCATTCACCAATGGTTTTCAGCCGGGACGGTCACATCTTGGCACCGTCCAGGTTGAAAACTGCATATCCCCCAGGACAAGGATTACTGCATGGGACACAACGATGGACAAGTATGGTATATTGTTGTTTTTTTATTTTACTTCTATTACAGGAGTTCGAGGGCTTCGCAGGAATAAGGCGTTGCAGTAAGTATGGTTTAATTCAGAATAATAAAGGTGTCTGTGTCATTAATTTCAAATAAAGGACTTTATTCTGGCTGTGTCATTATGTCACGGTGTGACTCAACCCAACAGGTGGTCGGTCAGGTAATGGCACAATACACATACAACCGGGATGGTGTAGGGGAGAGGAAGGCCCTACCCATAGAGAATGAGGGAATGGTCACCACGTGACCTCAAACTTGAGCCTGTCCCTGCACTCCCCTAATTTCCTATGCAGGTCTTTCCCTCCACCGCCGTCAGGATACCTTGTCCCTAACTGTCACCTAACTATGCCCTGGCTAGTGCACTGGCAGGCAAGGAGCACTAGCCTCACCTCTGCAGAAAATACACATAGGGGGAAGTGACAAACACCAAAGGGACAAGGAAACACCAAAGGGACAAGGTAACAAAAACACCACACTTAGCTTATTTACAACGCTGCTAAGCTCCACACCGCAGAAAACAACAGCAACTGGACTCCAAACACCAGAAGTGGCTGACACCAGAGCACTGCTCCTATTAGGGCTTATACTCACTTGTGATGAGTCTCGCATGTTAATACCCGGCACTGCACCCGACACTCAGATCGGAGCGTGAGGCCGCATAGCAATTCACGCAGCTGCACGCTCCGCTCCTGAGTTTCGGGTGCAGTGCCGGGTATTGCCGTGCAAGACTCATCCGAGTTTCTCGCAAGTGAGTAAGAGCCCATTGGCTGGTCTCCAGAAGGGAACTGTATCACCAACAGTCAGCTATTGCATCAGGTGACCTTTTAAAGGATGGTGGGAGTGGTCACAACCTGCATCAGCTGACCCAGCAGCACTGCAGTAACATCAGATTGCCAGCTGGGGAAAGAAACTGCCATTACCCCCCTATGGTCCAAAAGATAAAAAATGTTAAACTAAGTGGAACCAGAGTAAACACAAATCCAAAAATGGATTGTGAAACTTTGTTTACCATACAATTATAGGATTAGTAATGTATAGGATTCTTATACACGCTTCTCCATTACTAAGCTGTGGGCTTGATGTCACCGGTGACATCAACCACACAAATATTACCCCACTTGCCACCGCTACAGGGCAAGTGGGAAGAGCTGGGCAAGGCTCCAGAATTGGTGCATCTAATAGATGTGCCTTTTCTGGGCAGCTGCTGGCTGCTATTTTTAGGCTGAGGGGGTCATTATCCATGGCCCCTTGCCAGCCTGAGAATACCAGCCCCCAGCTGTGAGCTTTAACAAGGCTGGTTGTCAAAAATGGGGCATGAGGATGTGGCACCCCAGGGTCCTGGTCGTCAGAGTAGCATTGCTTTCCTCACGGGGAGGGTGATGTTGTGTTTGGAAGCGATCAATGATATCTTTAATCAGGTAACCACCATACATACAGCATGTTCACTCCAAGCCACAAGGGGGAGCTTTTGATCCTATTCCTAGGTGACTCTCCTATATATATTGTGGTTTGGAGGGAAAGAGAGGTCAGATTGTCAGACAGAAGGGAGCAGACCGACATAGAGTGTCAGAAGGTCTGAAGGGGCCACGTAGTCTGAAGTACTACAGCCCCTGGGAAGAAACATACAGAAAGCCGAACATTGTTAAGTGAGCATGCATGAGAGCAAGGCACAGGAGAAGGACACCAGGGGGAGGACAGCAGCGAGCAGACTGTCTCCCTGGCAAATCGTAGATATCCGGTAGCCGGACCACCGAGGTTGTAAAGGACTCTAAGACTTACATCAGAAACCGGCAGGACAGTTGAACTGCAAGTTACCTGTCTGCCACACACACCTGAGACACAGTAACACAGAGCCGGGGGCGTGCTACAGTCCCTGTAAAAAAGGCTTGAGTTACCTGTCATGCAGGTATTGTCCTATCCTATATGGGGGACAGAGAGAAGAACTGTGAGGACCTTATCTGAAGCCGTAGGCAGTAAGGGACTACAACACGCCTGCGCTAGAGGAAGGCTTCTAACTCCACCTGGTAAAGGGGACTCTGGATTCCCTTCCAAGCTGGCAGAACCCTGCCTGCCCAGTGATCTGGTACACTGGACTGTGGCTGCCTGAAGTCTTCAATAAACCAAGTAAAGAGACTGCAAACCTGTGTCCTCGTTCCTTACTGCGCCATTCACCATCTTCCATCTACACACCGGGAGTCCTGAGGATGCACTTCACCTGTGGGAAGTTATACCATCTAGCTGCCATAATATCACCCAGGAGGACCCCTTAAAGCCGCGTCGGTCCCCACTGACCGAATACCCCAGGTGGCGTCACGAACATAATTTTTTTCCCCTTTTACATGGGCGCCCAGGGCCATGGACCGGGTCTCCACCGTGACATCCCCCTGTGAACACCGGAACCAGTACCGGGTACCCCACGGCCCTGGTGGGCGACTCAGGGACCCCTCTATTCTTGATATCCAACCTTGCTGAAGCTGACAGCTGAGGGTTGCAGCCCCCAGCTGTGAGTTTTGTCTGTCTGGTTATTAAAAATAGGGGGGAACCCACGCCGCTTTTTTTTATATTACCGTATTTATTTACAGTGCGGGAACGGCAGATGAATACTCCCATCTGCCGCTCCTGCTGTCACTGTTATTAGCAGCAGCAGAGGTAGGCTGATGGGAGTAATAGTCCTGGCTGCTGTTTCTTTTTTTCCTAAATGTAACTCTCATCATTCTCCCCTGCTTGCGCCGATCGTTGGCAGAGCAGGGAAGAATGATGAAAGTCGTGTTCAGCACCCGCCGCTGGAGAACAGCGCTTACTGTAACTCTTCTGCCCTGGCACCCGTCCTTGTGTTACTGATGCGGCACACGCATGCCACACGTGTATATTACATACACAGAGAGACTGCGGTAGTGGAAATATCAGGACATGTGAAAGAGACCTTATAGCGGGTTTTTATGTTTGGCTGCTGTCACACACTAAAAGACTTTTCTTTGCAAAAAATAGTTATTGCATCACCACATTTTTTCATATTTCAGCCAATAGAGTCATGTGAGGTCTCATTTCTTGTGGGATGAGTTGATATTTTTATTGGTACCCTTTTCGGGCACATGACATTTTTTGATTGCTTTTATTCCGAAATTTGGGAGGCAGCAATTCATGAATTTCTTTTGGGGGTGGGCTGTTTATACCGTTCCATGTGTGGTAAAATTGATAAAGCAGGTTTATTCTTCCGGTCAGTACGATTTCAGCAATACCTCATTTATATCATTTTTTAATGTTTTGGCGCTTTTATACAATAAAACTATTTTATATGAAAAATAATTATTTTTGCTTCCCTTTATTCTAAGAGCTATAACTTTTTTATTTTTCCACTGATTGTGCTGTATGGCAGCTCGTTTTTTGTAGGAGAAGATGACGTTTTCAGCGGTACCATGTTTATTTATATCCATCTTTTTGATCGCTTGTTATTCCTTTTTTTTTCGGTGGTATGATGATAAAGCATTGTTTTTTGCCTTGTTTTTTTATGGTGTTCGCTAAAGGGGTTAACTAGTGGTATAGTTTTATAGGCCAGGTCGTTGCGGATGCGGCAATACCAAATATTTGTACTTTTATTGTTTAGAATTTTTACCATTAAAATATTGATGAAGGGATAGAATGAAGACTGTTTTTTTTATTATTATTTTTTTTTAAATATATATTTTTACAATTATTCAACTTTTTTTTTTGAGCATGATCAGCAAGTTTCCTAGCTCTGGTGACCTGGATGTCTTCATGATGACATCGGGTCACCATGGCAACGATCGGGACCCCCGTCATCAGGCCCCGCGTGCGGTTCCAGAATGCAGCGATCATGTTCGATCGCAGTATATCGAGGGTTAACATGCAGGGAGCTATCTGTGACTGCTCCTGGCACCCGGCAGCGATCGGCTGCGCACCCCCCATGATGGTGGCCAATTGCTCAGATGTACTATTCCGTCCATGGTCAAATTGGCCCAGGTCACATGGACGGAATAGTACGTCTGATGTCCGAAAAGGGTTAAATAGCATGTATGAAATAACCCAAAAATGTGCATGGCCAGATACAGGCGTAAATTCCCCAGTAGTGAAATGGTTACCAGAAACACTTTTAGACAAAAGTAAAATAAACTGCAGAACCATCCATGACCAGTAGGTGGTACGTCTGCCATGCATTTTACCATTTGGTAAGCATTAGCTGAAAATGACATTTTGGGACTGAAAGACACTGAGGGCTTGTTCACACTTTCCTTTTTTTGCTGCGGATTTTTCAGCTGCGGATTTGGAAAAACCGCAGTGTAAAACTGCGGTGGTTTTCACTGCGGTTTTTTGTGCGGTTTCTACTGCGGATTCCACTGCGGGTTTCCAAATGCACTTTCCTATTGGTGCAGGTGGAAAACCGCTGCGGAATCCGCAGAAAGAATTGACATGCTACTTCTTTTTTTCCGCAGAAAATCCGCGCGGATTTTCAAGCGGAAAAACGCAAAGTGGGCACAGCGGTTTTTGTTTTCCATAGGGTAACATTGTACTGTACCCTGCATGGAAAACGGCTGCGGATCCGCAGCTGCAAATCCGCTGCGGATCCCCAGCAAAAACCGCAAAGTGTGAACATAGCCTTACACTCTATATACAGAAAAGCTTATAGCTCTGACACATGACCCAGATATGATGACTATTTTGTAGCTCTGCACTTATCAGACACTGACTCTTCTATAGGTTAGTAATGCTCACATCTCTGCTGGGTGCTTTGGCGCACACCTGTAATCCTAGCTACTATAGGAGGCTTGGGCTGTGGGATCACTGGAGCTTGTCAGTTCTGGTCCATCCTGTGCTATGTGGGTCAGGGGTCTTCTCTGTCCTCAGCATCAATATGGTGACTCTGAACCAGCTTCTTGGAGATGCTAAGTTGATGGAAGATGGGGTTGTCCTTGGTAAAAAAAAAAAAGCCAACCCATGAGGTATCAAAGCGCTATAAATAATAGCACTTCATGCATAGTCAGAATGGAGCAGACTGAGCAGCACAGTGAGATGCTGCCCTTTCTCTTTATAGCAGCAAAGGTCAATTACATATTTGCAGCGCCCCAGAGTCCTGGTCGTTCCAGTACTGTGGCTCCGCCGCTAAGGGGGGCTATGGTACGTCTGATGGCACTGAAGGAGTTCATCTGACCAGGTATCACAGACACCAATACATTTTCACAGTCTGGCCTCAGGGGGAGCTAAGGGTACTATTCATTAGGCCACTCCTCACAGTCTGGTAAAACTGGGGGTTAGGCAGGAAGTTAGAGAGAACGCTGACTGGGTTGGAACCAGGCAACACCTTGTGGCAGAGGGTGTTGTAGGGGAAGATTCGGTAGGGTCCCTGTCAGGGGTGGGATCCTGACAGAGGCCTGGCAAACAGAGAGAAAGCTACGGGACCGCGCCTGCACTTCATAGCGGCGGTGCCCTAAGAAAGGACAAGAAGCGAGATTTATTGTGCTGAGTGAGAAACGAGATCAAAGCAAGAAGGAGAATACCAGTAGGAGTCGTGCTGTAAGATCGAGGCAACATCCTACTGAGGTGCAAACAACCGGCGGCCGGAACGCCGAGGAGGTACAGAGCTCTAAGCCATACTTCAAACCAACGGCAGGACAGTCAGTCACAGGCGGGCTGTCTCACCTAAATCACCTACGCAGACATAGGGGGCAACCTTTGGATAGGGGCGACTCTAGGGTCCCGGAAGAGCTCCGAGCCTACCCGTCATACGGGTGCGTCCCAACCATAACACCAGGGAGGGACGGAGGATTAGCAGAAGATCATCTAATCGAGTTGTGAGGGAACACGAGAAACAGACACAACAGTTGTGGGGACTATCCCGTAAGCTCAGCAGGGGAGGACCACAACACATAGCACTAGTAGGAAGGCACAGATTTCCACCTGCAAAGGGAACTCTGGAGGTGCCATCGGACCGGCCGGACTTGCGCAGCCTGGTTAACCGTATTCCGGATTGAGGACTTTGAGACCTTCAGTAAAGAGGTAAAGAGACTGCAACCTGGTGTCCTCGTTATTAACTGCGACCGGCACTACACCGCGCTACCAACACCATCCACACCTATTATTTATTTGGAGCGCCCCTCAGCAGGGTCACGGACCGGGCCTAGCCGCCGTGACAACCCCAGAGCAGAGACTCAGAGGCCTGGTACCGGGTACCCCTCGGCCCTGCGGCAGTGGGGGCGCTGCAAAACTTGGCGTCACGAACAGGATCTACTTAAGCCTGAAGAATCGGGTCATGTGTGCCTTGGAACTGTGATTTATTATACTTGGACAGTGATTTATTGCAAAGACTGTGCCGCGCCATTTACCGCCAAAATCCGCCATTACAGCGCTGAGGAGAGCGCAGAAGGAGAAGAGGGGCGTGGAGTAGGCGTAGACAAGCTGGAGAGCGCGAAAGACAATGGCCGCCCAGTCTAAATATTTCTGCACCGTGAGGACGTGTCCGTCAGCAGCAGAGATCCGCCTCCTGATTCTCAATGGTGGGCGGAAACAGAGAAAACGAAACCGCCCACGAAGGAGAGAGCGGGAAAAGAACCAGGAAGCGACTCACGTGGAGGACGCCATGGCCAGCAGCTCGGAACCCGAATGTGGGGTGGAAGCAGAAGTCTCCCCCAACTACCCGGACGAGTACCGCAGCCAATTCTCCACGGACAGTGCTGATCTTCTGCAGGCTGAGATGGGAGACTTGATCCACCAGCTCCTTCAGCTGAACGCGAAGGCCCCGGCTCCGCACCAGGTAGCGCTGGAAGGAAGTCCTATGACATCGGATCCTGTACCACTGCCGGAGTTGTTGCTGAGGACCTCGCCGACACCGCCAGCAGAACCCGCCGCGGAGGAGGAACCTGCATTGGCTGGTGAGTCCGTCGACCCTGCCCCGCCAGCAGAGGACCTGCTGATAGGCCCCGTCGCGGCACCCCCTCTCCCTGGGACCCATAGACTCCAACGCCTGTTTACCATGGGAGGAGGCAACGGGCATGGAACACCGCCTGAAGGCCCCGATCGCGCCAACCACCCTGTTGTGTGAGACCCGTGCGGAGCGCACGGTATGCCGCTGGGTGAACCCAGGATCCGATCTCATGGGGTTCCCCGGGGTGAAGACACGGGAAGGGGAGATGGTGCAGGCCCTGAGCTGGGAGGAATACCAGGCCCAGCTGGAACAGCAGTGGAAGGAGAAGGAAAAGGAGTACCAGGCTGGGCTGGAGGCCTACCATCAGAAAGACCTGGCGGTCAAGGACCGGGCCCTCAAGGACCCCACCACTCACCAGGCCCCGCGCAGGCAGGGCATCATCACCACCTTCAAGCTCTGCGGAGGCTGGGGCTTCATTAAAGAGCCGGGCCTGTATGCTGAGGTGTTTGTAAACCGAAGGGATGTCGAGTCGCATCTCAGAGAGGGCCACCCAGACCGGGATCTCTACCCGGGAGATGAAGTCTCGTATACCAGGCACTTTGGGGAAAAGGGGTGGTTTGCCCTGAATGTCCGCAACAGACAGAACCCTGTGATGCCCCCGATTAAGGTGCCAGTGAAGCTGACCCCTGTAGCGAAGGTGCCCCCTTCTGGTCAGCCCATGGTCATTACCAGGACCACTGAGGTCACCCCCACGTGCACTATGGTCAAGACCACGACATGCAGCATTGTCACCTCCACCACCCTCATGGCCAAGGAGGCACCTCTTCCGGTGGGCGGTGCCCGTGCGCTCCAGAACTGAAGACAGTGGGTACGTAGACCCCCAAATGGGACAACACGTCCCCTTACGCAGTACCAGGTGGTGCGCAATACCCTAGGGGGTTGCCTCCACCGGTGCTGCCTCCTGAGTGGTTCAAGTAGTTGTACTAACACTCTGCAAATGTACATAGTTAACTGTTTCTCTGCAATTTTGCTGCTAAAACCCGTCTAGGGTTAACTCTTAAAGGGATCCCTTTGTTGACCCGGGATCCCTATTGTTTCTTATTTTTGTTTGTTTTCTACGTTTGCACAAGTTATCAAAGAACTGCTGAATCATGAACAATGCATGATACAAACTCCTTGTATATAGTTTGCACCTTCTTAAAGGTGCTCTCTACTGGTTTTATATAAAAGACGGACTCTTTGCGAAGATACGGTTCTTGGAACTTGTACTGGAGTCCTTGCTGCATACGGACTTGCAGCTTGAAAAGTTGCACTACCTCATAGAGACTTGGTCCCCTCTTAAAGGGGATGCTCACATCCTGCACTTATGAACAGTGTTGCCTTAAGATGGTTGAATGGCAATAATGTCTTGAAAAGAAAGTATTGATGATGTTGATATGTGAAAGTTAAATGTAACCAATTAGTTGATTGTAAGAAATGTTCAATAATGTTAATAGAGGAATGAGGACAGGAAGTGAACCCGTAGGGGTTAGTAGTGAGTCCTCCTAGGAGCCATATAGAGATGGCTCAGTGATCTTAAACTGAAAGAAAAATGATATGTTCTATACTGTGTATAGTAGTGGAAGGACAGTAGGCTCGGGCGGAAAGGAGCGGTCCTGTAACAGAAAGGAGAGGCAGTAGGTCTGGAGCAGTTAGGACAGGCGGTCCTGCAGATTTAAAGTAGGAGAATGCATAAAAGTTAATTAGCCTTATATGTGATATAAGAAGGTCTTTAGTGGATTTAGCGAGTACGTCCTTAAAGGCAATGTTAAATTATTGTTCAAAATTTTGCACTTAGTAGAATACCCGGTTGGGTAAGAAAAGTTATTTATAGTCAAGTTATTTAAAAGTATTTAACCATGTTTGTAACGTTCAAGTGTCCTCACCTCCCATAAAGGGAAGCTCTGTTAAAAAGTTGACTTGTACTTGCATTTTCAAAATTGTATGTCTTTTTGCTGACATGTATTGTTGTTTTCTTCCCAGTCCAGGAGTACTGGATTTAACCGGGGGGGAATGCAGCACCCCAGAGTCCTGGTCGTTGCAGTACTGTGGCTCCGCCGCTAAGGGGGGCTATGGTACGTCTGATGGCACTGAAGGAGTTCATCTGACCAGGTATCACAGACACCAATACATTTTCACAGTCTGGCCTCAGGGGGAGCTAAGGGTACTATTCATTAGGCCACTCCTCACAGTCTGGTAAAACTGGGGGTTAGGCAGGAAGTTAGAGAGAACGCTGACTGGGTTGGAACCAGGCAACACCTTGCGGCAGAGGGTGTTGTAGGGGAAGATTCGGTAGGGTCCCTGTCAGGGGTGGGATCCTGACAGAGGCCTGGCAAACAGAGAGAAAGCTACGGGACCGCGCCTGCACTTCATAGCGGCGGTGCCCTAAGAAAGGACAAGAAGCGAGATTTATTGTGCTGAGTGAGAAACGAGATCAAAGCAAGAAGGAGAATACCAGTAGGAGTCGTGCTGTAAGATCGAGGCAACATCCTACTGAGGTGCAAACAACCGGCGGCCGGAACGCCGAGGAGGTACAGAGCTCTAAGCCATACTTCAAACCAACGGCAGGACAGTCAGTCACAGGCGGGCTGTCTCACCTAAATCACCTACGCAGACATAGGGGGCAACCTTTGGATAGGGGCGACTCTAGGGTCCCGGAAGAGCTCCGAGCCTACCCGTCATACGGGTGCGTCCCAACCATAACACCAGGGAGGGACGGAGGATTAGCAGAAGATCATCTAATCGAGTTGTGAGGGAACACGAGAAACAGACACAACAGTTGTGGGGACTATCCCGTAAGCTCAGCAGGGGAGGACCACAACACATAGCACTAGTAGGAAGGCACAGATTTCCACCTGCAAAGGGAACTCTGGAGGTGCCATCGGACCGGCCGGACTTGCGCAGCCTGGTTAACCGTATTCCGGATTGAGGACTTTGAGACCTTCAGTAAAGAGGTAAAGAGACTGCAACCTGGTGTCCTCGTTATTAACTGCGACCGGCACTACACCGCGCTACCAACACCATCCACACCTATTATTTATTTGGAGCGCCCCTCAGCAGGGTCACGGACCGGGCCTAGCCGCCGTGACAACCCCAGAGCAGAGACTCAGAGGCCTGGTACCGGGTACCCCTCGGCCCTGCGGCAGTGGGGGCGCTGCATATTCATTTTCTGTCCAATATTAGTAAAAGCAGATTACAGCTCCTTATAGGGAATCTGTCACCAGGTTTTTGCTGTCTCATCTGAGAGGCACATAAATGTAGAGACAGAGACACAAATTTCAGCGATGTATCACTTACTGAGCTGCTTGCTGCAATTTTGATAAAAACATTGTTTACCCAGTCAGAGATTATCTGACTGACAGCCGCAGCTCACGGTGTACTAGGCTACTTTCACACTTGCGTTTTTCAGCTTCCGTCACAATCCGTCGATTTTTGAGAATGCAGGATCCTGCATTTTCTCATAGACTTGTATTACCGACGGATTGTGACGGATGGCTATCCGTCGCGTCTGTCGTGCACTGGATGCGTCGTGTTTTTACGGACCGTCGGCACGAAAAAAACGTTCAATGTAACGTTTTTTCGTACGTCGGATCCGCCATTTCCTATCGCGCATGCACGGCCGGAACTCCGCCCCCTCCTCCCCGGGACTTTACAATGGGCAGTGGATGCGTTGAAAAACAGCATTAGCTGCTCGCGTTGTGCCAAATTTTCACAACGTGCGTCGGTACGTCGCACCGACGCTTAGCGAGGGACCCGTACCGACGCAAGTGTGAAAGTAGCCTAAGCGGTGACTGAAGCCGTGGTCGGCTGTGTCTCTATCACTGAAGGCCGGAGGCTGCTTGGATGAATAAACTTCATTTCCTACTGTTAGCTGGGCTTTCAGTGCAGTGGCCCGTGCGGCTTTAGAACACTATCAAATTGCAGATTTACCCCATATCTACAGATTATTAGAGTTTTTTTACATGACAGATTCCCTTTAGGATCAGCACTTCCCTAAGAATAAGGATTCTGGTATCATGACACAATGGAATCAAATTTAAAAGGAATCAATCTGTCACCAACTTTTTGCTACCCGATCTGAGATAGGGGTAGAGACACTGACACCATCAATGTGTCACTTACTGGGCTGCTTGCTGTCATTTTGGTAAAAATCACTGTTTTCTGTCTGCTGCCGATCCACCAGTCTGAGCTCTGTATAACTCCGCCCCCACCATTAATAGGTTGCTTTCTACTCTTCTACACAGAAAGCTGCCAATCAGTGATGTGCGCGGCATTACACAGAGCTCTTTCTGTGTCTTCCAATTTTCTGTTTACACAGTGATGAAGAAATGCGAGTACACAGAAATGGCAGCGCTAACAGTGCTTCCTCCTCCGCACCCAAGTGTCATGTGATGGCATAGTGGAGGGAGGGAGCAGGTGCTGCGGGGTCCTAGGAGACCCAATCTGTGTTTGGAAGTGTGTGCTACTGTCAAGGAGCCAGGAATTATCTATAGGGCAAAGGGGCGCCTGTCACCGGCCGGGACAGGCTTACATCCTTTCCCCTTAGTCTTGGAATCATTGTGGACCATTTTTTTGCGTATATTGAGGGGAGATATAACTTTGGACATTTGGATATAGCTATCTACAAACTACAAGGACCCTTTTTTATGGATCACAGCGTTCCATGAGGACTGCAGTACCTATTCTGAGGAAGGTAACGGTGGGTACAAGGATTGACATATAGTACTTTCTTGTGGAACTTTCTATGTAATCTTTTATGATCTTTTTTAACTTGAAGCTCTATGAGAAATTAATGATACCTTCAGCGCAAATATACATATATATTGTTGATTGAGGCTTTTATGCTTAATATTGGACAATTTTGGTAGTTGTGTCCAAATATTTGCTGCAGTAGGTTCACTGAGGAGATTTTTTTGCAGCACCCTTAATTGTTGTTTAAAAGTTCCATAACTGCCTGCTGCTTATTTACTGTCTATATACCTATTTTTTATTTTTCCAAAAATCCCACCCCCCCCAAGAAAAAAAAATATACAGTCTGTTCTGTCAGACTGAGGCCTGTTGAATAGATATAATTTGTCAGGCATACGTAGCATAGTTGTGTGTGCTACCCTTCTGCCCCTTTTTTTTTTTGGTGTTTTAAATTCACCGAAAAAGGCCTCATATATCTGCGTGCTCCAAGTTTGGTCATTGGAGGCCGGTGTACTTATTTTTTGGCTGTGTGATACTCAAATTCTATACAGCGCTATTCAGCATAAAAAAAATTGAAAGGTCACAGATATGCCAGTGTGGTATTTCCATTACAGCCGTCATATGTCTCTGTGCTCCAGGTTTGGTCATTGGAGGCCGGTGTACTTATTTTTTGGCTCTGAGATTCGCAAATTCTATACAGCACTATTTCGCATCCAAAAAAATTGGAAGGCCAAGATTTGCCAGTGTGGTATTTCTGTTACAGCCGTCATATATCTGCGTGCTCCAAGTTTGGGCATTGGAGGCCGGTGTACTTATTTTTTGGCTGTGAGATGCGCAAATTCTATACAGCACTATTTCGCATCCCAAAAAATTGGAAGGCCACAGATTTGCCAGTGTGTTATTTCTGTTACAGCCGTCATATATCTCTGTGCTCCAAGTTTGGACATTGGAGGCAGGTGTACTTATTTTTTGGCTGTATGATACTCAAATTCTATACAGCGCTATTTAGCATAAACATAAATTGGAAGGCCACAGATTTGCCAGTGTGGTATTTCTGCAGCACCCCCAATGCCGCAGGGCCGAGGGGTACTCGGTACCGGGCCTCGGTGTCTCAGTTCTGGGGTTGTCACGGTGGCTAGGCCCGGTCCGTGACCCTGCTGAGGGGCGTCCAATGAAAGTTGAGAGTGTGATGATGTTGTGGTGTGGTGCAGGTCGCGGTGAAGAACGAGGACACCAGGTTGCAGTCTCTTTACCTCTTTACTGAAGGCTTCAGGATCCTCAGTCTGGAATACGGTTAACCGGGCTACCTGAGTCCGGCCGGTCCGATGGCACCTCCAGAGTTCCCTTTGCAGGTGGAAATCTGTGCCTACCTTCTAGCGCTTGTGTGTTGTAGTCCTTCCCTGCTGTGTTTACGGGATAGTCCTCACAACTGTTGTGTCTGTTTCTGAAGTTCCCTCACAACTCGATTATGATGTTCTTCTTCGTCCCCCAAGATGATATGGCTAGGACGCACCCGTATGACGGGTAGGCTCGGAGGTCTTCCGGGACCCTAGAGTCGCCCCTCTCCAAATGTTGCCCCCTGTGTCTGCTTATGTGATTTTGGGTGAGACAGCCCGCCTATAACTGACTGTTCTGCCGTAGGTTTGAAGTAAGGCCTGGAGCTCAATACTTCCTCGGCGTTTCCGTCCACCGGCTGCGCGCCTCAGTAGGATGTTGCCTCGTCTTACAGCACGACTACTACTGGTGATTCTCCTTGTTGCGTTGATCTCGTTTCTCACTCAGCACAATAAACCTCGCTTCTTGTCCTTTCTTGGGGTACCGCTGCAATGAAGTGCAGGCGCGGTCCCGTAACGTTCTTTCTGTTCGCTAGGCCTCTGTCAGGATCCCACCCCTGACAGGGACCCCCCTGAATCTTCCCCTGCAACACCCTCTGCCACAGGATGTTGCCTGGTTCCAACCCAGTCAGCTTTCTCTCTAACTTTCTATCTAACCCCCAGTTTTACCAGATTGTGAGGAGTGGCCTAATACATAGCACCCTTAGCTCCCCCTGGAGGCCAGACTGTGAAGTGTATTGGTGTCTGTGATACCTGGTCAGGTGAACTCCTTCAGTGCCATCAGACGTACCATAGCCCCCCCTTAGTGTCGGAGCATCAGTACTGCAACGACCAGGACTCTGGGGCACTGCATTTCCATTACAGCCTTCATATATCTCTGTGCTCCAAGCTTGGGCATTGGAGGCCGGTGTACTTATTTTTTGGCTGTGTGATACTCAAATTCTATAAAGCGCTATTTCGCATAAATTAACGTTAAAAAAAATAAAAAACTGAATACAGTCTGATAGGTCAGGCTACGGCCTGCCTGGTGTTTGGGTTTGAAAAATCGTAGATTTGCAGGCATACTGATCACATATTATTTCGCTACTTATAAAGACATTTGTGTTGAGCATTTGAAATAGTGCAGTAGTCCATTTAAAATGGTTAAGGCAAGGGGCACGGGACGGGGAAGTGGACGTGATGCTGATGGTGCATCCAGAGGATTAGGCCATGGAAAAGGTGAAAGTGAGCAACAACAAAGAACCACATCTTCTCGCTCGACCTTCCTGTCCCAGTTTATAGGGGACCGCAGCACACCACTATTGAAGCCAGAGCAGTGTGAAATGATTGTTGGTTGGATAGCGGATAATGCTTCCAGTCACTTAGCCACAACCACCTTGTCTTCCACACGGTCAAGTCTGAGTAGCCGTGAGTGTGGGCAGGATATTCCTCACCCTGATCCTCCTTCCTTCCACCATGCCGAGTGCCCTGAGACAACTGATCCCACACTAGGACACTCTGAAGAGCTGTTCAGTTTTCCATTTCAAGATTCAGAAATCTCTGCCGGTCAACTTTAAGTGGGGAAAGATGAGATCGCATGTAGAGCTGCCCAAAGCTTTGACCAGCCCCAGTCACATGAAGGAGATGGTGGGAAAGTGTCACAAGAGGTGGACGATGATGAGACACAATTGCCAGAAAGTCAGGAGGAGGAGCAGGGTGCGGATGTGGAAGACGAGGTGGTGGATGACATAGTGACTGACCCAACCTGGCAGGAGGACATGCAAAGCGAGGACAGCAGCACAAACAGGGAAGGAGGCATATCCACCCAACAGGCAGAAAGAAGCAGTGTGGTGGCCACAGACAGAAGACGTGCATCCATTCCCCTTAACACCAACATGAGTGAAGTTGTCATTCTACCTGTGAGATCTTCCCAAGTCTAGCTATTTTTAAAGACTCTGCCGATAACTGCAAACAGGCCATTTGCAGCACCTGCTGTGCCTGCATCAGCAGGGGTAGCAAAACAACCAGCCTGAGCACCACCAGCATGATCAGGCACATGCAAGCAAAGCACCCGACTTTGTGGGCCGAACCCCAGGCTCCAGGACCACTGCCTGCTGGTCATACCACTGCTTCTTCCTCTGTTTTGCATAGAAGCCAATCCCCAGTACACCGTGCATGTGAAGATGCCTCTATCCCTGCACCTCTTGTGGCCCACAGTCAAGCAGCACTATCAGCAAGCCCGTCCACGTCCTTGTCCCAGCACAGTGTGTAGTTGTCTATAACCCAGTCTTAAGAATGCAAGCGGAAATACCTAGCCAACGCTCCACAGGCCACAATCTTCAATTCTAATATTTCTCTTCTTCTGCTGCCTTTTAGGCTTGTTGAGAAGGAAGCTTTCCGCAACCTGATGGTGGCGGTCGTCCCAAGGTACTCAGTCCCCAGTCGCCACTATTTCTCCCGGTGTGCCGTACCACCATTACACCAGCATGTGTCCCACAACATTACCCATGCCATCAACTATGCTGTTACCATGAAAGTCCACCTAACCACGGACACGTGGACAAGTGCTTGTTGGCAGGGACGGTACATCTCAATGACGGCACACTGGGTTAACAGAGTGGAAGCCAGGACCCAGTCTGACCTTGTGATGGAACACATCCTCCCCACGCCGAGGATTGCTGGCCCTACGTCAATCAGGGTTTCTCCCACAGTCTACAGCTCCTGCACCTCCTCCTCCTCCTCTTCATCCTCCATCTCTGAAATCAACACATCAGTCAGAAGCTGGAAGCACTGCAGCATGGCCTCAGCCAAGCATCAACAGGCTGTGTTGAAGCTAATCTGCCTAGGTGTCACGATAATGTATAAAATATAATATAATTATTAGTTTTCCCTGTTAGCACACCATGGGCTCCGACCCCTTTCTCTCTGTGTTTCTGCTTGCTGAGATGTGTGTATGTGGATCCCAAATCCCTCATGGCTCCCCCACAAGAATTTGTATTGCGCTTGTATAGGCACAAATCTCCCTCCAGCTGAAACTGGTCTGATATCTCTCTTAAGACAGGACATTCTTTGTTCTAATATAGTAAGATATTCAGCCACCGATTTGGGCTAGGAAAATAATAAGTATGTATTGCTAACTTCCATCGGTAAATCTGCCAAACACTGTAAGCGCGAGCCTCTAATCCCAACAGGTACAAAGTACGGATTTCTCCGGAACCGTGTGTCCCAACTAGCCCGAGTTTGGTACCAATAGAAAGCCAATTTTAAAAGAAGATGAATGAGGGGTGTGCTATGATTCTGACATGTCCTGGAGCGAAGGCACGAGAATTAGAAGAATTGCTGTTAACAGTTGTAGTCTGAGGAAAGGGGAAATCAGCCTTTTTAGTGATGTCACAGTCGACCAGGTATAAGTCTCTGCACTTCACCCAGCTTTCAGTTTTTGCCTGGGATCTGACTATTGAAAGACTATCTCATGAATTGGGATATTTGGCTCCGCCTACCAGTATGGTTTTGCCTGAAATGATCTGCGCACATGTAAATGTTACTTTCTTATTTAATCCCTGTTATTTTATAATTGCTTTGTACATACTTTCAATTGTCTCTTATTGTAACATCCTTGTAATATTTTTTTATAAACACTGCCTAATCTCCTGCTCTACAACGTACCCTAAGTCTCTGGAAGGGAATTACGCTACTGTTTTGGGTTAGCTTCGGACTCATTAATCGAAGCTGGTGGCAGCATACCTTGTTCTGTGCCTTTGGGAGTCGTAGCGATAGCGGCATTGATAATTATTGTTCCTGCCTGAGTGGGAGTAGTTATATCGCCTCGCTGCAGTGTGCCCAATAGCCAGTACATAGCAGACAGCCTCTCTGGCGACTAGTTACCCTAGGTGCAGTACCTAATCTGACCTGAGGGTTAGGGGGGGCGCCAGAGAGCTGCAAGTTTTCAAGTGGAACTGTAACGCGGAATATACATAAATCCCTGCAGTTCGTGTTATATTGCAGAGCGGTGGGATAACTAAAATAAGCCCCTGCGGTAAACTAAGAGGTCAATAGCCTTGTGTGTGTTCTCATCGCACAGGAATGCTCAGCCCCGTTGCTCTGCGGAGTGAGAGGGATGAGGAACCCCTAGCAGGGGCAAGTGTCTGTGCTACAGGAAATGGGGAAATGCATGGGAACCGTGAGAAAGGTGATGCCATGAAATTGACCAGTGCCACAGAAGAAGGTAACTGGCCCAGAAGTAGCATTGCTCCTGAAGTGTTGGGGGTGGATGGGGAGGTAGAGCCCATAGCAGTGCCGGCTGATGGGTCTGCGGAAATCCCTGGGGAGACAGCCTACGTAGCTGCTATCATCCGCAGTCAGAGTGCCCAGAACGCAGATAACTGTCTGCCTTCTGGACCCTCCTCAGTCATCATTGTGACTGAACCAGAGATGGACCCAGAGCAGGTCCCAGAGGGTTCCCGTGGGGAAGGGACCCTGACGTCACTTCTGGCTTCCCCTAGCCAGGAGTTTCAGGCAGCTATGCACACAGATGCGAGCCTGGAGAATTTGAGGTACCTTGCCGAGACGCCCACTTCTTTGACTGATAAGGAGAGGGTGTTCTGGGAACGAGGGAGGTTGTAACGGGAGAGAGTACCAGGAAAATCACAACAGGAGTGGTTGAGGGAGAGACAGCTGGTCATCCTGCAGCCATTCCGGAGTGAGTTGTTGCGGATTGCCCATGAGATCCCGCTCGCTGGACACTTGGGGATCATCAAAACTAAGGCCCGGCTGTCTCAGCACTTCTATTGGCCTAAGATGGGGACAGATGTGACAAACTACTGCCGCTCCTGTCACCTGTCAATGAGTGGGGAAGGCAGGGCCTGCTCTTAAGGCTCCCCTGATCCATTTGCCAATAATAGAGGAGCCTTTCCAGAGAATTGCGGTGGACATTGTGGGCCCGCTGGCTGTCCCCAGCAGCTTGGAAAGCAATACATCCTTACTGTGGTAGACTACGCTACCCGGTACCCAGAGGCAGTAGCTCTGTCGCCATCCAGGGCAGATAAGGTGGCGGATGCCCTGTTGGTCATCTTTTCACGTGTAGGATTTCCCAGGGAGATGCTTACCGATCAAGGAACCAAATTCATATCTCGCCTAATGAAGGCTCTCTGTAAGAGAATGCAGGTGAAGCACCTGGTATCGCGTGCGTATCACCCACAGACCAATGGCTTAAGTGAGCGCTTCAATGGTACCCTCAAACAGATGCTATGCATGCTGGTTAAGACCCAAGGTTACAACAGGGAACGGTACCTCCCACACCTGCTATTCGCTTACCGAGAGGTTCTGCAGGCCTCGATGGGGTTCTCCCCCTTCGAGCTCCTGTATGGCAGGCGAGTCCGGGGACCCCTTGGGTTGGTAAGGGAATCCTGGGAAGAGGAGCTGAACCCTACTGAAGTGTCCATAGTGGATTATGTCATGCGCTTCCATGACAAGATGCAGACCTTGATGCAGTTGGTGCATGACAACATGACGCAGGCTCAGGCTGACCAGAAGCACTGGTACGACCTGAACGCCCGGGAGCGGACCTACCCTGTGGGTCAAACGGTATGGGTGCTGGTCCCCGTATCAAAGGATAAGCTTCAGGCAGCCTGGGAGGGCCCGTACGTCATCCGCCAACAGCTCAACCCGGTCACCTACGTGGTCACGCTTGACCACGCTCGGGGTAGGCAAAAAGCCTTTCACGTCAACATGATGAAGGCTCATCACGAGTGTGAACCTTTCATCCTACCGGTCTGCAGCCTGCCCAAAGATGGGGAGGAAAACACCTTCCTGGACATGCTGGCCCAAGCCAAGGCCGGTGGGTCCATCGAGGACGTGGAGGTAAGTGCCTCACTAACCAAACCCCAGCGGTCGCAGTTGTGGACCAAGCTGGAACCCTTCCGGGCCGTGTTCGCCAAGTCTGAGTTAGCAGTCCACGAGGTGGACACTGGGAATCATGTACCACTCTGGCGAACACCCTATCGAATCTCCGACCAGGTGCAGCAGGTTATGCGCCAGGATATCGATGAGATGTTACAGCTGGGGGTGATTCGATGGTCAAAGAGTGCGTGGGCCTCACCTGTAGTTCTCATGCCAAAGAAGGATCGGACCACCTGGTTCTGCGTGGACTACAGGGGGGCTCAATGCCATCACAGCCTCTGACGCGCACCCAATGCCGCGCATTGAGGAGCTGCTTAAGAGGTTAGCTGGTGCAAACTACCTGACCATAATGGATCTCAGTCGAGGATACTGGCAGATTCCCCTGAGTCCCGAGGCACAGGAAAAGTTCGCCTTTATCACACCCTTCGGACTGTACGAGTCCACAGTCATGCCCTTCGGCATGAAGAATGCTCCTGCCACTTTCCAGCGGATGGTCAACCTCCTGCTTCAGGGATGGGAGGAGTACGTGGTGGCGTACTTGGATGACACTGCCATCTTCAGTTCCTCTTGGGATGAACACCTGCAGCATCTCGAGAAGCTGCTCAGGCGAATTCACCGAGCCTGACTATCAAGCCCGGAAAGTGCCAGATGGGCATGAGTGAGGTCCACTACCTGGGGCACCAGGTAGGCGGGGGCACCCTAAAGCCAGAGCCTGAGAAAGTAGGAGCGATCATGAACTGGCCCGCTCCCAGGACCAAGAAACAGATTTTGTCCTTCCTGGGCACTGCAGGGTACTATAGGCGCTTTGTACAGAACTATAGTAGCCTGGCAAAACCCTTGACGGACCTCACCAGGAAGAAGCTACCCCACATCATCAACTGGACCAACGGCTGTGAGGGGGCCTTCCAGGCGTTGAAAGCAGCACTGTGCAATGCCCCTGTGTTGAAAGCAATCGACAGCAGTTGACCGTTCTTGGGGCAGACCGACGCCAGCAAGTTTGGCCTCAGTGCTGTGCTCAGCCAGGCAGACTCGGAGGACCAAGAGCACCCCGTGTTGTACCTGAGCCGGAAACTTCTGCCGAGGGAAGTGGCCTACTCCACCATTGAGAAGCAGTGCCTGGCCTGTACGGTACGGTCGCACCTTCACTGTGGTGATGGACCACAACCCTCTGCGCTGGCTAAACGCCATGTGTGGAACCAATGGAAGGTTGCTACGCTGGAGCCTTGCCCTTCAGCAGTTTGACTTCACCATTGAACACAAAACAGGCAGGGAGCATGGCAATGCAGATGGACTGTCCCTCCAGGTCGAACCTACTGAGGTGCGCATGGGACATACCAAGGGGTTCTGCCTCCGTAGAGCAGACAAAAAGGGGAGTTGTCACGATAATGTATAAAATGTAATATGATTATTAGTTTTCCCTGTTAGCACACCATGGGCTCTGACCCCCCTTCTCTCTGTGTTTCTGCTTGCTGAGATGTGTGTATGTGGATCCCAAATCCCTCATGGCCCCCCACAAGAATTTGTATTGCGCTTGTATAGACACAAATCTCCCTCCAGTTGAAACTGGTCTGATATCTCTCTTAAGACAGGAGGTTCTTTGTTCTAATATAGTAAGATATTGGGCCACCGATTTAGGCTAGGAAAATAATAAGTACGTATTGCTAACTTCCATCGGTAGATCTGCCAAACACTGTAAGCACGAGCCTCTAATCCCATAAGGTACAAAGTATGGATTTCTCTGGAACTGTGTGTCCCATCTAGCCCGCATTTGGTATCAATAGAAAGCCAATTGTAAAAGAAGATGAATGAGGGGTGTGCTGTGATTCTGATATGTTCTGGAGCGAAGATACGAGAATTAGAAGAATTGCTGTTAAAAGTTGTAGTCTGAGGAAAGGGGACAGTCCAGGGAAATCAGCCTTTTTAGTGATGTCACAGTCGACCAGGTATAAGTCTCCACACTTCACCCAGCCTTCAGTTTTTGCCTGGGATCTCACTATTGAAAGACTATCTCATGAATTGGGATATTGGGCTCCACCTACCAGCATGGTTTTGCCTGAAATGATCTGAGCAGATGTAAGTTTTACTTTCTCATTTAATCCCTGTTATTTTATAAATGCTTTGTACATACTTTCAATTGTCTCTTATTGTAACATCCTTGTAATATTTTTTATAAACACTGCCTAATCTTTCGGAGTAAAATATTTAAATTACTAGTTTCATTCTCCTGCTCTAAAATGTACCCTAAGTCTCTGGAAGGGAATTACGCTACTGTTTTGGGTTAGCTTCGGACCCGTTAATCGAAGCTGGTGGCAGCATACCTTGTTCTGTGCCTTTGGGAGTCGTTGTAGCGACGGCGACGTTGATAATTATTGTTCCTGCCTGAGTGGGAGTAGTTATATCGCCTTGCTGCAGCGTGCCCAATAGCCAGTACATATCAGGCAGCCTTTCTGGTGACTAATTACCCTTGGTGCAGTACCTAATCTGACCTGATGGTAAGGGGGGCACCAGAGAGCTGCAAGTTTTCAAGCGGAACTGTAACGTGGGCTATACATAAATCCCTGCAGTTCGTGTTATATTGCAGAGCGGTGGGATAGCTAAAATAAGCCCCTGCTGTAAACTAAGAGGTCAATAGCCTTGTGTGTGTTTTCATCACAGTGTAGCAGTGAAGGGATAACTAAGATAAGCCCCCTGCACATGTAATAGCTGTGGGCTGGCCAAAGGTCACCCTGATCATGGCATATTGGTGACAGTCACAGTGTGGATCTGTGACATTAGGTGACAAACCGCCCAATGCAGAAGAGTTGTGGACAGCGCTGAAAGAGCAGTCAGGTGTTTGGATGACACCGCTGAACCTACAGCAAGGCATGGTCATGTGTGACAATGGCCGTAACCTGGTGGCGGCTCTGAGACAAGGTGGGCTCACACACGTACCTTGCTTGGCCCATGTGCTTAACCTCGTGATTCAACAATTTCTGAAAAGCTACCCAGAGCTGCCGGATCTGCTAGTGAAAGTACGCCGTCTGTCTCCCATTTTAGAAAGTCAGCTACAGCTTCAGCCGCCCTTGCCGTGCTTCAGCAGCATTTTCAGCTTCCAGCTCACCGCCTGTTGTGTGATGTCCCCACGTGATGGAACTCTACTCTGCAAATGTTGGAAAGGATTTGTGAGCAGAAGAGGGCCATTGTTGACTACCAACATCAACAAGGCTGTCGAACTTCAGGTCAGACTCCACTCATGAGACCTCAGGTGTGGACATGGATGTCAGACATATGTAACATCCTACAAAACTTTGAGGACTGCACCAAGATGGTGAGCGGCGATGACGCCATAATTAGCATCACCATCCCGCTTCTCAGCATTCTGAAAAACTCTCTACTCACAATCAAAAAGAATGCATTGCAGGCGAAGCATGAGGACATGGAGCAAGGAAATATACAGGGGGATTACACTCAGCCCAGCCTCATGTCTTCTCAACGTGGATTGGTAGGCAATGAGGAGGAGGAGAATGAAGAGCAGGAGCTACTTTCATGCGCTATAGACGGTACTACAAACACATCTGTATTAGCTTCTGTTCAGCGGGGATGCCCTGAAGATAGGGAGGAGGAGGAGGAGGACAGCATGGTCAGTCGTCCTGTTGGTGAGGACATGGAAGTCTTGCCTGTTAGCAGTCTGGCACGCATGGCTGACTTTATGTTGCGCTGCATTTCACGTGACCCTCGAATTATCAAAATTTTGGGTGACACTCATTACTGGTTGGTGACACTTATATACAGGGCCGGACTGGCCATAGGGCACTTCTGGCAAATGCCAGAAGGGCCGGTGCCAGTGGTGGGCCGCTCAATCCGCCGCCCCCGCCGTCGCATTCAACTATACCGGCGGGTACAGTTGAATGCAATGATGGAGGAGAGAGCGTCTACAGACGCTCCTCTCCCATCATTCCCCGCTCTGCCTCTGACACTGCGGGTGCGCGATGATGTCATATCATCGCGCACCTGCTGTGTCCCGGGCAGACTGCAGCTGCTGAGACAGGAGCAGGAACCAGGAAGCAACGCTGGGCACGAGGAGAGGTGAGGAGAGTTTTTTTTTTTTCTGGACTGTGGGGCCATTCTCGGAGGAGGTGAGGGGAGGAAGAGAAGAGATGTGGGCTGTATATAGTTCTCTGTAGGCTGTGCTCTGTGCTGTATACTGCTGTGGGCTGTATATAGTTCTCTGTGGGCTGTGCTCTGTGCTGTATACTACTGTGGGCTGTATATAGCTCTCTGTGGGCTGTGCTCTGTGCTGTATACTGCTGTGGGCTGTATATAGCTCTCTGTGGGCTGTGCTCTGTGCTGTATACGGCTGTGGGCTGTATATAGTTATCTGTGGGCTGTGCTCTGTGCTGTATACTGCTGTGGGCTGTATATAGTTATCTGTGGGCTGTGCTCTGTGCTGTATGCTACTGTGGGCTGTATATAGTTCTCTGTGGGCTGTGCTCTGTGCTGTATATAGTTATCTGTGGGCTGTGCTCTGTGCTGTATACTGCTGTGGGCTGTATATAGCTCTCTGTGGGCTGTGCTCTGTGCTGTATACTGCTGTGGGCTGTATATAGTTCTGTGGGCTGTGCTCTGTGCTGTATACTGCTGTGGGCTGTATATAGTTCTCTGTGGGCTGTGCTCTGTGCTGTATACTACTGTGGGCTGTATATAGCTCTCTGTGGGCTGTGCTCTGTGCTGTATACTGCTGTGGGCTGTATATAGCTCTCTGTGGGCTGTGCTCTGTGCTGTATACTGCTGTGGGCTGTATATAGTTATCTGTGGGCTGTGCTCTGTGCTGTATGCTACTGTGGGCTGTATATAGTTCTCTGTGGGCTGTGCTCTGTGCTGTATATAGTTATCTGTGGGCTGTGCTCTGTGCTGTATACTGCTGTGGGCTGTATATAGCTCTCTGTGGGCTGTGCTCTGTGCTGTATACTACTGTGGGCTGTATATAGTTCTCTGTGGGCTGTGCTCTGTGCTGTATACTGCTGTGGGCTGTATATAGTTCTCTGTGGGCTGTGCTCTGTGCTGTATACTGCTGTGGGCTGTATATAGTTCTCTGTGGGCTGTGCTCTGTGCTGTATACTACTGTGGGCTGTATATAGTTCTCTGTGGGCTGTGCTCTGTGCTGTATACTGCTGTGGGCTGTATATAGCTCTCTGTGGGCTGTGCTCTGTGCTGTATACTACTGTGTGCTCTGTGCTATATATAGTTCTCTGTGGGCTGTGCTCTGTGCTGTATACTGCTGTGGGCTGTATATAGTTCTCTGTGGGCTGTGCTCTGTGCTGTATACTGCTGTGGGCTGTATATAGTTCTCTGTGGGCTGTGCTCTGCGGTATACTACTGTGGGCTGTATATAGCTCTCTGTGGGCTGTGCTCTGTGCTGTATACTACTGTGGGCTGTATATAGTTATCTGTGGGCTGTGCTCTGTGCTGTATGCTACTGTGGGCTGTATATAGTTCTCTGTGGGCTGTGCTCTGTGCTGTATATAGTTCTCTGTGGGCTGTGCTCTGTGCTGTATACTACTGTGGGCTGTATATAGTTCTCTGTGGGCTGTGCTCTGTGCTGTATACTACTGTGTGCTGTATATAGTTCTCTGTGGGCTGTGCTGTATATAGTACTCTGTGGGCTGTGCTGTATATAGTACTCTGTGGGCTGTGCTGTATATAGTACTCTGTGGGCTGTGCTGTATATAGTACTCTGTGGGCTGTGCTGTGTATAGTACTCTGTGGGCTGTGCTGTATATAGTACTCTGTGGGCTGTGCTGTATATAGTACTCTGTGGGCTGTGCTGTATATAGTACTCTCTGGGCTGTGCTGTATATAGTACTCTCTGGGCTGTGCTGTATATAGTACTCTCTGGGCTGTGCTTTATATAGTACTCTGGGCTGTGCTGTATATAGTACTCTGGGCTGTGCTTTATATAGTTCTCTGTGGGCTGTGCTGTATATAGTTCTCTGTGGGCTGTGCTGTATATAGTTCTCTGTGGGCTGTGCTGTATATATTACTTTGTGGGCTGTGCTGTTTATATTACTTTGTGGGCTGTGCTGTATATATTACTCTGTGGGCTGTGCTGTATACTACTGTGTGGTCTGTGCTGTATACTACTGTGTGGTCTGTGCTGAATACTGCTGTGTGGGCTGTGTTATCTACTACGCGAGCTGTGCTATAGTATGCAGGCTGTGCTGTATACTATGCGGTTTGTGCTATATAATATGCGGGCTTTGCTATATACTATGGGGAGTATATTATATTCTATGGGGGAGGCCATGTTATGTACTATGTGGCTGTGTTATATACTATTGTGGGGGTATATTATATTCTATGGGGGAGGCTGCGTTATATACTATGGGGGGCTGCATTATATTCTATGGGGGGCTACATTATATATTATGGGGAGGTGGGCTGTATTATATTCTATGGGGGTTACATACTCTGGGGTGGCTGCATTATACTCTGTGGGGTGGCTGCATTATACTCTGGGGTGGCTGCATTATACTCTGGGGTGGCTGCATTATACTCTGGGGTGGCTGCATTATACTATATGTGGGCTGCATTATACTGTATCGAGGACTATGGGGAATACGTTATACTATATGAAGAACTATGGGGTGCATTATACTATGGGAAGTGAATTGTACTACATGGATGACTGTGGCGGTGCATTATACTATATGGAGCACTATGAGGATTGTATTATGCTATATGGAGGACTATGAGGATTGTATTATGCTATATGGAGGACTATGAGGAGTGTATTATACTATGTGGAGGACTGAGCAGTGTATTTTAATATATGGAGGACTATAGGGAGTGTATTATACTATATGGAGGACTATGGAGCACATTATAATATATGGAGGACTATGGGGTGTATTTTACTAAACAAGTAAAATGCTGCATATTCGGATTGTTTTTGCTGGAACAAAAAGCCTTGTTGTCAGCAGCACATTGCCAGTGTAAACTGTAGATGTGCTGCTGAAAACATGATACTGTATGGTGATCTATTAGTGATCGTTCTGTCTCATCATTATTCCTCAGCTGGTGGAAAGAGGCCGGGAAACAAGCGTTGAACAACTTCAGTATTGTCGATCAAACTCGTTTAGCGGCCTGAACTCAGCGCACGTAAATACAACAGAAAGGCTTCTGTGTGATGTGCAATATGTTAGCATTTGGGGACCCATTTTAAACTTTGCCTAGGGCCCCACTTTGCCTAAAACCGGCCCTGCCTACAAGTGTACAAAGATATTATACAGTCACCATGTGACAAGTGGGCCTGTGTAACTTCAAATGCCAGGGCTGAATTTTAGTCCCAGTCCGGCCCTGCTTATATACCCATGCTACAAGGAGAACTTTCAATCTCTTCTGCCTGAGGCAGAGAGGTGTACTAAAATGTTGCAGTACCACAGGGCCCTTGTAGCAGAATTACTTAGAAAATTCCCATGTGAGAATGCTGGCAGCAGACGTCAGAGTTTGTTGTACAACCAAGGACTTCATGCGAGAGAGACATAAGTACAATCCAGCTCAGGCAGGTGAATAATGGCCAAGTTCTGGGACAGTTTTCTGAGACCCTCCCATCGTGGCAGCACAGAGGCAAGGGGTGCTGTCACAAGAAGTGCAATGCTTGGGAAGATGGTGAGGGAGTACCTTGCAGATCGAACAAACATCCTCCGTGATTCGTCTGTGCCTTTTAATTATTGGGTATCTAAGTTGGACACGTGGCATGAACTGGCTCTCTATGCCTTGGAGGTCCTGGCCTGCCCTGCTACTAGCATTCTGTCAGAGAGGGTTTTTAGTGCCGCTGGTGGAATTATAACAGATAAGTGCATCTGCCTGTCAACTGAAAATGCTGACAGGCTGAAACAGCTAAACATAACCTCAAATACATTCTCTCTTTTCGGGAGGTGTATTCTCATGCACCTCTTCACAACCACACATGGGTATACGCTTCCACATTTGGTCTGTTGTTCTCCTCCTCCTTATCCTCATCCTTATCATCCAGAACCACTAGATGACCAGAGTGAACGTGCTCTGTACTGTTATAGGCCGGTGATTTTTGGGCACGGGGGCTGTGAAGGCACTATTTTATTTTGTAAAAACAGGATCCCACATTGGGGAATTGGGCATTACATTACATTGGGCCTACTTCTTAAGTCTGTCTTCTGTAATGTGTCCTGTACCTGCCACTAGATCACCAGGTTGAACGTGGTCTGTACTGTTATAGGCCAGTGAATTTTGGGCAAGTGGGCTGTGATGGCACTATATTTTTAAGCTCACAAAGGACAACACATTGGGGAATTGGGCATGACATTACTTTGGGCCTACTTCTTAACTCGGTCTCCTGCAATCTGTCCTGTTCCTGCCAGTAGATCACCAGGGTGAACGTGGTCTATATGGGGCATTTAGGGCTAGGGGGCTGTGATAGCACTATTTTAATCAGTCCAAAACGGACCCCACATTGGGGAATTGGGCATGGCATTCCATTGGGCCTAGTTCTTAACTCTGTCTCCTGCAATGTCTCTTGTTTAACTGCCACTAGATCACCAGGGTGAATGTGCTTTGTACTATTATAGGCCGGTGAAGTTTGGTCAACGGGGGCTGTGATGGCACTAGTCTATTTTTACAAAAGGTACCCCCCCTTGGTGAAACCGCATCCTTGTTGGCAAACACTTCATAACATTTGTGTACCTTAAAGAGCTCTCTTGAAAAGCTCCTTTTTGTGTTGCCTGGTTGCTAACATTGGACACAATACACTTCATATAAATTTGATAAAGCAATGCTATTACTTTGCCTCAGTAGTTCATTAAAAATATAGATTTGTCCACTATATTAGTTTATCTCCTTGCGAGCCTTAACTTTGTCTGCCTCAAATGTACAAATGGAGAATATACAAATGGCGATTTGTAAACAAGATTGAAATACTGTATACCGAATGCATTCAGATAATCGCATAGCTGCATTTCTTGTAAAACATTTAGAGATGTGACAGACTATGCTCATAGTGACACAATCTTGATAAATGTTTGTTTAGTCACTTCACAAACAGTTCTAAGCCTCTCTATGTTTACTGTTTGTCATTGTAAAACATTAAGGTTTACTGAAACTATGCCGGTGGTGGTTTGATCTAAATCCTTGTGGCTTTTATTTTCTAGGCGTTTATGGCCTCTCATCTGATGACTCCATGATATCACAGTTTCATCCAACCTTGAAAAGTGGACACTTGAAGGTGTGGGTGAATCTAGAGTTACTACATAGTGTTATTCACTATATAAGACCAGAGAAACATGACTAAGATAGATGCCAAAACTGGGGTACCTATTCATGTACAGTGTGCTGATTAGTGTTGAGCGATACCATCCGATACTTGAAAGTATCGGTATCGGATAGTATCGGCCGATACCCGAAAAGTATCGGATCTCGCCGATACCGATACCCGATACCAATACAAGTCAATGGGACTCAAGTATCGGAAGGTATCCCTTATGGTTCCCAGGGTCTGAAGGAGAGGAAACTCTCCTTCAGGCCATGGGATCCATATGAATGTGTAAAATAAAGAATTAAAATAAAAAATATTATTATATTGATATACTCACCTGTCCGGAGGCCCCTGCACCTTACCGCTGTTAACCGGCAGCTTCCGTTGCTTAAAATGAGCGCGTTTAGGGCCTTCCATGACGTCACGGCTTCTGATTGGTTGCGTGCCGCTCATGTGACCGCCACGCGACCAATCACAAGCCGTGACGTCATAGAAGGTGCTGAACGCGCTCATTTTAAGCAAAGCAGGCAGCCGGTTACTACCAGGGCGCGTCAGAGGGTGAGTATATCCCTATTTTTTATTTTAATTCTTTATTTTTTACATGGATATGGATCCCAGGGCCTGAAGGAGAGTTTCCTCTCCTTCAGACCCTGGGAACCATACACAGGGAACTTCCGATTCTGATTCCCGATACCACAAAAGTATCGGATCTCGGTATCGGAATTCCGATACCGCAAGTATCGGCCGATACCCGATACTTGCGGTATCGGAATGCTCAACACTAGTGCTGATACCTGCATAATTGGGGACGCCCATGCAGTGTAGGTAATCTCCCAGGAGTTCTCTGTCTTGGTGTTGCTTCTCTGATATTCCAGATGTTTAAAAGCCTCTTGGTGATGATCTAAGTACGGTATATTGTATGTAGTTAATCTTCATATATACGTAATCACTATGTTTATTTAATCCTTATATGTACTTATTAACCTGTGTATGTTAACACATACAAAAGTGTACGCACTCACACCATTCAATCATACTATGTTTGAATTTTGTACGTTGCAATAAAATTGCCTTGTATTGCAAGTATTAGCCCTTTTTAAAGCCATACCTCAACCTTACTGTTAAAAACATGTAAAATAAAATTGCCAAATTCTCCTGTAAATAATAGTGCAAAGAGGGAACCATCATACCATTAAAAAATACGAGTGAATTTTCCTGGGCCCATCCAGTATGTGGGTTCCAAGGCCTAATGGGGTGCATATGATTATGCAGCAGGGCTCGCCTTCCTGCCAATGTATAAAACAAAGAAGTATGGACCACAAAATGCATATTGTGAAGTGGATTTTCCTGGGCCCATCTAGTATGTGGGTTCCAAGGCCTAATGGGATGCATATGACCATGCAGCAGGGGTCGTCTTCCTGCCAATGTATAAAACAAAGGAATATGAAGCACAAAATGCATATTGTGAAGTGGATTTTCATGGGCCCATACAGTATGTGGGTTCCAAGGCCTAATGGGGTGCATATGACTGACTATGCAGCAGGGCTCGCCTTCCTGCCAATGTAAATAACAAAGGAGTATGGAGCACAAAATGCATATTGTGAAGTGGATTTTCATGGGCCCATACAGTGTGTGGGTTCCGAGGCCTAATGGGTGCATATGACTGACTATGCAGCAGGGCTCGCCTTCCTGCCAATGTAAAAAACAAAGGAGTATGGAGCACAAAATGCATATTGTGAAGTGGATTTTCATGGGCCCATACAGTATGTGGGTTCCAAGGCTTAATGGGGTGCATATGACTATGCAGCAGGGATCTGGAGTGCCCCCAGATGCAGGGCCGCGGGGTACTCGGTACCGGGCCTCTCTGTCTCGGTCCTGGGGTTGTCACGGTGGCTAGACCCGGTCCGTGACCCTGCTAAGGGGCGTCCAATGAAAGGTGTGATAATGGTGCGTGGTGCAGGTCGCGATGAGTAACGAGGACACAGGGTTGCAGTCTCTTTACCTCTTTACTGAAGGCTTCAGGATCCTCAATCCAGAGTACTGCTAACAGGGCTGGCTGAGACCGGCCGGGTCCGCAGGCACATCCAGAGTTTCCTTTGCAGGTGGAAATCAGTGCCTACCTTCTAGCGCCTGTGTGTTGTAGTACCTCCCTGCTGAGCACCACGGGATAGTCCTCACAACTGTTGTGTCTGTTTCTGATGTTCTTCTTTCTCACAACTCGTATCTATTCTGATGTTCTTCTCCATCCCCCAGATGATATGGATAGGACGCACCCTGTTACGACCTGGTGGTTAAGGAGCAACATGGGACGAGCTCTGAGGAGATGGTATCTTTACTGACGGCAGTTCCTGAACCTAACACAACACTAGAAGTAGCCGTGGAATGTTCCTGTCACTCCCTAGACATCTCGTCACAGCTGGAGAACTAACTACCCCTAAAGATGGAAACAGGAAAGCTATCTTGCCTCAGAGAAAATTCCCAAAGGACAGACAGCCCCCCACAAATATGGACTGTGAGTGGAGAGGGAAATGACATACACAGAATGAAACCAGGATTTAGCAAAGGAGGCCACTTCTAACTAGATAGACAGAATAGGAAAAGATACTGTGTGGTCAGTAGTAAAAGCTAGAAAAATCCATCACAGAGTTTACAAAAAATCTCCACACCTGACTAACGGTGTGGAGGGCAAATCTGCTTCCCCAGAGCTTCCAGCTTAACTGAATATAGAATACTGACAAGCTGGACTAGAGCAAACATAAAATGAGCTGAACGATAAAGTCCACAGCAAGTGGACAACAAATGAACATGCAAGGACTTATCTTTGCTGAACTGGACCGACTATCAAGAAAATCCAAGGAGAGATCTGAATCCAACCAAGAAACATTGACAGCTGGCACTGGCTGAAGATCAGAGCCAGGCTAAATAGCAGAGCAGGAGAGACGATCAGTGGAAGCAGCTGCTAAGCTAAATCCAAGGAGCAGCAGTTCCACTTAAAACCACCGGAGGGAGCCCAAGGGCAGAATTCACAAAAGTGCCATTTACAACCACCGGAGGGAGCCCAAGAACGGAATTCACAACAGTACCCCCCCCTTGAGGAGGGGTCACCGAACCCTCACCAGGGCCCCCAGGCCGATCAGGACGAGCCAAGTGAAAGGCACGAACCAAATCGGCGGCGTGGACATCGGAGGCAACAACCCAAGAATTATCCTCCTGGCCATAACTCTTCCACTTGACAAGATACTGAAGCCTCCGCCTCGAAAAACGAGAATCCAAAATCTTCTCCACCACATATTCCAACTCCCCCTCAACCAACACCGGGGCAGGAGGATCAACAGAGGGAACAACGGGCACCACATATCTCCGCAACAAAGATCTATGGAAAACATTATGGATGGCAAAAGAGGCAGGAAGGGCCAAACGAAAAGATACCGGATTGATAATCTCAGAAATCTTATAGGGACCAATAAAGCGAGGCTTGAACTTAGGGGAAGAAGCCTTCATAGGAACATGACGAGAAGATAACCAAACTAAATCCCCAACACGAAGCCGGGGACCAACACACCGACGGCGGTTAGCAAAACGTTGAGCCTTTTCCTGAGACAACGTCAAATTGTCCACCACATGAGTCCAAATCTGCTGTAACCTGTCCACCACAGAATCCACACCAGGACAATCAGAAGGCTCAACCTGCCCTGAAGAAAAACGAGGATGAAAACCAAAATTACAAAAAAAGGCGAAACCAAAGTAGCCGAACTAGCCCGATTATTAAGGGCAAACTCGGCCAACGGCAAGAAGGCCACCCAATCAACCTGATCAGCAGACACAAAGCATCTCAAATAGGTTTCCAAGATCTGATTGGTTCGCTCAGTCTGGCCATTTGTCTGAGGATGAAACGCCGAAGAAAAAGACAAATCAATGCCCATCCTAGCACAAAAGGACCGCCAAAACCTAGAAACAAACTGAGAACCTCTGTCAGAAACAATATTCTCCGGAATGCCATGCAAACGAACCACATGCTGAAAAAACAATGGAACCAAATCAGAGGAGGAAGGCAATTTAGGCAAAGGTACCAAATGGACCATCTTAGAAAACCGGTCACAAACCACCCAGATAACAGACATCTTCTGGGAAACCGGAAGATCCGAAATAAAATCCATGGAAATATGCGTCCAGGGCCTCTCAGGGACCGGCAAAGGCAAAAGCAACCCATTAGCACGGGAACAGCAAGGCTTGGCCCGGGCACAAGTCCCACAGGACTGCACAAAAGAACGCACATCCCGCGACAAGGAAGGCCACCAAAAGGACCTAGCAACCAAATCTCTGGTACCAAAAATCCCAGGATGACCAGCCAACACCGAACAATGAACCTCAGAAATTACCTTACTAGTCCATCTATCAGGAACAAATAGTTTCCCCACTGGACAGCGGTCAGGTTTATCAGCCTGAAATTCCTGAAGCACCCGCCGTAAATCAGGGGAGATGGCAGAAAGAATCACCCCCTCCTTGAGAATACCAACCGGCTCAAGGACTCCCGGAGAATCAGGCAAAAAACTTCTAGAGAGGGCATCAGCCTTAACATTCTTAGATCCCGGAAGATACGAGACCACAAAATCAAAACGGGAGAAAAACAGGGACCATCGAGCCTGTCTAGGATTCAACCGATTGGCAGACTCGATGTAAATCAGATTCTTATGATCGGTCAAGACCACAATGCGGTGCTTGGCTCCCTCAAGCCAATGTCGCCCTTCCTCAAATGCCCACTTCATAGCCAACAACTCCAGATTGCCGACATCATAATTACGCTCCGCAGGCGAAAACTTTCTGGAGACGAAGGCACACGGTTTCATCATAGAACCATCAGAACTTCTCTGAGACAAAACGGCCCCTGCCCCAATCTCAGAAGCGTCAACCTCAACCTGAAAAGGAAGAGAAACATCCGGCTGACGCAACACAGGGGCAGAAGTAAATCGACGTTTAAGCTCCTGAAAGGCCTCAACATCCGCAGAGGACCAATTCATCACATCAACGCCTTTCTTCGTCAAATCGGTCAGGGGCTTAACCACACTGGAAAAGTTGGCAATGAAACGGCGATAAAAATTAGCAAAGCCCAAAAATTTCTGAAGGCTCTTCACAGAAGTGGGTTGAATCCAATCATGAATGGCCTGGACCGTAACAGGATCCATTTCTATAGCCGAGGGAGAAAAAATAAAACCCAAAAAAGAAACCTTCTGAACTCCAAATAGGCATTTAGACCCCTTCACAAATAAAGTGTTAGCACGAAGGATCTGAAATACCATCCTGACCTGTTTCACATGAGACTCCCAATCGTCGGAAAAAACAAAATATCATCCAAATATACAATCATGAATTTATCAAGATAATTCCGGAAGATATCATGCATGAAGGACTGAAACACAGATGGGGCATTAGAGAGCCCGAGTGGCATCACAAGGTATTCAAAATGGCCTTCGGGCGTATTAAATGCAGTTTTCCATTCGTCACCCTGTTTAATACGAACAAGATTATACGCCCCTCGAAGGTCAGTCTTAGTAGACCAACTAGCCCCCTTAATCCGAGCAAACAAATCAGAAAGCAAAGGTAAAGGGTATTGGAATTTGACCGTGATCTTATTAAGAAGGCGATAATCAATACAGGGTCTCAAGGAGCCATCCTTCTTGGCAACAAAAAAGAATCCCGCTCCCAACGGTGACGAAGAGGGACGAATATGCCCCTTCTCCAAAGACTCCTTAACATAACTCCACATGGCGGCATGCTCTGGCACAGACAGATTGAAAAGTCGGCCCTTAGGGAACTTACAGCCAGGAATCAAGTTAATAGCACAATCACAGTCCCTATGAGGAGGAAGGGAACTGGACTTAGGCTCATCAAATACATCCTGGAAATCCGACAAAAACTCAGGAACTTCAGAAGAGGGGGAAGAGGAAATTGACATCAAAGGAACGTCACTATGTACCCCTTGACAACCCCAACTAGTCACAGACATAGATTTCCAATCCAGCACTGGATTATGTACCTGTAACCATGGAAAACCCAGTACAACCACATCATGCAAATTATGCAACACCAGAAAACGACAATCTTCCTGATGTGCTGGAGCCATGCACATGGTCAGCTGAGTCCAGTACTGAGGTTTATTCTTGGCCAATGGTGTAGCATCAATGCCCCTTAAGGGAATAGGGCTCTGCAAAGGCTGTAAGGAAAAACCACAGCGTCTGGCGAACTCTAAGTCCATTAAGTTCAGGGCAGCGCCTGAATCCACAAATGCCATGACAGAAAAGGACAATAATGAGCAAATCAGGGTAACAGACAAGAGAAATTTAGGCTGCACAGTATTAATGGTAACAGACCTAGCGACCCTCTTAGTACGCTTAGGGCAATCAGAAATAGCATGAGCAGAATCACCACAGTAAAAACACAGCCCATTCTGACGTCTGAATTCCTGCCGTTCTGCTCTAGTCCAAATCCTATCACATTGCATAGGCTCAGGACTCTGCTGAGAGGACACTGCCATATGGTGCACAACCTTGCGCTCGCGCAGGCGCCGATCAATCTGAATGGCTAGAGACATAGATTCGTTCAAACCAACAGGCGTGGGGAACCCCACCATAACATCTTTAAGGGTTTCAGAAAGACCCTTTCTAAAAATTGCAGCCAGAGCATCTTCATTCCATTTAGTGAGCACAGACCACTTTCTAAATTTCTGGCAGTATAATTCTGCCGCTTCCTGACCCTGACACAGGGCCAACAAGGTTTTTTCTGCCTGATCCACAGAATTAGGTTCATCATACAGTAATCCGAGCGCTTAAAAAAATGTGTCTACATTAAGTAATGCCGGATCCCCTGAGTCAAGGGAGAATGCCCAATCCTGAGGGTCTCCACGCAGCAGAGAGATGACAATTTTCACCTGCTGAATGGGGTCACCAGAGGAACGGGGTCTCAAAGCAAAAAACAATCTGCAGTTATTTTTAAAGTTCAAGAACTTAGATCTATCCCCAAAAAACAAATCAGGAGTAGGAATTCTAGGCTCCAAAACCGGAGTCTGAACAACATAATCTTGGATACTCTGTACCCTTGCAGCAAGTTGATCCACACGAGAGAACAAACCCTGAACATCCATGTCAGCGCCAAAATCCTGAACCACCCAGAGATTAAGGGGAAAAAAAAGGCAAAACAGGTTGCAGAGAAAAAAAAATGGTTCAGAACTTTTTTTTTCCTTCTTTTGAGATGCATTCAATACATTGCAGGCCAGCTGTACTGTTATGACCTGGTGGTTAAGGAGCAACATGGGACGAGCTCTGAGGAGATGGTATCTTTACTGACCGCAGTTCCTGAACCTAACACAACACTAGAAGTAGCTGTGGAATGTTCCTGTCACTCCCTAGACATCTCGTCACAGCTGGAGAACTAAGTACCCCTAAAGATGGAAACAGGAAAGCTATCTTGCCTAAGAGAAAATTCCCAAAGGACAGACAGCCCCCCACAAATATGGACTGTGAGTGGAGAGGGAAATGACATACACAGAATGAAACCAGGATTTAGCAAAGGAGGCCACTTCTAACTAGATAGACAGAATAGGAAAGGATACTGTGTGGTCAGTAGTAAAAGCTAGAAAAATCCATCACAGAGTTTACATAAAATCTCCACACCTGACTAACGGTGTGGAGGGCAAATCTGCTTCCCCAGAGCTTCCAGCTTAACTGAATATAGAATACTGACAAGCTGGACTAGAGCAAACATAAAATGAGCTGAACAATAAAGTCCACAGCAAGTGGACAACAAATGAACATGCAAGGACTTATCTTTGCTGAACTGGACCGAATATCAAGAAAATCCAAGGAGAGATCTGAATCCAACCAAGAAACATTGACAGCTGGCACTGGCTGAAGATCAGAGCCAGGCTAAATAGCAGAGCAGGAGAGATGATCAGTGGAAGCAGCTGCTAAGCTAAATCCAAGGAGCAGCAGTTCCACTTAAAACCACCGGAGGGAGCCCAAGGGCAGAATTCACAAAAGTGCCATTTACAACCACCGGAGGGAGCTCAAGAACGGAATTCACAACAGCACCCTTAGGACGGGTAGGCCTGGAGTTCTTCCGGGACCCTAGTGTCGCCCCTCTCCCACAATTGCCCCCTATGTCTGCTTAGGTGATTTAGGTGAGACAGCCAACCTAAAATTAACTGTCCTGCCGCTGTTTGAAGTATTGCTTGGAGCCTAATACTTCCTCGGCGTTCCGGCCACAGGCTACGCACCTCAGTAGGATGTTGCCTCGATCTTACAGCACGACTCCTACTGGCTTTATCTCCTTTTTGCTGCGATCTCGTTTCTCACTTCTCCACAATAAACCTCGCTTCTTTTCCTTTCTTAGGATGCCACCGCATTCGAGTGTAGGCGCGGCTCCGTAACGTTCTGCTCTGTTCGCTAGGCCACTGTCAGGATCCCACCCCTGACAGAGACCCCCCTGAATCTTCCCCGCAACACCCTCTGCCACAGGATGTTGCCTGGTTCCAACCCAGTCAGCTTCTGACTAACTTCCTATCCAGCCCCCAGTTTTACCAGATTGTGAGGAGTGGCCTAATGCATAGAACCCTTTGCTCCCCCTGGAGGCCAGAATGTGAAGTGTAAAGTGTGACTGTGATACCAGGTCAGGTGAACTCCTTAAGTGCCATCAGATGTACCATCACTCCCCTTAGCGGCGGAGCGTCAGTACTGCAACGACCAGGACTCTGGGGCGCTGCACTCCCCCCCGGTTAAATCCAGTACTCCCGGACTGGGAAGAAAACAACAATACATGTCAGCAAAAGACATACAAATTTTGGAATGCAATAAACAAGTAATAAGTAATAATAACAGTGCTTCCCTTTATGGGAGGTGAGGACTCTTGAACGTTACAAACAAAACATGGTTAAATATTTTAAATAACACACTATAAATAACTTCTATTACTCAGCCGGGTATTCTACTAAGTGCAAATTCTGAACAATAATTTAACTTTGCCTTTAAGGACGTATAAGCTGAACCCACTAAAGGCTTACTATAAAACTCTAAAATATAAATTAACTTTTTCTTCATTTTTCTCTTCTATGTGCAACATTTTCTTTTTACTCTCTGATTTTTCATATGCAGGACCGCCTGTCTAACTGCCCAGGCCTACTGCCTCTTTTCTAGTACAGGATCACTGAGCCATCTCTCTATGTCTCCCAGGACGACTCTCTCACTAACCCCTACGGGTTTACTTCCTGTCCTCAATCTCTAGCAACATTATCAAACATTCTCTATAACTAACTAACTACATATTACTCCTATGTAAAACATTATTACCATCTACTTTATTTAATGCAACATTATACTTTAAGTGCAACTAGTAAATGTTCCCTTTAAGAGGGAACCAAGTCTCTTTGAGGTAATGCAGACTCTCTCTATCTGCAAGTCCAGTTAAGGCAAGAGCTTCCATGCTGTACTCAGGAACAGTCTCTTCGCAAAGCTCTCCTTCTTGTAAAACCAGTAAGGGGCACCTTTAAGAAGGTGCGAACTATTTACATTACAGTTTGTGAACCATTCACCGTCCATGATTCAGTAGTCTTTGTAACATGGGTGAACAGGAAGCAAAAATGAAAACAAAAGCAAAAATAAAAAGCAATAGGGATCCCGGGTAAACGAAGGGATCCCTTTAAGAACAACCCTGGTCGGGTATTAGCAGCAAAAAGCAGGGAAACAAACAAGTAACCATTTACAGTTGCAGAGCATTAGGATCTTACTCTGATTCTGGCAGCCGTAGCTCTGCAGGCAGCAGTGGGCGGGGCCATCCGCCTGGGTACCTGCGGCTACCAGGTGTTGTACCAGAAGCCCCCTTGCTCCAGTCAGGGGTCTGGGTACCCACAGTCTTAGATTTTGTAACGACCTGGGTACTGGTCATCACTGCGGCCAAGCTTCCGGCTACCACAGTGGTAGCAACAGTGCAGGTGGTGGTCTTGACAACGGTGCAGGTTGGAGTAACCACTGTGGTCTTTGTGGTAATGGTGGACCGGTCACAAGAGGGCGCTTTCACCACAGGGGATAGCTTCTCCGGCACTGTGGTCAGGGGCGTCACAGGACCTCGCCTCTTGTGGACATTCAGGGCAAACCACCCCTTTTCCCCAAAGTACCGGGTGTAGGCGACTTCATCCCCTGGGTAGAGATCCCGATCCGGGTGGCCCTCTCTTAGGTGGGCCTCGACATCCCTTCGGTTTACGAACACTTCGGCATACAGGCCCGGCTCCTTGATAAAGCCCCAGCCCCCGCGGAGTTTAAAGGTGATGACAATGCCCTGCCGGCGCGGGGCCTGGTGAGTGGTGCGGTCCTTGCGGGCTCGGTCCTTCGCCGCTCGGTCCCGCTGGTGATAGGCTTTCCACCCGGCCTGGTACTCCTTCTCCTTCTTCTCCCACTGTTGGTTTAGCTGGACCTGATACTCTTCCCAGCTGAGAGCCTCTACTACCTCCCCTTCCTGTGTCTTCACCCCGAGGAACCCCATGAAATTAGATCCCGGGTTCACCCAGCGGCACACCGTGCGCTCTGCATATACCGCGCTCGGCAAGGTGATAGGCGAGATCGGGGCCTTTAGGAGGTGCTCCACGCCTGTGGCCTGGTCCCAGGGAAGGAGGTGCTGGAGTCGATAGGTCCCAGGGGGAGGTGGCGCCGCAACTGGACCTATCAGCAGGTCCTCCGCTAGCGGGGCAGGGTCGGCGGGCTTACCGGCCGGTGCGGCGTGCTCCCTTGCGGCTGGCTCCGCCGGTGGTGACGTCGGTGGAGATGTCGGCAGCAACTCGAGCAGCGCTACAGGAACCGACGTCGGGGAATCCTCCGCTGGTGTCTCTTGGGGTGCGGCCTTGGTTTCCCCCCGCAATTGGAGGAGTTGTTCGATTAAGTCCTCTATCTCGAGTTGCAGGAGACCCACATCGGCTGTGGGGACGGGGCCGCTACGCTCCTCCGGGTAGCTGGGGGAGTTCTCCACTTCAACCCCACACTCTGGGTCTGAGCGGTCAGCCATGGCGTCCTCCACGTGGGTCACTTCCTGGCCTTTTTCCCTCTCTCTCCTTCTTGGGCGGTTTCTTTTTCTTTGTCTCCGCCCTCCATTGAGGATTAGGAGGCGGATCTCGGCTGCTGACGGACATGTCCTCAAGGTACAGAAATATTTAGACTGGGCGGCCATTGTCTTTCACGCTCTTCAGCTTGCCTATGCCCACTTCCACACCCTTCTTCTCCTCCGGGCACTGTAATGGCGACGGTTTTGGCGGGAATCAGCAATACACAGTCTTTGCAATAAGTCACAGTTCAAGCACAATTCAGACACAGTTCCAAGGCACACATGACCTGATTCTTCAGGCTTAAGTAGATCCTGTTCGCGACACCAAGTTGGAGCGCCCCCAGACGCAGGGCCGCGGGGTACTCGGTACCGGGCCTCTCTGTCTCGGTCCTGGGGTTGCCACGGTGGCTAGACCCGGTCCGTGACCCTGCTAAGGGGCGTCCAATGAAAGGTGTGATAATGGTGCGTGGTGCAGGTCGCGATGAATAACGAAGACACAGGGTTGCAGTCTCTTTACCTCTTTACTGAAGGCTTCAGGATCCTCAATCCAGAGTACTGCTAACAGTACTGAGACCGGCCGGTCTGAAGGCACATCCAGAGTTTCCTTTGCAGGCGGAAATCAGTGCCTACCTTCTAGCGCCTGTGTGTTGTAGTACCTCCCTGCTGAGCACCACGGGATAGTCCTCACTACTGTTGTGTCTGTTTCTGATGTTCTTCTTTCTCACAACTCGTATCTATTCTGATGTTCTTCTCCGTCCCCCAGATGATATGGATAGGACGCACCCGTATGACGGGTAGGCCTGGAGTTCTTCCGGGACCCTAGCGTCGCTCCTCTCCCACAATTGCCCCCTATGTCTGCTTAGGTGATTTAGGTGAGACAGCCAACCTAAAATTAACTGTCCTGCTGCTGTTTGAAGTATTGCTTGGAGCCTAATACTTCCTCGGCGTTCCGGCCACAGGCTACGCACCTCAGTAGGATGTTGCCTCGATCTTACAGCACGACTCCTACTGGCTTTATCTCCTTTTTGCTGCGATCTCGTTTCTCACTTCTCCACAATAAACCTCGCTTCTTTTCCTTTCTTAGGATGCCACCGCATTCGAGTCCAGGCGCGGCTCCATAACGTTCTGTTCTGTTCGCTAGGCCACTGTCAGGATCCCACCCCTGACAGAGACCCCCCTGAATCTTACCCCGCAACACCCTCTGCCACAGGATGTTGCCTGGTTCCAACCCAGTCAGCTTCTGACTAACTTCCTATCCAGCCCCCAGTTTTACCAGATTGTGAGGAGTGGCCTAATGCATAGAACCCTTTGCTCCCCCTGGTGGCCAGAATGTGAAGTGTAAAGTGTGACTGTGATACCTGGTCAGGTGAACTCCTTAAGTGCCATCGGACGTACCATCACTCCCCTTAGCGGCGGAGCGTCAGTACTGCAACGACCAGGACTCTGGGGCGCTGCAGATCGCCTTCCTGCCAATGTATAAAACAAAGGAGTATGGAGCACAAAATGCATATTGTGAAGTGGATTTTCATGGGCCCATCCAGTATGTGGGTTCCAAGGCCTAATGGGGTGCATATGACTATGCAGCAGGGATTGCCTTCCTGCCAATGCATAAAACAAAGGAGTATGGAGCACAAAATGCATATTGTGAAATGGATTTTCTTGGGCCCATCCAGTATGTGGGTTCCAAGGCGTAAGGGGGGTATATGAATTGGTAGCACGGCAGGCCTTGAATTCAATGCAACACTTTTTCAGGAGTCCCCCCTGGACATCTTATGAGAGAGGTATTGTGGTGCGTCATAATTCTTGGCAGCCCATCCACTCACAGCATAGGCTACAACAGCTTAGGAGAGCCACTGTTTCATAATGGCCCTTTAAGAACATTAATGCCGCCTGATGCACCAGTAAAAATAGGCTCTGTGACTTTAAGAGTCCCTCCTTCATACATGAAGCGAGATGGGTCTGCTTATGTGTCACACACCACATGGCCAGCTAGGGTTGTTAAATGTTACAATGACATTTCCCAGTGAATGCATTTATAGTGGTTGAAAGCAATGTTAAAGTTGAAAAACGCTTCAAAAATGCAGCGTCTGAACTAAGCCTAAGTGGGAGAGGAAATTTTCGGTCTGGGTTTAAATATTTGGCCTTACAGGCAAGTCATTAACCTGCAAAGGATGTAAATTGTTATATTTCTAAGCAAAACCCGTTTTGGTTTCGTTTTCATGTGTTTTTCGTGGCACCGGGAAAAATGGCATGAATCTCGGAAAAAAATTAATTAAAGCTGTGAACTAGGAGTCAGGAATGCTTCCAGGGGCGATCACCATGATGTCCCTGTGTCATTTGAGCAGTGTTTCCATCATTTTCAGATGTTTTTAGACCTTAAAAGGAACCCCGGGGGGGATCACGTTAAAAATACTCGGTTCTCCCATAGACTTACATTGGGCTCGTTGTTCTGGCCGAGTAACCGAGTATTCCAATTTGCTCGACCCGAGCAAGGAGCACCCGAGCATTTTAGTGCTCACCCATCACTACTGTCCACCAACGTTCACCATGCAACCTGACGGAACTGGAGAGAATCTGCAAGGAAGAATGGCAGAGGATCCCCAAATCCAGGTGTGAGAAACTTTTCCATCATTCCCAAAAAGACTCATGGCTCTACTAGCTCAAAAGGGAGCTTCTACTCAATACTGAGCAAAGGGTCTGAATACTTATGACCATGTGATATTTCAGTTTTTCAGTCAAGATGGGGTGCAGAGTGTACCTTAATGAGAAAAAAATGAACTTTTTTTAATTCACCAAATGGCTGCAATGAAGCAAAGAGTGAAAAATTTAAAGGGGTCTGAATACTTTCCGTACCCACTGTATGTCACATAAAATAATTCATAAATAACATTTCCCACATGACTACTTTGAATCAGCACAACTTCTTAAACACATCTTTTTTTGTTATGAAGATAAAAGAGTTACAAGTTGACGAACGATTTCTAATTTTTCCAACAGAATTTACAAAACCACTTTCTAAGTGACCTCCTCACATTTGAAATGTCTTTAAGGGGTCTATAAGATAGATGCTCAAAACCACATTCAAGAAGTTTATTAACCCTTCAGGCGCTTCACAAGAACTTTTGGAATGTGAAAAAAATAAATATTACCTTTTTTTCACAAAAAAATTAATTTAGACCAATTTTTTTTTATTTTGACAAGGATAACAGGAAAATATCGACCCGAAAATTTGTTGTGCAATTTCTCCTGAGTACGCTGATTCCCCATATGTAGGGGAAAGCCACTGTTTGGGTACATGGCAGACCTCGGACGGGAGGGATTGCCATTTGAGTTTTTGAATGCAAAATTTGCTGGATCAATTAGTGGACACCATGTAACGTTTGGAGAACACCTGATGTGCCTAAACAGTGGAATCCCCCAAGTGATAGTGCAGCGCCCCGGAGTCCTGGTCATTGCAGTATTGTCGCTCTTCCACAAGGGGGAGTGAAGGTACGTCTGATGGCACTAAAGGAGTTCACCTGACCAGGTATCACAGTCACACACTACACTTCACACTCCGGCCACCAAGGGGAGCAAAAGGTTCTATGTATTAGGCCACTCCTCACACTCTGGTAAAACTGGGGGTTGGATAGGAAGTTAGGAAGAAGCTGACTGGGTTTTGCCCAGGTAACATCTAGTGAGAGGAGAGCGTTACTTGGGAAGATCCAGGGGGGTCCCTGTCAGGGGTGGGATCCTGGCAGTGGCCTAGCGAAAAGGACAGAACGTTACGGAGCCGCGCCTGCACTTCATTGCGGTGGCATCCTAAGAAAGGACACGAAGCGAAGTATATTGTGGAGAAGTGAGAAACGAGATCACAGCACAAAGGAGATAGAACCAGGAGGAGTCGTGTCCCAAGATCGGCAACATCCTTCTGAGGCGCGTAGCCGGCGGCCGGAATGCCGAGGGAGTAATAGACTATGCATTACTCTGAACTACGGCAGGGCAGTTAACTCTAGGTTGACTGTCTCACCTTTACACCTAATGAAGACAACGGAGGCAATTGTGGGAGAGGGGCGTCTCTAGGGTCCCTATAAAATAACTCCAGGCCTACCCCGTCATACGGGTGCGTCCTATCCATATCATCTGGGGGACGGAGAGAGAAAGAACAGAAACATACACGACAGTTGTGAGGACTATCCCGTGGTGCTCAGCAGGGAGGTACTACAACACACAGGCGCTAGTAGGAAGGCTACTGATTTCCACCTGCAAAGGGAACTCTGGATGTGCCTTCGGACCGCCCGGTCTCAGCCAGCCCTGTTAGCAGTGCTCTGGATTGTGGATGCTGAAGCCTTCAGTAAAAAGGTAAAGAGACTGCAACCCTGTGTCTTCGTCATTTACTGCGACCTACTCATCAAGGGAAGCCCTGGGGACATACTTCACCTGTGGGAAGTTACACCATCTAGCTGCCATTCCATCACCCCAGCGGACCCCTGGCAGTGTCGGTCACCCTGACCGAACACCACAGGTGGCGTCACGAACACTTGACAAACTCTCACCTAGACCATTAATTGGGCCCTGGGGGCCACTCCAATAGCATTTTGGAAACCACACACCTCAAGAAGTTTATCCAGGATTATAGCGAGCATTTAGAACCTACAGGTACGACACAGAATTTGATAACAGTAGCTGGTCATATTGAATATGTCATCATTAGTTTTGAGTGCAAGTGCTTGCTACTCCAGTTTGCATCGGGTGCTCGGGTATGTACCAAGTATCGCGATTGCTAAAGTGACATGCTCGAGTCCATGCCCTGCATGTTTCACGGCTGTTAGACACCCAGAAAAAACATGTGGGGATCCTTGATACTCCATGCATCCCCCGGGACACTTGAGTAGTGACCACTTGCGCTCAACACTAACCATCAAATCATTATTTTTTTTTCTTTTGAAAAAACCCCAACCCTAACATAATCCTAACCCCAACCCTAACCTTAACCCTAACTCCAATCCTAATTCTTATCGTAAGGCCAGGGTCACACTTGCTATTGTTTCTATGTAGCCGCAAACTCTGTCCCGAGTGCCGGCAGCAGCGCCGGATACTGATGCGAGAGACTCACGCAAGTTTCTCGCATCACACTCGCAAGTGTGACCTCAGTCAAACCGTAACCCTAACCCTAAGCCCAACTGCAAAGAAGGTAAAACTTTTTTTTAATATTATTTTTTCATTTTTATCTATTGATGGGGCTGACAAAGGGTATTTGATTTACTATTTTTTATTTTGATCTCTGTGATAGGATCATTGAAACTGCTGGCGCACTTTTTTCTGATTTCTTTTATTCACTGAATAAAGGCATTCGCGTGATCAGGCACCAGAAAATCCGGCCCTGATCTTGTTGATTTCCCAACTCTGCGGGGCATGAGAGCCTTATTCCTGATCTTAAAACAGATAATATGAAATAAGCCAAAAATGTACCTGGCCAGAAACAGAGCTAAATTGCCCTGCAGTGTACTAATTACCATCAACACTATTGAATAAAAAATACATTCCTGGAAACATGTTGCAGCGGAATCAAATTTTAGAAGAGAGTAAAATAAACTGCAGAACCATCGATGACCAGTAGGTGGTACGTCTGACATGCATTTTACCATTTGGTAAGCATTAGCTGAAAATAACATTTTGGGACCGAAAGACACTTACACTATATATACAGAAAAGCTTATAGCTCTGACACATGACCCAGATATGATGACTATTTTGTAGCTCTGCACTTATCAGACCCTGACTCTTCTATAGGTTAGTAATGCTCCCATCTCTGCTGGGTGCTGTGGCGCACACCTGTAATCCTAGGTACTATGGGAGGCTTGGGCTGTGGGATCACTGGAGCTTGTCAGTTCTGATCCATCCTGTGCTATGTGGATCAGGGGTCTTCTCTGTCCTCAGCATCAATATGGTGACTCTGAGCCAGCTGCTTGGAGATGCTAAGTTGGTGACAGAGGGGATGTCCTTGGTCAAAAAAAAAAACACACAAATCAAAAAGCACTATAAAAAATAGCACTTAATGCATAGTCAGAATGGAGCAGACTGAGCGGCACAGTGAGACTCGGCTCTTCTTATAGCAGCAGAGGTCAATTACATATTTATTTTCTGTCCAATATTAGTAAATGCAGATTGCAGCTCCTTATACGGAATCTGTCACCAGGATTTTGCTGTCTCATCTGAGAGGTGCATAAATGTAGAGACAGAGACTCTGATACCAGCGATGTATCACTTACTGAGCTGCTTGCTGCAGGCTTGATAAAAACATTGTTTACCCAGCCGGAGATTATCTGACTGACAGCCGCAGCTCACTGTGTACTAAGCGGCGGCTGAAGCCGCGGTCGGCTGTGTCTCTATCACTGAAGGCCGGAGGCTGCTGGGAGGAATAAACTTCATTTCTTACTGCTAGCTGGGCTTTCAGTGCAGTGGCCCATGCAGCTTTAGAACAGAATCAAACTACAGATTAACCCCATATTTACAGGTTATTAGAGTTTGTTTTACATGACAGATTCCCTTTAGGATCAGCACTTCCGTAAGAATAAGGATTCTGGGATCATGACACAATGGAATCAAATTTAAAAGGAATCAATCTATCAACAACATTTTGCTACCCAATCTGACAGCATCATGATATTGGGGTATAGACACTGACACCATCAATGTGTAACTTACTGGGCTGCTTGCTGTCATTTTGATAAAAATCACTGTTCTTTCTGCTGCTGATCCACCAGTCTGAGATCTGTATAACTCCGCCCCCACCATTAATTGGTTGCTGTCTGCTCTTGTACACAGAAAGCTACCAATCAGTGATGTGGGCGGCATTACACAGAGCTCTTTGTCTTCCCATTTACTGGTTACACAGCGCTGAAGAGAGGCTGAGTACACAGAAATGGCAGCACTAACAGTGCTTCCTTCTCCACACCCAAGAGTCACGTGATGGTATAGTGTAGGGAGGGAGCAGGTACTGCGGAGTCCTAGGAGACCCAATAAACTCTGCTATGCAGCTAGGAGGCCGCATTTCGTCTGTAACTGGGGCTAATGTAGCAGACCCAGTTAAAGGGGAAATCAGATGTTAAAAAAATATTTAAAGATTAAAATTCCTCACAAAGGTCTTTTATGACTTTAAGAGGTGGGTGGGGCTCAGTAAGTGAAATAAATGAAAAATAAATAAAACAAAATTAAATAAATAAAAAATAGAGGAAAAACAAACAAATGAAAAGCTGCTGCCATTTGAAATCATTTTCACTAGCCCTGGTCCTATAGAAAGAAAGAGTATCCAAACAATAAATAAAAATGTGAAAATCAGAAACTTTTTTTTATTTTCCCACCGATATCACATAATATTGGAAAAAAATTATAGCGCATGAAAGTAACATAAAGTAAAGCTTTACCTATCACAGAAAAAAATAGATTTATGTAACCCCTTTACCCCCAAGGGTGGTTTGCACGTTAATGACCGGACCAATTTTTACAATTCTGACCACTGTCCCTTTATGAGATTATAACTCTGGAACGCTTCAACGGATCTGACATTGTTTTCTCGTGACATATTGTACTTCATGATAGTGGTAAAATTTCTTCGATATAACTTGCGTTTATTTTATCTTTTCGCCCCCCAATTTTTTATTTTCCCAAGGTTAAGATAAGAAATTGGACCCAAACATTTGTTGTGCAATTTGTCGTGAGTACGCAAATATCCCATATGTGGGGGTAAACCACTGTTTGGGTGCATAGCAGAGCTCGGAAGGGAAGGAGTGCCATTTGACTTTTCAATGCAAAATTGACTGGAATTAAGATGGGACGCCATGTAGCGTTTGGAGAGCCCCTGGTGTGCCTAAACATTGAAACCCCCCGCAAGTGACACCATTTTGGAAAGTAGACCCCTTAAGGAACTTATCTAGATGTGTGGTGAGCACTTTGACCCGACAAGTGCTTCACAGAAGTTTATAATGCAGAGCCATAAAAATAAAAAATCATATTTTTTCACAAAAATGATCTTTTCGCCCCAAATTTTTTATTTTCCCAAGGGTAAGAGAAGAAATTGGACCCCAAAAGTTGTTGTGCAATTTGTCCTGAGTACGCCGATATCCCATATGTGGGGGTAAACCACTGTTTGGGCGCATAGCAGAGCTCGGAAGGGAAGGAGCGCCATTTGACTTTTCAATGCAAAATTGACTGGAATTAAGATGGGACGCCATGTTGCGTTTGGAGAGCCCCTGATGTGCCTAAACATTGAAACCCCCCACAAGTGACACCATTTTGGAAAGTAGACCCCCTAAGGAACTTATCTAGATGTGTGGTGAGCACTTTGACCCACCAAATGCTTCACAGAAGTTTATAATGCAGAGCCGTAAAAATAAAAAATCATATTTTTTCACAAAAATTATCTTTTCGACCCCCAATTTTTTATTTTCCCAAGGTTAAGATAAGAAATTGGACCCAAAAATTTGTTGTGCAATTTGTCCTGAGTACGCCGATATCCCATATGTGGGGGTAAACCACTGTTTGGGCACATAGCAGAGCTCGGAAGGGAAGGAGCGCCATTTGACTTTTCAATGCAAAATTGACTGGAATTAAGATGGGACGCCATGTTGCGTTTGGAGAGCCCCTGATGTGCCTAAACATTGAAACCCCCCCACAAGTCACACCATTTTGGAAAGTAGACCCCTTAAGGAACTTATCTAGATGTGTGGTGAGCACTTTGACCCAACAAGTGCTTCACAGAAGTTTATAATGCAGAGCCATAAAAATAAAAAGTCATATATTTTCACAAAAATTATATTTTTGACCCCAATTTTTTATTTTCCCAAGGGTAAGAGAAGAAATTGGACCCCAAAAGTTGTTGTGCAATTTGTCCTGAGTACGCCGATATCCCATATGTGGGGGTAAACCACTGTTTGGGCGCATAGCAGAGCTCGGAAGGGAAGGAGCGCCATTTGACTTTTCAATGCAAAATTGACTGGAATTAAGATGGGACGCCATGTTGCGTTTGGAGAGCCCCTGATGTGCCTAAACATTGAAACCCCCCACAAGTGACACCATTTTGGAAAGTAGACCCCCTAAGGAACTTATCTAGATGTGTGGTGAGCACTTTGACCCACCAAATGCTTCACAGAAGTTTATAATGCAGAGCCGTAAAAATAAAAAATCATATTTTTTCACAAAAATTATCTTTTCGACCCCCAATTTTTTATTTTCCCAAGGTTAAGATAAGAAATTGGACCCAAAAATTTGTTGTGCAATTTGTCCTGAGTACGCCGATATCCCATATGTGGGGGTAAACCACTGTTTGGGCACATAGCAGAGCTCGGAAGGGAAGGAGCGCCATTTGACTTTTCAATGCAAAATTGACTGGAATTAAGATGGGACGCCATGTTGCGTTTGGAGAGCCCCTGATGTGCCTAAACATTGAAACCCCCCCACAAGTCACACCATTTTGGAAAGTAGACCCCTTAAGGAACTTATCTAGATGTGTGGTGAGCACTTTGACCCAACAAGTGCTTCACAGAAGTTTATAATGCAGAGCCATAAAAATAAAAAGTCATATATTTTCACAAAAATTATATTTTTGACCCCAATTTTTTATTTTCCCAAGGGTAAGAGAAGAAATTGGACCCCAAAAGTTGTTGTGCAATTTGTCCTGAGTATGCTGATACCCGATATGTGGGGGTAAACGACTGTTTGGGCGCATGGCAGAGCTCGGAAGGGAAGGAGCACCGTTTGACTTTTCAATGCAAAATTGACTGGAATTGAGATGGGACACCATGTCGCGTTTGGAGAGCCCCTGATGTGCCTAAACATTAAACCCCCCACAAGTGACACCATTTTGGAAAGTAGACCCCCTAAGGAACTTATCTAGATGTGTTTTGAGAGCTTTGATCCCCCAAGTGTTTCACTACCGTTTATAACGCAGAGCCGTGAAAATAAAAATTCTTTTTTTTTTTCACAAAAATGATTTTTTAGCCCCCAGTTTTGTATTTTCACAAGGGTAACAGGATAAATTGGACCACAAAAGTTGTTGTCCAATTTGTACTGAGTACTCTGATACCCCATATGTGGGGGGGAACCACTGTTTGGGCGCATGGCAGAGCTCGGGAGGGAAGGAGCGCCATTTGGAATGCAGACTTAGATGGATTGGTTTGCAGGCATCACGTTGCATTTGCAGAGCCCCTGATGTACCCAAACAGTAGAAACCCCCCACAAGTGACCTTATATTGGAAACTAGACCTCCCAAGGAACTTATCTAGATGTGTTGTGAGAACTTTGAACCCCCAAGTGTTTCACTACAGTTTATAACACAGAGCCGTGTAAATAAAAAATATTTTTTTCCACAAAAATGATTTTTTAGCCCCTAGTTTTGTATTTTTCCAAGGGTAACAGGAGAAATTGGACCCCAAAAGTTGTTGTGCAATTTGTCCTGAGTATGCTGATACTCCATATGTGGGAGGGAACCACTGTTTGGGCGCATGGCAGAGCTCGGAAGGGAAGGAGCGCCATTTGGAATGCAGAATTAGATGGATTGGTCTGCAGGCATCATGTTGCATTTGCAGAGCCCCTGATGTATCCAAACAGTAGAAACCCCCCACAAGTGACCCCATATTGGAAACTAGACCTCCCAAGGAACTTATCTAGATGTGTTGTGAGAACTTTGAACCCCCAAGTGTTTCACTACAGTTTATAATGCAGAGCCGTGAAAATAAAAAATCTTTTTTTTTTCCCACAAAAATGATTTTTAGCCCCCCAAATTTATATTTTCCCAAGGGTAACAAGAAAAGTTGGACCCCAAATGTTGTTGTGCAATTCGTCCCGAGTACGCTGATGCCCCATATGTTGGGGTAAACCCCTGTTTGGGCGCACGGGAAAGCTCGGAAGGGAAGGAGCATTGTTTTAGTTTTTCAATGCAGAATTGGCTGGAATTGAGATCGGACGCCATGTCGCGTTTGGAGAGCCCCTGATGTGCCTAAACAGTGGAAACTCCCCAATTCTAACTGAAACCCTAATCCAAACACACCCCTAACCCTAATCCCAACAGTAACCCTAACTACACCCCTAACCCTGACACACCCCTAACTCTAATCCAAACCCTAATCCCAACCGTAAATGTAATCCAAACCCTAACCCTAACTTTAGCCCCAACCCTAACCCTAACTTTAGCTCCAACCCTAACCCTAACTTTAGCTCCAACCCTAGCCCCAACCCAAACCCTAACCCTAGCCCTAACCCTAACCCTAGCCCTAACCCTAGCCCTAACTCTAGCCCTAACCCTAGCCCTAACCCTAGCCCTAGCCCTAACCCTAGCCCTAACCCTAGCCCTAACCCTAACCCTAGCCCTAACCCTAGCCCTAACCCTAACCCTAGCCCTAAACCTAATGGGAAAATGGAAATAAAGACTTTTTTTAATTTTATTATTTTTCCCTAACTAAGGGGGGTTTGATTTACTTTTATAGCATTTTTTATAGCGAATTTTTGGCAGCCGTCACACACTAAAAGACGCTTTTTATAGCAAAAAAGTTTTTGCGTCTGACTCTCCACATTTTGAGACCTATAATTTTTCCATATTTTGGTCCACAGAGTCACGTGAGGTCTTTTTTTTTTGCGGGACGAGTTGACGTTTTTATTGGTAACATTTTCGGACACGTGACAGTTTTTGATCGCTTTTTATTCCGATTTTTGTGAGGCAGAATGACAAAAAAACAGCTATTCATGAATTTCTTTTGGGGGAGGCGTTTATACCGTTCCACGTTTGGTAAAATTGATAAAGCAGTTTTATTCTTCGGGTCAGTACGATTACAGCGATACCTCATTTATATCATTTTTTTATGTTTTGGCACTTTTATACGATAAAAACTATTTTATAGAATAAATAAATATTTTGGCATCGCTTTATTCTAAGGACTATAACTTTTTTATTTTTTCTTTGATGACATTGTATGGTGGCTCATTTTTTGCGGGACAAGATGATGATTTCAGCGGTACCATGGTTATTTCCGTCTTTTTGATCGCGTGTTATTCCACTTTTTGTTCGGCGGTATGATAATAAAGCGTAGTTTTTTGTCTGTTTTTTTTTTTTCCTACAGTGTTCACTGAAGGGGTTAACTAGTGGGACAGTTTTATAGGTTGGGTCGTTACGGATGCGGCGATACTAAATATGTGTACTTTTTATTGTTTTTTTTTCTTTTATTTAGATAAAGAAATTTATTTATGGGAATAATATTTTTTTTTCTTTATTTAGGAATTTTTTTTTTTCTTTTTTTACTCATGTGGAAATTTTTTTTTTACATTTTTACTTTGTCCCGGGGGGGGGGGGAGGGACATCACAGATCGCTGATCTGACAGTTTGCACAGCACTCTATCAGATCGGCGATCTGACTTACAGTGCTGCAGGCTTACCAAGCGCTTGCTCTGAGCAGGCACTCGGTAAGCCACCTCCCTCCCTGCAGGACCCGGATGCCGCGACCATTTTGGATCCGGGGACTGCAGGGAGAGGAGGTAAGAGACCCTCGGAGCAACGTGATCACATCGCGTTGCTCCGGGGTTCTCAGGGAAGCACGCAGGGAGCCCCCTCTCTGCGCGATGCTTCACTGTACCGCCGGCACACCGCGATCATGTTTGATCGCGGTGTGCCGGGGGTTAATGTGCCGGGGGCGGTCCGTGACCACTCCTGGCACATAGTGCCGGATGTCAGCTGCGATAGTCAGCTGACACCCGGCCGCGATCGGCCGCACTCCCCCCGTGAGTGCGGCCGATCGCGCTCGACGTACTATCCCGTCGGTGGTCATACGGGCCCACCCCACCTCGACGGGATAGTACGTCCAATGTCAGAAAGGGGTTAAATATCCAAATAAGAAAATGTTTTAAAGCTCTTTAACCCCTTAGTGACCGAGCCAATTTTTACAATTCTGACAACTGTCACTTTACGAGGTTATAACTCTGGAACGCTTTAACGGATCCCGCTGGTTCTGAGTCTGTTTTTTTGTGACATATTGTACTTCATGTTAATGGTAAAACTTCTTCGATATTACTTGCAATTATTTGTGAAAAAAACGGAAATATGGCAAAAAAATTTAAAATTTTGCAATTTTAAAACTTTGAATTTTTATGCCCTTAAATGACAGAGCTATATCACACAATATAGATAATACATAACATTTCCCACATGTCTACTTTACATCAGCATAATTTTGCAAGCAAAACTTTTTTTGTTAGGAAGTTATAAGGGTTAAAAGTTGACCAGCGATTTCTCATTTTAACAACAAAATTTACAAAACCATTTTTTTTAGGGACCATCTCACATTTAGGCTGCCGTCACACTAGCAGTATTTGGTCAGTATTTTACGTCAGTATTTGTAAGCCAAAACCAGGAGTGGGTGATAACTGCAGAAGTGGTGCATATGTTTCTATTATACTTTTCCTCTATTTGTTCCACTCCTGGTTTTGGCTTACAAATAGTGATGTAAAATACTGACCAAATACTGCTAGTGTGACGGCAGCCTTAAAATCACTTTGAGGTGTGTACATGACAGAAAATACCCGAAATTGACACTATGCTAAAAACTACACCCCTCAAGGTGCTCAAAACCACATTCAAAAAGTTTATTAACCCTTTACGTGCTTCACAGGAACTGAAACAATGTGGAAGGAAAAAATGACCATTTAACTTTTTTTGCAAGCATTTTACATCAGAAACAAATTTTTTATGTTCACAAGTGTAAAAAGACAAAATGAACCACTAAATATGTTGTGCATTTTCTCCTGAATATGCCGATACCCCATATGTGGGGGTAAACCACTGTTTGGGCGCATGGCAGGGCTTGGAAGAGAAGAAGCGCCGTTTGACTTTTTCAATGCAGAATTGGCTGGAATTGAGATTGGACGCCATGTCGCGTTTGGAAAACCCCTGATGTGCCTAAACAGTGGAAACCCCCCACAAGTGACACCATTTTGGAAACTAGACCCCTTAAGGAACTTATCTAGATGTGTGATGAGCTCTTTGAAACCCCAAGTGCTTCACAGAAATTTATAACGTAGAACCGTGAAAATAAAAAAAATCGTATTTTTTACACAAAAATGATCTTTTCACCCACAAATTCTTATTTTCACAAGGGTAACAGGAGAAATTAGACAACGAAAGTTGTTGTGCAATTTCTCCTGAGTATGTCAATACCCCATATGTGGGGGTAAGCCAATGTTTTGGTGCACAGCAGAGCTCGGAAGGGAAGGAGTTCCATTTAACTTTTTCAATGCAGAATTGGCTGGAATTGAGATTGGACGCCATGTCGCGTTTGGAGAGCCCCTGATGTGCCTAAACAGTGGAAGCCCCCCACAAATGACACCATTTTGGAAACTAGACCCCTTAAGGAACTTGTCTTTTTGTGCTAGAATGGGCATTAATTTGTCTTTTTCTTCGGCATTTCACCCTCAGACAAATGGACAGACGGAGCGAACCAATCAGACCTTGGAAACCTATTTGAGATGCTTTGTGTCTGCTGATCAGGATGATTGGGTTACTTTTTTGCCGTTGGCCGAGTTTGCCCTTAATAATCGGGCTAGTTCGGCTACTTTGGTTTCGCTTTTTTTTTGTAACTTCGGTTTTCATCCTCGTTTTTCCTCAGGGCAGGTTGAGCCTTCAGACTGTCCTGGGGTAGATTCTGTGGTGGACAGGCTGCAGCGGATTTGGACTCATGTGGTGGACAATTTAACATTGTCTCAGGAAAAGGCTCAACGTTTTGCTAACAGCCGTCGGTGCGTTGGTCCCCGGCTTCAGGTTGGGGATTTGGTCTGGTTGTCGTCTCGTCATGTTCCTATGAAGGCCTCTTCTCCTAAGTTCAAGCCTCGTTTTATTGGTCCTTATAGGATTTCAGAAATTATCAATCCGGTGTCTTTTCGTTTGGCCCTTCCAGCTTCTTTTGCCATTCATAATGTGTTCCATAGATCTTTGTTACGGAGATATGTGGTGCCCATTGTCCCCTCTGTTGACCCTCCTGCTCCGGTGTTGGTTGAGGGGGAATTGGAATATGTGGTGGAGAAGATTTTGGATTCTCGTCTTTCGAGGCGGAAACTTCAGTATCTGGTCAAGTGGAAGGGTTATGGCCAGGAGGATAATTCTTGGGTTTTTGCCTCTGATGTCCATGCTGCCGATTTGGTACGTGCTTTTCATTTGGCTCGTCCCGATCGGCCTGGGGGCTCTGGTGAGGGTTCGGTGACTCCTCATCAAGGGGGGGGGTACTGTTGTGAATTCCGTTCTTGGGCTCCCTCTGGTGGTTTCTAGTGGAACTTAGCAGCTGCATTCACTAATCGGTTCCCTGGTCTTGTTATTTAACTGGGCTCTCGTCTGTAGTCAATGCCAGCTGTCAATGTTCCTCCTGTGGATTCAGTCCTTTCCTGGAAGTGCTCTGTTTGCCAGTTCATTTCAGCTTAAGATAAGTCTGCTAGTTTTTGGGGTATTTCCCTGCTTATGACCTTCAGTTCAAGTTTATGTTATGTCTTTTTGTCCAGCTTGCCAGTATGAATTATTTCGGCTAGTTGGAAGCTCTGGGGTAGCAGATTTGCCCCTCCACACCGTGAGTCGGTGTGGAGGTTATTTTTTGTAAACTCTGTGTGGATATTTAGTTTTTTAATACTGACCACACAGTAGCCTTTTCTATCTCTGTCTATTTAGATAGTTTTGGCCTCCTTTGCTAAAATCTAGTTTCATTTCTGAGTTTGTCATTTCCCTCTCCACTCACCGTCAATATTTGTGGGGGGCTATCTTTCCTTTGGGGGTTTCTCTGAGGCGAGATAGTTTTCCGTTTCCATCTTCAGGGGTAGTTAGCTCTTAGGCTGTGAAGAGGCGTCTAGGCAGAGATAGGAATGCTCCACGGCTATTTCTAGTGTTGGTGTTAGGTGTAGGGCTTGCGGTCAGTAAAGTTACCACCTCCTCAGAGCTTGTACTATTGGTTTTACCCACCAGGTCATCTCAGTACTGCTTCGTAACCATCAGGTCATAACACTTCCGTCTTTCAGCTCCCGTCACAATCCGTCGATTTTTGAGAATTGGCCATCCGTTTCCTCTGTCTTTCACTGGATCCTGCTAAAAAAAAAAGGTCCGTCGGGCAGAGAAAACGTTCAGAGGAACTTTTTTTCTGCACGTCAGAAAATCAGTCAGCGACGCATCCTGCACTGCCCGTCACTGGCTACAATAGTAGCCTATGGGCACAGGATGCATCGCTGCCTGTGAAAAGCAGGAATCCAGCGACAGGTCCCGTCTTTTCAAAGAGAGCATGCGTGGAAGAATTTCCCGTCAGGGAAATTCTCTCTCGCTTGCTCTCTTTCTCTTTTTACTATTGATGCTGGCTATGCAGCATCAATAGTAACAAGACAGAATGTAAAAAATAATGAAAAAAATAAAAAATCGCAATATCCTCACCTACCGGTGTCCTGCGCAATGATGCTCCCGGCAGCTAGCGTTCATAGTATTACATTGTGAAAACTCGCGAGAAGTCTCGGTCTCGCGAGACCGCGACTTCTCAAGAGATTTCGCAATGTAGTACTAGGAACGCTAGCTGCCGGGAGCATCGCTGCGCGGGAATGCCGGTAGGTTAGAATAGTGCGATTTTTTATTTTTTTTACCTGGTTTTTGTTGTGTATGCGTTTTTGCAGCGGAAAACCGCTGCGAAAACACATACACAATAGGTTCACTCGAGGGTCTGTGTGGGCCTGTGGAGGATCTGTGTGGGCCTGTGCGGGCCTGTCGAGGGTCTGTGCGGGACTGTCAGGGGTCTGTGTGGGCTGTCAGGGGTCTGTGCGGGCCTGTTGGGGGTCTGTGCGGGCCTGTCGGGGTCTGTGCGGGCCTCTCGGGGCTCAATGCTGGCCTGTCGAGGGTCTGCGCGGGCCTCTCGGGGGTCTGTGCGGGCCTGTCGGGGTTCTGTGTGGGCCTGTCGGGGGTCTGTGCGGGCCTCTCTGGGGTCTGTGCGGGCCTGCCGGAGGTCAGTGCGGGCTGCCGAGAGTCTTTGTGTGTGTGTGTGCAGGCATCGACTACAAGTCCCAACGGACTATTGTTACGGTCGCCACTCACTGCTCCGCTCCTGGCTCCCGGCGTGCTGCTCCTGCTGCTGCTCCTGCTCGCCTCGCTCGCTCCTCTTCCAGGTCCCGGCGCGCTGTTCCTCCTTCCTCTTGGGCAGCGTCACCTTCCTCCGTCGCCACTCGTCCTCGCGCTCCTGCTTCCGGTGAGTGGCACGCTCGTCCTCGGCGCGCTCCCCCTCCTCGTCGTGGGATGTCAGCTTCTGCACAGGCGCGCAGGATTCGGCGCTAGACGCACCTCCCGGTCCCGGATTCCTGGCTTCGGATGTTTGCTCCACGTGGACTTCTGCAGCCTATCCCTGAGGAGTGCACAGTATTTCAGGCCACCTCCCCTGCTAGGAGGTGCCTGAGTGTCTTTAGCTATTAGCTTTTGTCTCCGGCCACCTTCGTCTCTGAGCTCTGAACCTCCGCACTGGTTCTGCGCTCGTTCCTCCCTGTCTTGCGCTTTTTGTGCCAGCACCTACTTTGTTAATCTTCTCCTCCTTTCTCCCTACAGTTCCGTCCCCGTCTCTGGTCTCCTTCAGCTCGTTCCATTTCCCGTGTCCCCTGGTTTTATCTTCCTCGTTCCTGGATTTCTGTTTGGTCCTCTCCTCCGTTTTTTTCCTCTACCAGAGCTGTCCCTCTTGGTATCTGCTACCGTGGTTAGGTAACCTCTGGGCCTGCTCCTAAACAGTCCCTGTATAGGGGTTGGTTAACACCGGGCCCGCTTGCCCAGAGGGTGGCCTTCCACGGTCCAGAGGGTCCACTCTTGTTCCTGCCTCAGTAACCATAACAGCACACTCAGGCCATGGACCCCGCAGGTGCCACGTTCTCTGCTCAGAAGGAATTGGCACACTTGCGCGACAATCAACAGCGCATCATGTCCTTCATGAAAAACATGGAGTCTCGCCTGACCTCTTTACAGACCGCCGATCCTGTTAATGCTAATCAAATTGCGGGTCTGCAGCAAGAACTCTCCCAACAGCGCGATACGCAGGCGCGTATGCTGTCTTATATGGCTTCCATAGACGATCGTTTATTTAATTTGCAGTCTGTCTCCGCAGCTTCCGCTCAGGTCCCGCAGGACTCTAATTCCACTCCCTCGTCCCATACGCCGCCTCGCCTTGGCAAACCTCCTAGGTTTAGCGGGGATCCCAAACTCTGTAGGGGATTCCTGAACCAATGCCGTCTCCACTTTGAGCTCCTTCCCCAACAATATCCTACTGACCGGGCCAAGGTGGCTTTTATAGTGTCACATTTGGAAGGGGAGGCTTTGGCCTGGGTCAATCCCCTTTGGGAGCGGGATGATTCTGTAGTCTCCCAACTAGCTTCTTTCTTAGAAACTTTCCGCAGGGTTTTTGACGAGCCCGGTCACTTAGCCTCCACAACTGAGTCGCTTTTCAATCTTCAGCAAGGCTCTCTATCTGTTGGCCAATATGCCATTCGCTTCCGTACCCTAGCCTCTGAGTTAGGGTGGAACAACGAGGCCTTGGTTGGCGCCTTCTGGCGAGGTCTCTCCAGTCGAATTAAGGATGAGTTGGCTGGACGAGATACCCCAACCTCTTTAGAGGACCTCATATCCCTGTCTACGCGCATTGACCTACGCTTTCAGGAGCGAACACGTGAGTCCGCTAGAGAGAGGAGGCCTGTCCGCTCTCTACCACCCATCCGCAGGTCCTTGTCATCTCCTACAGCATCCTTGCCGGAGCCAATGCAAGTAGATTGAGTCAAGATGGCAGAGCAACGTCGTCGGGAGAGACGTTCCCAGGGACTCTGCTTTTACTGCGGTAGCGCTTCACATTTACTGCGGGCATGCCCTGAGAGACCGGAAAACTCCTCCGCCTAGGACAGGTAAGAGGCCTCCCTAGGTGTTTCTGATTCCTCTCAACCTTTGTTTCTGTCTGTTTTGCTTGTTCTCAATCAGAAGCGTTTTTCTGAGGTCGCGTATGTGGATTCGGGCGCGGTAGGCAATTTTATCAGTCCTGAGGCGGTTCGGAGGCTTCGCGTTCCAGTTCTCTCTTTGGACTCTCCTCGTCTGATTGCCTCCGTAGATGGGAAACCCTTGCAAGATGCCATCACTATGGTTACGGAAGAAATTGAACTGCGTATCGGGGCTCTTCATCGTGAGAAGATTACTCTCTATGTCTTACCTAACCTAACCCATGCTCTGCTTCTAGGTCTACCTTGGCTCCGTACGCACGAACCTACTCTGGACTGGCGTTCGGGTGATGTGCTCCGTTGGGGATCTACGTGTCAAAAACAATGTCTTCTGCCCGTTTGTCCTGTAGTTCCGCTTCCGACTGATTCCGTTCCCTCCGGACTACCTACTCCATACTGGTCCTACATTGATGTTTTTGATAAAAAAGAAGCCGAAAGTCTTCCTCCGCATCGAGCCTACGATTGCCCGATCGAGCTTCTTCCCGGTTCCACTCCACCTAGAGGGAGAATTTACCCATTATCTCCCGCTGAGACCAAAGCTATGTCCGAATACGTCCAAGAGAATTTGTCTAGAGGATTCATCCGAAAATCTTCTTCCCCCGCAGATGCGGGATTCTTCTTCCTCAAGAAGAAGGACGGATCTCTTCGACCCTGCATTGATTACAGGGGTTTGAACAACATTACGGTCAAGAACAAGTACCCTCTGCCTCTTATTCCTGAGCTCTTCGATCGACTAAGAGGGGAGCGAATCTTTACGAAGCTAGATCTTCGAGGTGCTTACAACCTTGTTCGAATCCGCGCTGGCGATGAATGGAAGACTGCCTTTAACACTCGGGACGGGCATTACGAATACCTAGTCATGCCGTTCGGCCTCTGCAATGCTCCCGCAGTCTTCCAAGAATTCGTTAATTACATTTTCCGAGACCTTCTTTACTCCTGTGTTGTGGTGTATTTAGACGACATCCTAATTTTTTCAGCAGACCTACCGTCTCACAGAAGGAGCGTCTGTTTGGTTTTGCAACGTTTGAGGGAGAATCGTCTTTATGCTAAGTATGAGAAGTGCCTCTTCGAACAAGCTTCCTTGCCCTTTCTGGGATACATCATTTCGGATACTGGTCTCAAGATGGATCCTGAGAAGGTGAGAACCATTCTCAATTGGCCGCGTCCCTATGGAACAAAAGCCATCCAACGGTTTCTAGGGTTCGCCAACTACTACAGGCAATTTATTTCACATTTCTCCTCTGTAGTTCGGCCTCTTACTGCTCTCACCCATAAAGGTTCTAACCCGAAGACATGGACCCCGGAGGCCGAAAAAGCCTTTGAGCTTCTGAAGCAGTCCTTTTCCTCCGCCCCGGTATTTCACCATCCAGAGATCAATAAACCATTCGTTCTCGAGGTGGATGCCTCATCCACAGGTGCCGGAGCGGTGCTCTCCCAAAGGTCCCCTATGGGTCGTCTGGTTCCCTGCGGCTTCTTTTCCAAGATGTTCTCTGCTTCCGAACGTAATTATACCATTGGAGACCGAGAACTCTTAGCCATAAAGTTGGCTCTGGGGGAGTGGAGGCATCTTCTTGAAGGAGCCGTTCATCCTTTTGTAATTTTTTCTGACCACAAGAATTTGGCCTATCTTCAAACCGTGCACAGACTTAATCCTCGGCAGGCTCGATGGTACCTGTTTTTTGCCCGCTTTGACTTCGAGCTTCGTTTTCGGCCTGGTGACAAAAATGTCAAGGCAGATGCTCTGTCCAGACTATCGCAGCCAGAGGACTTCGACGAAGAGCCAGCGCATAACATGAATCCCAGTAAGATCGTTACTGTAGCTCCTTTAAGAATGATCTGTCCACCTCCGGGTAAGACTTTAGTCACTGAGAATGACAGAAAAACAGTGCTGCGTTGGGGACATTCCTCTAAATTGGCAGGCCATGCCGGGATTAAGAAAACTTTCCTTCTCATCTCCCACTACTATTGGTGGCCTTTGTTACGTCAAGATATCGAAGAGTTTGTCGCCTCTTGTCCCTCTTGTGCTAAGTGCAAAGTGCCAAGACAGTTACCTCGTGGAGGTTTGCTTCCTCTTCCAGTGCCTTCTAGTCCGTGGCAACACATCGCCATGGACTTCATTACCGATTTACCGAAATCCTCAAGTTGTACAGTCATCCTTACGGTAGTAGATCGGTTCTCCAAGATGGCCCATTTCGTTCCCTTGCCTGGACTTCCCTCAGCTCCAGAATTGGCGAAGATCTTCATTTCAAATATCTTCAAACTTCATGGTTTTCCTCAAAACATCGTGTCAGACCGAGGAGTTCAATTTACGTCACGTTTTTGGAGGGCGTTATGCAAGCTTTTGAAGGTGTCTTTAGATTTTTCATCTGCTTATCACCCTCAAACTAATGGTCAAGCTGAACGAACTAATCAGATTGTGGCTGCCTATCTTCGTCACTTCACCAATTCCCACCAAGATGATTGGGTAAGCCTTCTGCCTTGGGCCGAATTCGCCTATAACAATCACTCTAATGAGTCCTCAGCTAAGTCTCCTTTTTTTGTTGTCTTTGGGCAACATCCGAATATGCCTCTTCCGATTTCTTCCACAACAGGAGTTCCAGCAGCAGACTCTTTGACTTTAAATTTCTCTGCAATATGGGGTGAGGTTAAAAAAGCACTGGAGATGGCATCTGTTAAGATGAAGAGACATGCTGACAAGAGGCGTTTAGATTCTTCTCCATTTTTACCTGGCGATAAGGTTTAGCTTGCCTCACGTTACATTAGGCTCAAGATACCTTCCTACAAACTTGGTCCTCGTTTCATCGGTCCCTTTGAGATTCTGAGTCGAGTCAACGAAGTCGCCTACAAGCTGAAGTTGCCTGCCTCGCTCCGTATTCCCAATACTTTTCATATGTCTCTGCTCAAACCTGTTGTGCTTAACCGCTTCCATCCTTCTTCCTGTACCTCTCCTCAGCCTCTCCATGCTGATAACGTTTTTGAGGTGAGGGATATTTTAGCCAAGAAGAGGGTTCGTGGGAGAGAGTTTTTTCTGGTGGATTGGAAGGGTTTTGTTCCTGAGGAGAGATGTTGTGAACTATACTTCTTGGCTCCCTCTTGTGGTCACTAGTGATTTGGCACTTGGATTGTCTTTTACCAGGTTGGTACTCACCTGCTTCGTTAGGCCTGGGGTGTTGCTATTTAAACTTCCTGGATTCTCAGTCCAGTGCCTGGCATCGTTGTAATCAGTTCATTTCTGTTTGCTCCTGTCTTCAGGTCCTGGTTCTTTGCAAGATAAGCTAAGTCCTGCTTTCTTATTTTTTGTTATTTTGCTTTGTTCATATTTTTGTCCAGCTTGTACAATATGTGATTCCTGATATTGCTGGAAGCTCTAGGGGGCTGATATTCTCCCCCCTCACTGTTAGTCGGTTTGGGGGTTCTTGGATATTCAGCGTGGATATTTTGCAGGGTTTTTTGCTGACCATATAAGTCATCTTACTATTTTCTGCTATTAGTCAGTGGGCCTCTCTTTGCTAAAATCTAGTTCATTCTTACGTTTGTCTTTTCTTCTTACCTCACCGTTATTATTTGTTGGGGGCTTGTATTACTTTGGGGTCTTTTCTCTGGAGGCAAGAGAGGTCTTATTTTCCCTGATAGGGTTAGTTAGTTCTCCGGCTGGCGCGAGACGTCTAGGATCAACGTAGGCATGTTCCCCGGCTACTGTTAGTGTTTGTGCTAGGATCAGGTATATGGTCAGCCTAGTTACCACGTCCCTATAAGCTGGTATTTATGTTTGCAGACTTTTGCTGTAATCTCTGAGATCCTTGCCATTGGGATCATAACAGTATGCCAGGCCATGAATAGTTAATGCATTGCAGAAGTGGGATTAAAAGAAAAGGAGTTCTGAGGTTTTTTTTCTCCTCTTTCTTCCTTCCCCTTTTTCTCAGAGTGGCTGTAAGCTTTGCTGCAGACATGAATGTTCAGACCTTGATTACTAGTGTGGATCAGCTTGCTGCACGAGTGCAGAGCATTCAGGATTTTGTTGTTAGCAGTCCTATGTCTGAGCCTAAGATACCTATTCCTGAGCTGTTCTCTGGAGATCGATTTAAATTTAGGAATTTTAGGAATAATTGTAAATTGTTTCTATCTTTGAAACCTCGTTCGTCTGGAGATTCAGCTCAGCAAGTTAAAATTGTTATCTCCTTTTTGCGTGGCGACCCTCAGGATTGGGCTTTCTCGTTAGCGCCAGGAGATCCGGCATTGGCGGATGTCGATGCGTTTTTTCTGGCGCTCGGATTGCTTTATGAGGAGCCTAATCTTGAAATTCAGGCAGAAAAAGCTCTATTGGCTATCTCTCAGGGCCAGGATGAAGCCGAAGTGTATTGCCAAAAATTTCGGAAATGGTCCGTGCTTACTCAATGGAATGAATGTGCTCTGGCCGCAAATTTCAGAAATGGCCTTTCTGAAGCCATTAAGAATGTGATGGTGGGTTTCACAATTCCTACAAGTCTGAATGATTCTATGGCGCTGGCTATTCAGATTGATCGGCGTTTGCGGGAGCGCAAATCCGCTAATCCTCTGGCGGTGTTGTCTGAACAGACACCTGTTTCAATGCAATGTGATAGAAACCCCGATCCAGCAATGCAATGTGATAGAATCCTGACTAGAACCGAATGACAAAATCATAGACGACAGAATGGGCTGTGTTTTTACTGTGGTGATTCTACACATGTTATATCAGCATGCTCTAAACGCCTAACCAAGGTTGTCAGTCCTGTCTCCATTGGTAATTTGCAGCCTAAATTTATTTTGTCTGTGACTTTAATTTGTTCATTGTCTTCATACCCTGTTATGGCGTTTGTGGATTCAGGTGCTGCCCTGAGTCTTATGGACTTGTCGTTTGCCAAGCGCTGCGGTTTTGTCCTGGAGCCTTTAAAAATTCCTATTCCTCTCAGAGGAATTGATGCTACGCCACTGGCGGAAAATAAACCGCAGTTTTGGACACAAGTAACCATGTGCATGACTCCTGAACATCGGGAGGTGATTCGTTTTCTTGTTCTGCATAAAATGAGTGATTTGGTCGTGTTAGGTCTGCCATGGTTACAGACCCATAATCCTGTTTTGGATTGGAAGGCTATGTCTGTGTCGAGTTGGGGTTGTCAGGGAATTCATTGCGATTCTCCGCCGGTGTCTATTGCTACTTCTACTCCTTCAGAGGTTCCTGAGTATTTGTGTGACTATCAGGATGTATTCAGTGAGTCCAGGTCCAGTGATCTTCCTCCTCATAGGGACTGTGACTGCGCTATAGATTTGATTCCTGGCAGTAAATTTCCTAAGGGACGATTATTTAATTTGTCTGTACCCGAGCATGCCGCGATGCGTTCTTATGTCAAGGAGTCTTTGGAGAAGGGGCATATTCGTCCATCCTCTTCCCCTCTTGGTGTGGGATTCTTTTTTGTGGCCAAGAAGGACGGGTCTTTGAGACCTTGTATAGACTATCGGCTTCTGAATAAAATCATTGTTAAGTTTCAGTATCCTTTGCCACTATTGTCAGACTTGTTTGCTCGGATTAAGGGTGCCAAGTGGTTCACCAAGATAGATCTTCGTGGTGCGTACAACCTTGTGCGCATTAGGCAGGGAGATGAATGGAAAACTGCATTCAATATGCCCGAAGGTCATTTTGAATACTTGGTGATGCCCTTTGGGCTCTCTAATGCTCCTTCAGTGTTTCAGTCCTTTATGCATGATATCTTCCGGAAGTATCTGGATAAATTTATGATTGTTTATCTGGATGATATTCTGGTTTTCTCGGATGATTGGGATTCTCATGTAAAGCAGGTCAGGATGGTGTTTCAGGTTTTGCGTGATAATGCTTTGTTTGTGAAGGGCTCAAAGTGTCTCTTTGGAGTGCAGAAGGTTTCCTTTTTGGGTTTTATTTTCTCCCCTTCTGCTGTGGAGATGGACCCAGTCAAGGTCCGAGCTATTCATGATTGGACTCAGCCCACGTCTGTTAAGTCTTCAGAAGTTCTTGGGGTTTGCTAATTTCTACCGTCGCTTTATCGCTAATTTTTCTAGCGTTGTTAAACCTTTGACGGATATGACCAAGAAAGGTTCTGATGTGGCTAATTGGGCCCCTGCAGCCGTGGAGGCCTTCCAGGAGCTGAAGCGCCGGTTTACTTCGGCGCCTGTTTTGTGCCAGCCTGATGTCTCACTTCCCTTTCAGGTTGAAGTGGATGCTTCTGAGATCGGTGCTGGGGCTGTTTTGTCGCAGAGAGGCTCTGGTTGCTCTGTGATGAGACCATGTGCCTTTTTCTCTGAGAAGTTTTCGCCTGCTGAGCGGAACTATGATGTTGGTAATCGGGAGTTGTTGGGCATGAAGTGGGCATTTGAGGAGTGGCGTCATTGGCTCGAGGGTGCTAAGCATCGTGTGGTGGTCTTGACTGATCACAAAAATCTGATGTATCTCGAGTCTGCTAAGCGCCTGAATCCTAGACAAGCTCGTTGGTCATTGTTTTTCTCTCGTTTTGACTTTGTGGTCTCGTACCTGCCTGGTTCGAAGAATGTTAAGGCTGATGCTCTTTCTAGGAGCTTTGTGCATGACTCTCCTGGAGTCTCGGAGCCAGCTGGTATTCTTAAAGAGGGAGTAATCGTGTCGGCCATATCTCCTGATTTGCGACGTGTGTTGCAGAGATTTCAGGCTGGTAGACCTGACTCTTGTCCACCCGACAGACTGTTTGTTCCTGATAAATGGACCAGCAAAGTCATTTCCGAGGTTCATTCCTCGGTGTTGGCAGGGCATCCGGGAATTTTTGGTACCCGAGATTTGGTGGCTAGGTCCTTTTGGTGGCCTTCCTTGTCACGGGATGTGCGGTCATTTGTGCAGTCCTGTGGGACTTGTGCTCGGGCTAAGCCTTGTTGTTCTCGTGCTAGCGGGTTGCTTCTGCCCTTGCCCGTCCCGAAGAGGCCTTGGACACACATTTCCATGGATTTCATTTCTGATCTTCCGGTGTCTCAGGGAATGTCTGTCATCTGGGTGGTGTGTGATCGTTTTTCCAAGATGGTCCATTTGGTACCCTTGCCTAAGTTGCCTTCCTCTTCCGATCTGGTTCCTTTGTTTTTTCAGAATGTGGTTCGTTTACACGGCATTCCAGAGAATATCGTGTCCGACAGAGGGTCCCAGTTTGTGTCCAGATTCTGGCGATCTTTTTGTGCTGGAATGGGCATTGATTTGTCGTTTTCATCTGCCTTCCATCCTCAGACTAATGGTCAAACGGAGCGAACTAATCAGACACTGGAGGCTTATTTGAGATGTTTTGTTTCTGCGGACCAGGATGATTGGGTGACCTTCTTGCCATTGGCGGAGTTTGCCCTTAATAATCGGGCTAGTTCCGCTACTTTGGTTTCGCCATTCTTCTGCAACTCTGGTTTTCATCCTCGTTTCTCCTCGGGTCATGTTGAGTCTTCTGAATGTCCTGGGGTGGATTCCGTGGTGGATAGGTTGCAGCGGATTTGGAATCATGTGGTGGACAACTTGAAGTTGTCACAGGAGAAGGCTCAGCGTTTTGCCAACCGCCGCCGCGGTGTGGGCCCCCGACTTCGTGTTGGGGATTTGGTTTGGTTGTCTTCTCGGTATATCCCTCTGAAGGTTTCCTCTCCTAAGTTTAAGCCTCGCTTTATTGGTCCTTATAAAATTTTGGAAGTTCTTAACCCGGTTTCTTTTCGTTTGGATCTTCCGGTGTCGTTTGCCATTCACAACGTGTTCCATAGGTCTTTGTTGCGGCGGAACGTTGTGCCTGTGGTTCCTGCTGTTGAGCCTCCTGCTCCGGTGTTGGTTGAGGGCGAGTTGGAGTACGTGGTAGAGAAGATCTTGGATTCTCGTCTCTCTAGATGGAGGCTTCAGTATTTGGTCAAATGGAAGGGCTATGGTCAGGAGGATAATTCCTGGGTGGCCGCCTCTGATGTTCATGCGGCCGATTTGGTTCGTGCCTTCCACGCTGCTCATCCTGGTCGCCCTGGTGGTCTTGGTGAGGGTTCGGTGACCCCTCCTTAAAGGGGGGGTACTGTTGTGAACTATACTTCTTGGCTCCCTCTTGTGGTCACTAGTGATTTGGCACTTGGATTGTCTTTTGCCAGGTTGGTACTCACCTGCTTCGTTAGGCCTGGGGTGTTGCTATTTAAACTTCCTGGATTCTCAGTCCAGTGCCTGGCTGTTATGACCCCAATGGCAGAGGGTCTCAGAAATAATTACTAAGTCTGCAAACACAAAAAAACAGCTCATAGGGCAGTGGTAACTGAGCTGACCATATATCTAATCCTAGCACCACAAATAGCAGCAGCCGGGGAACGTGCCTACGTTGGTTCTAGACGTCTCGCGCCAGCCGGAGAACTAACTAACCCTAGAAGGGAAAAGAAAGACCATTCTTGCCTCCAGAGAAAAGACCCCAAAAGTTGGATACAAGCCCCCAACAAATAATAACGGTGAGGTAAGAGGAAAAGACAAACGTAAGAATGAGCTAGGTATTTAGCAAAGAGAGGCCCACTAGCTAATAGCAGAATATAGTAAGATGACTTATATGGTCAGCAAAAACCCTATCAAAATATCCATGCTGGATATTCAAGAACCCCCGAACCGTCTGACGGCCCGGGGGGAGAACACCAGCCCCCTAGAGCTTCCAGCAAGGTCAGGAATCACATTTAGTACAAGCTGGACAAAAATGAGAGCAAGCAAATAACCAAAAAACAAAGAAGCAGGACTGTTGTGTATCCGCTTTTTGGGCTCCCCTGGTGGTTGCTGGTGGTATTGGTGACTTGTTTGCACTTTGCTGCTTCTGTTCACCTGCTTCCATCAGCGTTTGGGAGTTTCCTATTTAGCCTTGCTCTCCAGTCATTTCCTTGCCGGTCATCATTGTAACCAGAGCCTTCGGTTGCATGTTCCTGCTACTAGTCTGCTGATCAGCTAAGTGGACTTTGTCCTTTTGTTTTGTATCTTTTGTCCAGTTTGCAGTTTTTGTAATTCTCTGTAGCTGGAAGCTCTTGCGGGCTGAAATTGCCACTCCTGTGTCATGAGTTGACACAGGAGTCTTAAAGTAATTTCAGGATGGTTTTTGAAAGGGTTTTCAGTTGACCGTGAAGTCCTCTTTTGTATCTTTCTGCTATCTAGTAAGTGGACCTCTCTTTGCTAAATCTACTTTCATACTGTGTATGTCTTTTCCTCTTAATTCACCGTTATTACATGTGGGGGGCTGCTATCATCTTTTGGGGTATTTCCCTAGAGGTAAGCCAGGTCTGTTTCTTCCTCTACCAGGCGTAGTTAGTCCTCCGGCTGGCGCGTGGCATATAGGAAGCCGTAGGTATGCTCCCTGGCTACTATTAGTTGTGTGGTAGATTTAGCTCACGGTCAACTCGAGTTTCCATCACCCGAGAGCTCGTTCGTTATTTATATGTTTCTCACGTTCCCTTGCCATTGGGAACCATGACAGTACTGTTGTGTATCCGCTTTTTGGGCTCCCCTGGTGGTTGCTGGTGGTATTGGTGACTTGTTTGCACTTTGCTGCTTCTGTTCACCTGCTTCCATTAGCGTTTGGGAGTTTCCTATTTAGCCTTGCTCTCCAGTCATTTCCTTGCCGGTCATCATTGTAACCAGAGCCTTCGGTTGCATGTTCCTGCTACTAGTCTGCTGATCAGCTAAGTGGACTTTGTCCTTTTGTTTTGTATCTTTTGTCCAGTTTGCAGTTTTTGTAATTCTCTGTAGCTGGAAGCTCTTGCGGGCTGAAATTGCCACTCCTGTGTCATGAGTTGACACAGGAGTCTTAAAGTAATTTCAGGATGGTTTTTGAAAGGGTTTTCAGTTGACCGTGAAGTCCTCTTTTGTATCTTTCTGCTATCTAGTAAGTGGACCTCTCTTTGCTAAATCTACTTTCATACTGTGTATGTCTTTTCCTCTTAATTCACCGTTATTACATGTGGGGGGCTGCTATCATCTTTTGGGGTATTTCCCTAGAGGTAAGCCAGGTCTGTTTCTTCCTCTACCAGGCGTAGTTAGTCCTCCGGCTGGCGCGTGGCATATAGGAAGCCGTAGGTATGCTCCCTGGCTACTATTAGTTGTGTGGTAGATTTAGCTCACGGTCAACTCGAGTTTCCATCACCCGAGAGCTCGTTCGTTATTTATATGTTTCTTACGTTCCCTTGCCATTGGGAACCATGACACAGGACTTAGCTTAATTTTGCACGAACTCGGACCAGCAGACAGGAGCAAACAGAAAGGATCTGATTACAACGATGCCAGGCACTGGACTAAAGATCCAGGAAGCTTATATAGCAACTCCCCTGGACTAACGACCCAGGTGGGTGCCAAACTGAGGAAAGACAATCCCAGAGTCATATCACTAGTAACCACAAGAGGGAGCCAAAAAGTCTAATTCACAACACCTGGCATCGTTGTAATCAGTTCATTTCTGTTTGCTCCTGTCTTCAGGTCCTGGTTCTTTGCAAGATAAGCTAAGTCCTGCTTTCTTATTTTTTGTTATTTTGCTTTGTTCATATTTTTGTCCAGCTTGTACAATATGTGATTCCTGATATTGCTGGAAGCTCTAGGGGGCTGATATTCTCCCCCCTCACCGTTAGTCGGTTTGGGGGTTCTTGGATATTCAGCGTGGATATTTTGCAGGGTTTTTTGCTGACCATATAAGTCATCTTACTATTTTCTGCTATTAGTCAGTGGGCCTCTCTTTGCTAAAATCTAGTTCATTCTTACGTTTGTCTTTTCTTCTTACCTCACCGTTATTATTTGTTGGGGGCTTGTATTACTTTGGGGTCTTTTCTCTGGAGGCAAGAGAGGTCTTATTTTCCCTGATAGGGTTAGTTAGTTCTCCGGCTGGCGCGAGATGTCTAGGATCAATGTAGGCACGTTCCCCGGCTACTGTTAGTGTTTGTGCTAGGATCAGGTATATGGTCAGCCTAGTTACCACGTCCCTATGAGCTGGTATTTATGTTTGCAGACTTTTGCTGTAATCTCTGAGATCCTTGCCATTGGGATCATAACAGAGAGATCATGGGAACCTCGGGAGAATATCAATGCTCCTAGTCTTCTTAACAAATTCCTCTCTAGTCTTAGGAGAGGGGATTTTAAAGAGGGGGGTACTGTTACGGTCGCCACTCACTGCTCCGCTCCTGGCTCCCGGCGTGCTGCTCCCGCTGCTGCTCCTGCTCGCCTCGCTCGCTCCTCTTCCGGGTCCCGGCGTGCTGTTCCTCCTTCCTCTTGGGCAGCGACACCTTCCTCCGTCACCACTCGTCCTCGCGCTCCTGCTTCCGGTGAGTGGCACGCTCGTCCTCGGCGTGCTCCCCCTCCTCGTCGTGGGATGTCAGCTTCTGCGCAGGCACGCAGGATTCGGCGCTAGACGCACCTCCCGGTCCCGGATTCCTGGCTTCGGATGTTTGCTCCACGTGGACTTCTGCAGCCTATCCCTGAGGAGTGCACAGTATTTCAAGCCACCTCCCCTGCTAGGAGGTGCCTGAGTGTCTTTAGCTATTAGCTTTTGTCTCCGGCCACCTTCGTCTCTGAGCTCTGAACCTCCGCACTGGTTCTGCGCTCGTTCCTCCCTGTCTTGCGCTTTTTGTGCCAGCACCTACTTTGTTAATCTTCTCCTCCTTTCTCCCTACAGTTCCGTCCCCGTCTCTGGTCTCCTTCAGCTCGTTCCATTTCCCGTGTCCCCTGGTTTTATCTTCCTCGTTCCTGGATTTCTGTTTGGTCCTCTCCTCCGGTTTTTTCCTCTACCAGAGCCGTCCCTCTCGGTATCTGCTACCGTGGTTAGGTAACCTCTGGGCCTGCTCCTAAACAGTCCCTGTATAGGGGTTGGTTAACACCGGGCCCGCTCGCCCAGAGGGTGGCCTTCCACGGTCCAGAGGGTCCACTCTTGTTCCTGCCTCAGTAACCATAACAGCTATGCCTGCTACAATGACTGTGATTGACACATTAGCCAATGATGGGACAGTAGTAGTCCCATCATCCTGCTAATGTGTTGAATGTAAAAAAAACATATGAAACATAGATAACAACATACAACATATAACAGAACATACAACATACAGCATATAACATACAACATATAACAGAACATACAACATATAACAGAACATACAGCATATAACATACAACATATATCAGAACATACAACATATAGCAGAACAAACAACATACAACATATAACATATAACAGAACATACAACATATAACATAACATATAACATATAACATACAACATACAACATATAACAGAACATACAACATAAACATATAACATACAACATATAACATATAACAGAACATACAACATACAATATATAACATATAACAGAACATACAACATATAACAGTACATACAACATACAACATATAACATACAACATATAACATACAATACATACATACAGACATACAGTACATATAACATAGATTACATACTCACCATCACTTGTCACTTTGATCCCCGAAGTGTCACCTGTAAAAAATATTAAACTAAGAAACAAACAATCCACTCTCTAATCCACAGATATCCAATTAAAATGAGAGTCCCACGACGATCTCACGTGGAGAGCATCAGCATCAGCTGATGCGACCGCTCTCCAGGGGCTCCAGGAATACAATGATGGAAGGTATCCTTCTGCACTGTATTCCTCCACCACTGTATAAAATAGTCCCTAGTCTCATTTGCGGCACTGCTGTGTGAGAAAGTTCCCACGCAGCAATGCCATAAAGTGAGACCAATGAACTCAGGTAACCTCAGTGATGCACTTCAGGAGCCATTGTCTCCTGTCAGTGTGTCACTGGAGGCCCTATAGAGCAGTGACATCACCTGATGTGACTGTTCTAGAGGGGAGTTCGCTGTGGGACACTCGTTATTAATTGGACTATGGCGGACAGGTAGTATACGGTTGGTTTAATATTTTAATTTTTTGCTGGTGATCGAGTATGTTGGTTAAATTAAGAATATTAAAATGCTTTTTTCTGGCTGTGTATTTTTTTTTTTTTACTCTTTCACTACTATAGGATTAATAATGGATAGGCGTCTTATTGACGCCTCTCCATTATTAACCCGACTTAATGTCACCTTACAATAGCAAGGTGACATTAACCCCTTATTACCCCATATCCCACCGCTACACGGGAGTGGGAAGAGAGGGGCTAAGTGCCGGAATTGGCGCATCTTACAGGTGCGCCATTTCTGGGGCGACTGCGGGCTGGTATTTGTAGCAGGGGGGCCAATATCCATGGCCCCTCTCTAGGCTATGAATATCAGCCTGCAGCTGTCTGCGTAGCCTTCCTGGCCATAAAATATAGGGGGACCCCACGTCATTTTTTTGGTGGGTCCCCCTATTTTAATAGCCAGTAAAGGCTATGCCGACAGCTGCGGTCTGATATTCATAGCCTGGGAGGGGGCATGGGTATTACCCCCTTCCCAGGCTACAAATATTGGCCACCGGCCATCGGCTTTCCCCCTCTGGCACAGAAAATTGCGCGGGAGCCCACGCCGTTTTTTTTCCGTTTTTTTTAAAAATTAAACGTTCATTAAGAAACATAGGCCTCGCTATTATATATCTATGGATATATCTATAGATATATCCATAGATAATTCTATATATCTATACCTGGATATCTATGGATATATGTATAGATATATCTATAGATATAACTATGGCTATATCGATCTATAGATATATTTATAGATAGATATATCTGTAGATACATAGATATATCTATCCATATATCTATATGACTACTTTTACACATCAGGTTTTTGCCGTCAGGCACAATCCGGCGAGTTTTGAAAAAAATGGATCCGTGTTTTTTTTCCGCCGGATCCGTTTTTTCTCATAGAGTTATATTAGCGACAGATTGCACCTGATGGCCACAAGTTTGATATGTTTTTTGCCGGATCCATCAGAAAAGCTGTTTCCAGCGGATGGAGAAAACGTACAGAAGAACAGTTTTTCAGTCCAGCAAAAAAACGCCCAGCGACGGATCTGGCAAAAAACGTATGAAACTGAGATGTGAAAAGATCTTGGCCGAAGGTTCACCTTCCAACAACACAAAGACCTTAAGCACACAGCTAAAATAACAAAGGAGTGGCTTCAGAACAGCTCTGTGACCATTCTTGACTGGCCCAGCCAGAGCCCTGACCTAAACCCAATTGAGCATCTCTGGAGAGACCTGAAAATGGCTGTCCACCAACGTTCACCATCCAACCTGACGGAACTGGAGAGGATCTGCAAGGAAGAATGGCAGAGGATCCCCAAATCCAGGTGTGAAAATCTTGTTGCATCATTCCAAAGAAGACTCATGGCTGTACTAGCTCAGAAGGGTGCTTCTACGCAATACTGAGCAAAGGGTCTGAAAACTTATGACCATGTGATATTTCAGTTTTTCTTTTTTAATAAATTTGCAAAAAAATTCTACATTTCTTCTTTGCAGTCAAGATGGGGTGCAGAGTGTACATTAATGAGAAAAAAATAAACTTTTTTTAATTCACCAAATGGCTGCAATGAAGTAAAGAATTAAAAATGTAAAGGGGTCTGAATACTTTCCGTACCCACTGTATGTCACATAAAATAATTCATAAATAACATTTCCAACGTGACTACTTTGCATCAGCACAACTTCTTAAACACATCTTTTTTTTGTTATGAAGTTAAAAGGATTACAAGTTGACGAGCGATTTCTCATTTTTCCAACAGAATTTACAAAACCACTTTTTTAGGGACCACCTCACATTTGAAATGTCTGGGATCTATATGATAGATGCTCAAAACCACATTCAAGAAGTTTATTAACCCTTCAGGTGCTTCACAAGAACTTTTGGAATGTGGAAAAAATAAATATTACCTTTTTTTCACAAAAAAAATTACACAAGGATAACAGGAAAATATCGACCCGAAAATTTGTTGTGCAATTTCTCCTGAGTACGCTGATTCCCCATATGTAGGGGAAAGCCACTGTTTGGGTGCACGGCAGACCTCGGAAGGGAAGGATTGCCATTTGAGTTTCTCAATGCAAAATTTGCTGGAACAATTAGTGGACACCATGTAAAGTTTGGAGAACACCTGATGTGCCTAAACAGTGGAAATCCCCTGAGTGATCCCATTTTGACAACCACACCCCTCAAGAAGTTTATCCAGGGGTATAGCGAGCATTTTGAACCTACAGGTATAACACATTTGATAACAGTAGCTGGTCATATTGAATGTGTCGTCATTAGTGTTGAGTGCAAGTGTTCGCTACGCCAGTTTGCATGAGGTGCTCGGGTATGTACCAAATATCGCAATTGCGATATATGCTCGAGTCCCTGCCCAGCATGTTCTACGGCTGTAAGGGTATGTTTCCACGGTCAGGAAACGCTGCTTGTTTGACGCTGCGCAGAGCTGCAGCGTCAAACAAGCAGCGTCCAGATGTTCCAGCATAGTGGAGGGGATTTTATGAAATCCCGTCTCCACTATGCGTGGAAACCCGCACGCGGCGGCCCTGCGACTACGGACATGCTGCGCGTCTTTTCAGATCGCAGCATGTCCGTACACCTTGCGGGGACGCAGCGTCCCCGCAAGGCATATCACAGGGCGCTATGGGAGAGAGCGATCATCCCGGATGTGAAGAGTTAACACATCCGGCATGATCGCGTCCCAGAAAGGGGGCGGGGCTTAGCGCCGAGCGGCGATACCGCCGGCCATCCTGACAGTGGAAACATACCCTAAGGGTATGTGTCCACGTTCAGGTTTGCTTCAGGCTTTGGTCAGGATTTTATGCAGGTAAAATCCTGACCAAAAATGCACCTGAGGTCACTGGCAGGTCACCTGCGGTGTTCCTGCGTGTTTTGCTCATTGTAGCAACATGCTGCATTCTGAACAAACGCAACGCATGTGCGTTTTTGCGGGAAAAACGCATGCGTTTTTTAATGCACAGTGGAGACGGGAGTTCATTAAATCCCCTCCACTATGCTGTAACATCTGGACGCTGCGTTTTTGACGCTGCGGCACAATGCTGCGTCAAAAACGCAGCGTTTCCTGAATGTGGACACATACCGTAAGACAGCCAGAAAAAACATGCGGGGATCCTCGATACTCCATGCATCCCCCAGCACACTTGAGTAGTGACCACTACCGCTTAACACTCACCATCAAATCCTTATTTTTTTCTTTTGAAAAAACGCAACCCTAACATAATCCTAACCCAAACCCTAACACTAACACAGCCCTAACTCCAACCCCAACCTTAACCCTAACTCCAATCCTAATTCTTACCCTAAGTACGGGGTCACACTTGCTAGTGTTTCTATGCAGCTGCAAACTCCGGTCCGAGTGCCGGCAGCAGCGCCGGATATTGATGCGAGAGACTCACGCAAGTTTCTCACATCACACTCGCAAGTGTGACCCCAGCCTATCCGTAACCCTAACCCTATGCCCAACTGCAAAGAAGGAAAAAAAACATTTTTTTTTTTATTATTTTTTCATTTTTATCTATTCACGGGGCTGACAAAGGGGGTTTGATTTACTATTTTTTATTTTGATCTCTGTGATAGGATCATTGAAACAGCTGGCACACTTTTTTTGTGATCTCTATTATTCACTGAATAAATAAAGACACCACTGTGTAGTCTGTGCTGTTAAATCCTTCAATGGCACTGCCAATACAAATTTGTTGAAATGATAGATGATAGTTAAAATATACAGGGGCCCTGGCCTCCATTTAGACCAGTTAATACTTTGCGACTACTACCACTGTCTGCTACTCAGCAGAAGAGCCCACCCCTGTACCTAGCTATGCCACCTGTTTATTTATGAACAATTTTTGGGCAGACATTTAGCCCACTTTATTATTTCGGCCTACTAACTTAGCCTGCTACTCATTATAGTTTTCCTCCACTGAACAAAGCAATGCCGCCAGTTTAGTCCTGTTACCAATTTTGAACTGCATTTAGGCTACTTTATTATTTGGGCCTATTAACTGTGTCTGCCACTCCTTACAGCTGTCCTCCGCTGAACAAAGCAATGCCGCCTGTTTAGTCCTGTTACCAATTTTGAACTGCATTTAGCCCACTTTATTATTTGGGCCTACTAACTGTGTCTGCCACTCCTTACAGTTGTCCTCCGCTGAACAAAGCAATGCCACCTGTTTAGTCCTGTTACCAATTTTGAACTGCATTTAGCCCACTTTATTATTTGGGCCTACTAACTGTGTCTGCCACTCATTACAGTTGTCCTCCGCTGAACAAAGCAATGCCGCCTGTTTAGTCCTGTTACCACATTTGAACTGCATTTAGCCCACTTTATTATTTGGGCCTACTAACTGTGTCTGCCACTCATTACAGTTGTCCTCCGCTGAACAAAGCAATGCCGCCTGTTTAGTCCTGTTACCACATTTGAACTGCATTTAGCCTACTTTATTATTTGGGCCTATATCTGTGTTTCCTCCTCATCCTGCCCATTGCCCAACCACTGCTAGATGAGTCTGCTGGTACATTGACCCAGACCAGTACATTCCCCTTGCACTCTACACAGCCAGAATCTGACCCTGCTGACCCGCATACTATACCACCTTACACGGGGACAAAGAGGAAGGTGCAGATGAAAGTGCAGGTTCCTTCATCAGGTGGGGGGGGCATACTCCCTGGCGACGTCACTGGCACAGGGCCCCTCATAGTACGCAAAAGTGTCTCTGCCGGTGGGAGGCGCCACCCGCCGTCAAACACACCGCCGTACTATGAGGGGCCCTGTGCCAGTGCCAATGCCAACGAGTGGGCCCCCCCTGCTTGCTGAGGATCACAGCACTTGCAAAGTTGAAATACTTACCTCTCCCTGCTCCACCGCAGTGACGTATTCCGCGTTTCCTGGGCCCACGAAAATCTTGAGCCAGCCCTACCCCCCCCACAACTTTAGCCAAATGACCCCCAGTTTTCAATGCCTAACTATTATTATAAAGTAAATTAAGATTGATAAGCTTCAGTAATAAGAATTGATGTTTTTGGCATTAAAATGGGCACTGTAGGTGTTTTCCTGTCCTCCACTCTATGCCGACTTTGATTCCCCATTGACTTGCATTGGATTTCGTGTTTCAGTCGGCCCCCGACTTTTTGCAATAACCGGTGATTTCACCCGACCCGACTTTTCACAAAGTCGGGTTTCGCGAAACCCGACTCGATCCCAAAAAAGTAAAAGTCGCTCAACTCAAATTTTAGAAGAGTAAAATAAACTGCAGAACCACCCATGACCAGTAGGTGGTACGTCTGACATGCATTTTACCATTTGGTAAGCATTAGCGGAGAATAACATATTAGGATTGAAAGACACTTAAGGTACCTTCACACTAAACGATTTACCAACGATCACGACCAGCGATACGACCTGGCCGTGATCGTTGGTAAGTCGTTGTGTGGTCGCTGGGGAGCTGTCACACAGACAGCTCTCCAGCGACCAACGATGCCGAAGTCCCCGGGTAACCAGGGTAAACATCGGGTTACTAAGCGCAGGGCCGCGCTTAGTAACCCGATGTTTACCCTGGTTACCATCGTAAATGTAAAAAAAACCAAACAGTACATATTTGCATTGCGGTGTCACGTCCCTCTCCGTCTGCTTCACGCACTGACTGTGAGTGCCAGCCGTAAAGTAAAAGCAGAGCGCAGCGGTGATGTCACCGCTGTGCTCTGCTTTTACTTTACGGCCGGCACTCACAGTCAGTGCGGGAAGCTCTGAGCAGCAGCGCGGACGCCGGGGGACGTGACAGACATCAGAGGGTGAGTATGTACTGGTTTTTTTTTACTTTTACAATGGTAACCAGGGTAAATATCGGGTTACTAAGCGCGGCCCTGCGCTTAGTAACCCGATATTTACCCTGGTTACCATTGTAAAACATTGCTGGCATCGTTGCTTTTGCTGTCAAACACAACGATACACGCCGATCTGACGACCAAATAAAGTTCTGGACTTTCAGCAACGACCAGCGATATCACAGCAGGATCCAGATCGCTGCTGCGTGTCAAACTCAACGATATCGCTATCCAGGACGCTGCAACGTCACGGATCGCTATCGTTATCGTTGGAAAGTTGCTAAGTGTGAAGGTACCTTTAAACTATACATACAGAAAAGCTTATAGCTCTGACACATGACCCAGATATGATGACTATTTTGTAGCTCTGCACTTATCAGACCCTGACTCTTCTATAGGTTAGTAATGCTCCCATCTCTGCTGGGTGCTGTGGCGCACACCTGTAATCCTAGCTACCATGGGAGGCTTGGGCTGTGGGATCACTGGAGCTTGTCAGTTCTGGTCCATCCTGTGCTATGTGGGTCAGGGGTCTTCTCTGTCCTCAGCATCTATATGGTGACTCTGAGCCAGCTGCTTGGAGACATTAAGGGTATGTGCACATGTATTCTTGGCCACTGCGGATTTTCCCGCAGCAGATTTGATAGATCTGCTGGGCAAAAACACTGCGGTTTTCCACAGACCGCAGAAAGAAGTGACATGCTGCGTTTCCGTGCGTTTTTTTTCCGCAGCATGTGCACAGCGTTTTTTGATTTCCCATAGGTTTACATTGAACTGTAAACTCTTGGGATACTGCTACGGACCCGCAGCTGTGAATACGCTGCGTTTTCCACAGCGTGTGCACGTACCCTAAGTTGAAGGAGGAAGGGGCGTCCTTGGCCCAAAAAATAAAGATGCATGAATTTCAGAGCACTATAGAAAAATAAGGCTAGGTTCCCATTGCGTTAATGGGATAGCGCTAGCGGACAGCGTTGCACGGCGAAATTAACGCCGTGCACCGCGTCCGTTAGCGCTCCCATTGCCGGCAATGTTAGAGCGCATTGCTAGCGCGTGTCATTTTCGGCACGCGCTAGCGATGTGCCGGTCTTTTGTAGCGCGCCTCGGACGCTGCTTGCAGCGTCCGCGGTGCGCCAGAGGTCCGTTCCCTGCTCTCGCAGATCGGGGATCTGCGAGAGCGGGGACGTTAACGCGACCCCTGAACGCGGCCCCGAAAAAGACATTGCGTTAGCGCAATCCGCTAGCGCTCGCGCTAAACGGATTGCACTAACGCAATCTGAACCTAGCTTAGAGCATTTATGCCTATTCAGAATGGAACAGACTGAGCACCACAGTGAGACTCGGCTTTTTTATAGCAGCAGATGTCAATTACACATTTATTTTTTGTCCAATATTAGTAAAAGCAGATTACAGCTCCTTAAAGGGAATCTGTCACCAGGATTCTGTCACCTAATCTAAGAGCAGTGTAAAATGCTTACAAGATGCTGAAATGTACGGTAAATGATGCCACCTACTGGCAATGATTGGTTCTGCAGTTCTTTATTTTCTTAAAGTGAATCAGTCACCAGTTTTTTGCTGTCTCATCTGAGATGTGAATCAATGTAGAGAGAGACTCTGATTCCAAGATACGACCATCCTGGCTGAAAACCACTGGTGAATGAGCTGCTGGGAAAGCAGTGACGTCATAGAAGTAACCTCCGATCACTGAACTCCGTTCCCAACTGTGGTGACTTCTATGACATCCCCGATAGAACCGTGAGGCAGGATGCTCTCGCCTCACCCCTGAGCTTGTCTCCTGCTTTTCCCAGGCATCCTGCTTCATGGTATACCATTACTTAGCATTGGTGCTGTATCTTTTGGCACATTCCTTTCTCCCTTTTCTCCTTTTTTTCATTCAATTCCATGCAGGCTATTGTGCCAGACTTGTGATAGATCTCTCTCTGCGTGTTTCAATTAATAGGGGGTGATTGGTATGTGCCTGATTAAGGTCTTGGGCGTATGGTCTATGCCCATGCTCAGATAGTCTTATTCATGCTATCAATACACTGGGTAAAGAGCATGCTCATTTAACACTTCATGCCTTTATTCTATCTATATTGAACAGGACAGTGAGCACGCTCATTCAAAACTTTATACTTTCATGTTCCATTTATAGAGTCTCAGTAAATCGATGACTGGCCAGTGTATCACCATTAGCTGTGGCATGTATTATTATTCTGTGATCACTATTCTGGGCAAAGAGCATGCCCATTTAACACTTTATGCCTTTATATTCTTCACATTGAACAGGACAGTGAGCATGCTCATTTAAAACTCTATACTGATATGTTCTGTCTATAGAATCTCAGCAAATTGATTACTGGTCAGTGTATGTTCATTGGTTGTGGCATGTATTATTTTGTGATTTGAAATACTATCTGCATAAACAAGAGACATTGTATATATTTAATATTAAGCACTTTATCCATGTGTGTTATTATCATTTTTTTGTAACATGTATTCAGGGGTGGCGGCCTATGGTTCTGTATCCAGGCCTTTTTAAATGGTTTTACTGTGTACTTGTCCTTTTGAGGTGTAATAAAAGTTTTTGATATTTTGTATATTCTATGGGTGTGCATACCATTATTGGTCTAGTCTTTTTCTTCCTTGTTTATTTATGTCACGGTGTGACTCAACTCAACAGGTGGTCGGTCAGCTAATGGCACAATACACATACAACCAGGATGGTATAGGGGAGAGGAAGGCCCTACCCATAGAGAATGAGGGAATGGTCACCACTTGACCTCAATCCTGAGCCTGTCCCTGCACTCCCCTAATGCCCTATGCGGGTCTTTCCCTCCACCGCCGTCAGGATACCTTGTCCCTGTCACCTAACTATGCCCTGGCTAGTGCACTGGTCGGCAAGGAGCACTAGCCTCGCCTCTGCAGATAATACACACAGGGGGAATTGACAAACACCAAAGGGACAATGTAACAAAAACACCACATTTAGCTTATGTACATAGCTGCTAAGCTCCACACTGCAGAAAACAACAGCAACTGGACTCCAAACACCAGATGTGGCTGACACCAGAGCACTGCTCCTGTTAAGGCCCCGTCACACATAGCGAGATCGCTAGCGAGATCGCTGCTGAGTCACAAGTTTTGTGACGCAACAGCGACCTCAGTAGCGATCTCGCTATGTGTGACACGTACCAGCGATCAGGCCCCTGCTGCGAGATCGCTGGTCGTGTCGGAATGGCCTGGACCGTTTTTTGGTCGTTGAGGTCCCGCTGACATCGCTGAATCGGTGTGTGTGACACCGATCCAGCGATGTCTTCATTGGTAACCAGGGTAAACATCGGGTTACTAAGCGCAGGGCCGCGCTTAGTAACCCGATGTTTACCCTGGTTACCAGCGTAAATGTAAAAAACAACAAACACTACATACTCACCATCTGATGTCCGTCAGGTCCCTTGCCGTCTGCTTCCCACACTGACTGAGCGCCGCAAAGTGAAAGTGAAAGTACAGCACAGCGGTGACGTCACCGCTGCGCTCTGCTCTCACTGTACGGCGGCACTCAGTCAGAGCAGGAAGCAGACTGCAAGGGACCTGACGGACATCAGATGGTGAGTATGTACTGTTTGTTTTTTTTGGTAACCAGGGTAAACATCGGGTTACTAAGCGCGGCCCTGCACTTAGTAACCCGATGTTTACCCTGGTTACCCGGGTGCTGCAGGGGGACTTCGGCATCGTTGAAGACAGTTTCAACGATGCCGAAGTCGTTCCCCTGATCGTTGGTCGCTGGAGAGAGCTGTCTGTGTGACAGCTCCCCAGCGACCACACAGCGACTTACCAACGATCACGGCCAGGTCGTATCGCTGGTCGTGATCGTTGGTAAATCGCTATGTGTGACGGAGCCTTTAGGCTGGTCTCCAGAAAGGAGCTGTATCACCAACAGTCAGCTAATGTATCAGGTGACCTTTTAAAGGATGGTGGGAGTGGTCACCACCTGCATCAGCTGACCCAGCAGCACTGCAGTACCATCAGATTGCCAGCTGGGGAAAGAAACTGCCATTAACCCCCAATGGTCCAAAATGAAAAAAGTTTTAAACTAAGTGGAATCAGAGTTGACACAAATCCAAAAATGGATCGTGAAACTTTATTTACCATACAACTATAGGATTAGTAATGGATAGGATTCTTATAGACGTTTCTCCATTACTAAGCAATGGGCTTGATGTCACCGGTGACATCAACCACACAAATATTACCCCACTTGCCACCACTACAGGGCAAGTGGGAAGAGCCGGGCAAAGCTCCAGAATTGGTGCATCTAATAGATGTGCCTTTTCTGGGCAGCTGCTGGCTGCTATTTTTAGGCTGGGGGGTCAATACCCATGGCCCGTTACCAGCCTGAGAATACCAGCCCCCAGCTGTGAGCTTTAGCAAGGCTGGTTGTCAAAAATGGTGTGTGAGGACCCTTCTGTTCTTGATATCCAACCTTGCTGAAGCTGACAGCTGAAGGCTGCAGCCCCCAGCTGTAAGTTTTGTCCGGCTAGTTATTAAAAATAGGGGGGAACCCATGCCGTTTTTTTTTTAATTAACGTATTTATTTACAGTGCGGGAGCGGCAGATGAATACTCCCATCTGCCGCTCCTGCTGTCACGGTTATTAGCAGCAGCAGAGGTAGGCTGATGGGAGTAATAGTCCTGCCTGCTTTCTCTTTTTTTCCTAACTGTAACTCTCATCATTCTCCCCTGCTTGCGCCGATCGATGGCAGAGCAGGGAAGAATGATGAAAGTCGTGTTCAGCACCCGCCGCTGGAGAACAGCGCTTACTGTAACGCTTGTGCCCTGGCGCCTGTCCTTGTGGTACTGATGCAGCACACGCATGCCACACGTGTGCCGCAAGTATTACACACACAGACACTCTCCGGTACCAGAAATATCAGGACGTATGAAAGAGACCTTATAGCGGGTTTTTTTGTTTGGCTGCTGTTAAACACTAAAAGACTTTTTTTATTTTGTTTTTTTATTTTGTTATTGCATCACCATATTTTGAAAGCTATAATTTTTTCATATTTCAGCCAATAGAGTCATGTGAGGTCTCGTTTCTTGTGGGATGAGTTGACGTTTTTATTGGTACCATGACATGACTTTTTTGATCGCTTTCTATTCTGAATTTTGGGAGGCAGCAATTCATGAATTTCTTTTCGGGGGTGGGGCGTTTATATCTTTCCATGTGTGGTAAAATTGATAAGGCAGTTTTATTCTTCGGGTCAGTACGATTACAGCAATACCTCATTTATATAATTTTTTATGTTTTGGCGCTTTTATACAATAAAAACTATTTTATATAAAAAATAATTATTTTTGCATCCTTTTATTCTAAGAGCTATAACTTTTTACTTTTCCGCTGATTGAGCAGTATGGTGGCCCGTCTTTTGCGGGACAAGATGACGTTTTTGGCGGTACCATGTTTATTTATATCCGTCTTTTTGATCGCGTGTTATTCCTTTTTTTGTTCGGTGGTATGATGCTAAAGCATTGTGTTTTGCGTTTTTTTATGGTGTTCGCTAAAGGGGTTAACTAGTGGCACAGTTTTATAGGTCAGGTCGTTGCAGTTGCGGCAATACCAAATATTTGTACTTTTATTGTTTAGATTTTTTTTTCCGATTAAAATATTTATTTTAGGATAGAATAAATATTTTTTTATTATTATTAATTTTGATTTCTTTAAAAAAAATATTTTTACAATTATTGAACTTTTTTTTTGTTTACTTTTCTCTAACTTTTTTTACTTTTTTCCACTATCGGACAATCATTTTTTGCAGGCTGATCACTACTATGGCATGGAAATGAAGCAGCATCTGCATGCCATATAAGCTGACAGCGCTGCACTGACAGGGAGACTTGGTGATCATGCACTGAGCATGATCAGCAAGTTTCCTAGCTCTGGTGATTCGGATTTCTTCACGACGACACTGGGTCACCATGGCAACGATCAGGACCCAGTGTCATGCTGTCAGGCCCCGCGCAGGCTTCCTGAATGCTACGATCGTGTTCGATCGCAGTATTTCAAGGGTTAATGTGCCGGGAGTTATCTGTGACTGCTCCTGGCACCAATTGGCTGCCCTCCCCCCGTGCTGGCGGCCGATTGCTCAGATGTACTATTCCGTTCATGGTCAAATTAGTCCAGGTCACATGGACGGAATAGTACATCTGATGTCAGAAAAGGGTTAAATAACATGTATGAAATAACCCAAAAATGTGCCTGGCCAGATACAGGCATAAATTGCCCAGAAGTGAAATGGTTACCAGAAACACTATTTAAAAAAAAAAAATTCTGGAAACATTGCAACGGAATGTAATTTTAGACGAAAGTAAAATAAACTGCAGAACCATCCATGACCAGTAGGTGGTACGTCTGACATGCATTTTACCATTTGGTAAGCATTAGCTGAAAATGACATTTTAGGACTGAAAGACACTTACACTCTATATACAGAAAAGCTTATAGCTCTGACACATGACCCAGATATGATGACTATTTTGTAGCTCTGCACTTATCAGACCCTGACTCTTCTATAGGTTAGTAATGCTCACATCTCTGCCGGGTGCTGTGGCGCACACCTGTAATCCTAGCTACCATGGGAGGCTTGGGCTGTGGGATCACTGGAGCTTGTCAGTTCTGGTCCATTCTGTGCTATGTGGGTCAGGGGCCAGCTGCCTGGGGATTCTATATTGACAAAGGAGGGAGGAGAGGATCCCTGGTCAGAAAATGGCAGCTAAACATAAAAATGAGTTAACACTAAAGAAACCTTTAAGTATGGAGCAGACTGAGCCACTCAGTGAGACGCAGTTCCTTCTATAGAAGCTGAGGTCAATTATGTATTTATTTTCTTTCTAATGTAATTTACAGATCCTTAAAGAGAACCTGTCCACAGGAATAAGCAGTATAAAGTAAAGACATGTCCATAACGGCGCAATTCTACTGATTTGTTGAATCAACTCGCTCTGTGGTTCTTGTTCAATCAGGATTTTAAGTTTTTGTCTAATGATATTTCAGTGCCCAAGGGCGACACTGGGGGGGGGCTAGGGTCTTCTCTCCTTCTTCTCCAGCCTCTCCACCTGTTTCCTGTGTTTTTATGACAGGTCATTGATTCTTCAGTGAACTGCCTCCTTTTTGAAATTTTGTGCCACCTCCATCATTGATGGAGAATGCAGTTTGATTCTGCTTCTGGTTTTCAATAGCATGGCGGAGGCAGCGGCGGCGGCTCATGCACAGATCGAGATCTCAGCTCAATATTATTATTATTTATTTATATAGTACCCTTAATTCCATGGTGCTGTACATGAGAAAGGGGTTACGTACAGAGTTATAGATATCATTTACAGTACACAAATTTATGATGACAGACTGGTACAGAGGGGAGAGGACCCTGTCCTTGCGAACTTACATTCTACGGGATACTAGGGAAGAGACAGAAGGTCGGGGGTGCAGCAGCATTGGTGGTGGTGAGGCGGCAGCTCTGGTGGTGGTGAGGCGGCAGCTTGGGCGGTTGTTGAGGCGGCAGCTCGGGCGGTTGGTGAGGCGGCAGCTCAGTCGGTTGGTGAGGCGGCAGCTTGGGTGGTTGGTGAGGCGGCAGAATGGTTATTGCAGGCTGTAGGATTTCCTGAAGAGATGGGTTTTCAGGCTCCGTCAAAATCACCTTCATTAAGTACTGGAGCCAATAACTGAGCTCTGCCTGAGTTGACGTCATGAAACTAGACAACTCTTTTAACATCACCGTTATTTATAAATCAAGTTTCCTGGGAGCATGATGCAGCACAATCAAACCTAATTAGAGATAAAGGAAAATAGCTGCAGAACGGACCTTGGCCAGTAGGTGGCACACTTTCACATGCATTTTAGCATTTTTTTTTTTTTTTTGGGGGGGGGGGGGGGGGATTTACTCGAAATAAAATATTAGGACTGAAAGAATCTTGAAAAATGTTGAAACATTTAGGTCTGACATGTGACCAGATATGATGATGACTATTTTGTAGCTCTTCAGTTTTCAGACACTGACTTTTCCTATCTATAGGTTAGTAATGCTCCTATCTCCGCTGGGTGCTGTGGCGCACACCTGTAATCCTGGCTACTATGGGAGGCTTGGGCTGTGGGATCACTTGCACTTGACAGTTCTGGTCCATTCTGCACTATGTGGATCAGGGGTCTTCTCAGTCCTCAACCTTGATATGGTGTCTCTTGAGCCAGCTGCTGGGAGACACTATGTTGACAAAGGAGGGAGGATCCCTGGTCAAAAAATGGCAGCTAAACATAAATACAAGCGAACACAAAAGAAAGAGACACTTAATTCTATAGCACTTAAGCATGGTGGTGACCAGAATGGAGCAGGCCTGTCCACTTGGTGAGACCCAGCTCTTTTTATAGGAGCAGAGATCAATGACATGTTTATTTTCTTTCTAATGTAATTTACATATCCTTAAAGAGAACCTGTCTGCAGGATTTAGCAATATTAATCAAAGACATGTCCATAATGGCACTGTTATACTGATTACCTTTGGTGAATCAAACTGCTCGGAGGCTCTTGTTTAATCAGGATTTGAAGTTTATGTCTAATGATATTTCAGTTCCACATAGGTCTTTCTAGGTTTTCCAGCACCCAAGGCAAGAATTCAGTTTGGCGCCCCCCAAGCATATATGTGTTTTGCACACTTAGTCACATGCCGATGAGCTTCTCTCCCTAAGGCCTCATACTCATTTGCGAGAAAAATGGACGAGTGCAATCCGAGAAAAAAAAAAATCGGACTGCACTCTGACCAATGTTATTCAATGGGTTACATCTCGTCTGCGATTTTTTTCTCAGCTGAAATAGGACTGAAAAAAAAATTGCAGCATGCTGCGATTTGGGGCTCATGCCCACTTTCGATGAAATCGGATGCATTTAATCCAGTACAAAATTGGATTGAATTCGAACCAATGTTAATCTATGGTTGTGTGCTCATCTGCGTTTTTTTTCCATGCTGTGAATGTAATCAGAAAACGGATTGCATACCGCAATAGAAGTCAATGGGTGCGATAAAAAATCGCACAGCACTCGCACCATACAAGTTCTGTGCGATTTTTACGCACCGTTGTCCTTTGAAAAGCCGGCAATTCATATACGGCTAATGTAAAATCACTCTGACATGTTACAATAGAAAAGATAGATTATATACATAGAATAGGTATATTTATATCTATACAGTACAGACCAAAAGTTTGGACACACCTTTTCATTAAAAAATGTTGCTGTATTTTCATGACTATGAAAATTGTAGGAAAAGCAGAAGTCCAGCGTGGGTGATGTCCATAAAAAATACCTTTTATTCCATTTTCGTTAAAAGCACATAAATCCAAAGTCCATCTTCATATCCATAGACACAAAAACGGGTGACTCATACCAGTGACAGTCATAGGCTTAAAGTGCATTAAAATCAAACGCGTTTCAACGGTTGTGCCGCCTTAGTCATTAGTCACAATGACTAAGGCGGCACGACCGTTGAAACGCGTTTGATTTTAATGCACTTTAAGCCTGTGACTGTCACTGGTATGAATCACCCATTTTTGTGTCTATGGATATGAAGATGGACTTTGGATTTATGTGCTTTTAACGAAAATGGAATAAAAGGTATTTTTTATGGACATCACCCACGCTGGACTTCTGCTTTTCCTTCATACTACTTGCAGCACTGCATGATCCGTGCGCTGGGACTGAGAGGAGGTGAGCTGATCTTCGTTGCTTTTTCTTTTATGAAAATTGTACATTCACACTGAAGGCATCAAAACCATGAATTAACACATGTGGAATTATATACTTAACAAAAAAGTGTGAAACAACTGAAAATATGTCTTATATTCTAGGTTCTTCAAAGTAGTCACCTTTTGCTTTGATGACTGCTTTGCACACTCTTGGCATTCTCTTGATGAGCTTCAAGAGGTAGTCACCGGGAATGGTTTTCACTTCACAGGTGTCCCCTGTCAGGTTTAATAATGGGGATTTCTTGCCTTATAAAATGGGGTTGGGACCATCAGTTGTGTTGAGCAGAAGTCTAGTGGGTACACAGTTGATAGTCCTACAGAATAGACTGTTAGAATTTGTATTATGGCAAGAAAAAAGCAGCTAAGTAAAGAAAAACGAGTGGCCATCATTACTTTAAGAAGCGAAGGTCAGTCAGTCCGAAAAATTGGGAAAACTTTGAAAGTATCCCCAAGTGCAATTGCAAAAATCATGAAACGCTACAAAGAAACTGGCTCACATGAGGACCGCCCCAGGAAAGGAAGACCAAGAGTCACCTCTGCTTCTGAGGATAAGTTTATCCGAGTCACCAGCCTCAGAAATCGTAGGTTAACAGCAGCTCAGATTAGATAACAGGTCAATGCCACACAGAGTTCTAGCAGCAGACACATCTCTACAACAACTGTTAAGAGGAGACTTTGTGCAGCAGGCCTTCATGGTAAAATAGCTGCTAAGAAACCAGTGCTAAGGACAGGCAACAAGCAGAAGAGACTTGTTTGGGCTAAAGAACGCAAGGAATGGACATTAGACCAGTGGAAATCTGTGCTTTGGTCTAATGAGTCCAAATTTGATTTGGTTCCAACCACCGTGTCTTTGTACGACGCAGAAAAGGCGAACGGATCGACTCTACATGCCTGGTTGCCACCGTGAAGCATGGAGGAGGAGGTGTGATGGTGTGGGGGTGCTTTGCTGGTGACACTGTTAGGGATTTATTCAAAATTGAAGGCATACTGAACCAGCATGGCTACCACAGCATCTTGCAGCAGCATGCTATTCCATCCGGTTTGCGTTTAGTTGGACCATCATTTATTTTTCAACTGGACAATGACCCCAAACACACTTCCAGGCTGTGTAAGGGCTATTTGACCAAGAAGGAGAGTGATGGGGTGCTACGCCAGATGACCTGGCCTCCACAGTCACCAGACCTGAACCCAATCGAGATGGTTTGGGGTGAGCTGGACCGCAGAGTGAAGGCAAAAGGGCCAACATGGGTAATACCGATGGATCTTCCCAGTCTATTAATATGAGCCCGCAGCTGTCTGCATAGCCTTTACTGGATATTAAAATAGGGGGTCCCCCCAAAAAAATGACATGGGGTCCCCCATTATTGTATAGCCAGAAAGGCTATGGGCTGATATTCATAGCCTAGAGAGGGGCCATGGATATTTTTGCCCCCCGGCTACAAATACCAACCCCCAGCCACCCCAGAAATGGCGCATCTCTAAGATGCATCAATTCTGGCACTTAGCCCCTCTCTTCCCACTCCCGTGTAGCGGTGGGATATGGGGTAATAAGGGGTTAATGTCACCTTTGTATTGTAAGGTGACATTAAGCCTGGTTAGTAATGGAGAGGCGTCAATAAGATGTCTCTCCATTACTAATCCTATAGTAGTGAAAGAGTTAAAAAAAGACATCCAGAAAAAAGTATTGTAATATTCTTAATTTCACCATACTTACAAACACGCCTAATTCCTGCGACGCCTTCGATCGCCTGCAAAAAATTAAAAATAATAAATCAACCGTATACTCCTTTTCCGCCGTAGTCCAATTAATAACGAGTGTCTCACGATGATTTCCCCTATAGAACAGTGACATCAGGTGATGTCACTGCTCTATAGGGCTCCCAGTGACACAGTGAAAGGAGACAATGGCTCATGCAGTGCATCACTGAAGAGGTTACCTTTGTTCAGGCTCTCACTTTATGGCAAAGCTGCATGGGAATTTTCCCACACAGCAGTGCCACAAGTGAGAGTATGAACTATACTCACAGCAGCGGAGGGATACAGTGCGAATGGATACCCTCCGTCATTGTATCGCCAGTGCCCCTGGAGAGCAGTCGCATCAGCTGATGTAGCAGCTCTCCACGGGAGATCGTCGTGGGACACTCGTACTAATTGGATTACTGTGGATCAAGGAGTATATTGCTGGTTTATTATTTTAATATTTTTTACAGGTGATCAATGGCTTCGGGATCAAGGTGATTGGTGAGTATGTACTTTATGACTTTATGTTGTATGTACTGTATGTACTGTATGTTGTGTATATCGGTATGTTCTGTCTGTACTGTATATTGTATGTACTGTATGTTGTATGTACTGTGTATACTGTATGTTGTATGAACTGTATGTACTGTATGCTGTATGTTGTATGTACTGTATGTTGTATGACCTGTATGTACTGTATGTTGTATGACCTGTATGTACTGTATGTTGTATGTACTGTATGTTGTATGTACTGTATGTTGCATGTTGTATGTACTGTATGTACTGTATGTTGTATGTACTGTATGTACTGTATGTTGCATGTACTGTATGCACTGTATGTTGTATGTACTGTATGTACTGTATGTCTATATGTATGCACTGTATATGTGTGTATGTGTTTTTTTTCTTACATTCAACACATTAGCCGGATGATGGGACTACTACTGTCCCATCATTGGCTAATGTGTCAATCAATGTCACTGTAGCAGGCATAGCCGGATGGGACTTGTAGTCCCATCGGACGATGCCTGCACACACACACAGACAGCACCGCAGACCCCCGGACAGCCACGGCAGACCCCCGCAAACCCACTGACACCCACGGCAGACACCGGCACACCCACGGACACCCTGGACAGCCCCGGCAGACACCCGCACACCCACGGATAGCCCGCAGACCTTGCACGGACAGCCCTGCCGACCCCACACACACAGACCCGCAGACCCAACCCACACACACATACACGAACATAGCTCCGCCCACACACTTCCCTCCTCTCGATCTGAAGGTTTCTTCTGCAGCTAAACCGCAGATCTTTTTTACATCTGCGGTTTTGCTGCAGATGTGCCTGACTCAATGCAAGTCAATGCGTGCAGAAACGCTGCAGATCCGCACAAAGACATGACATGCTGTGGAAAAAACACAGCTGCGTTTCGGTGCATTTTTTTCTGCAGCATGTGCACAGCACATTTGGTTTTCCATAGGTTTACATGCTACTGTAAAACGCATGGAAAACTGCTGCAGATCCGCAGTGTCAAAAACGCTGCGGATCCGCGAGAAAAACCGCAACGTGTGCACATAGCCTCAGAGAAATAACTTATAATGCTGTGGTACGCACATAAAAGAAATCTAAATCAGTATATTCCCTATAAATTATCCATAAACCAAACTGTAGCCTTACGATCAAACACAGAGATAACAAGTAGTGGTATAGAATTTTAATAAAATGCACAGTGCCATTTTACCTCAGGAACCAGTGGCTGGGTAAGTCCTACGGAGTAATCACCTTAGCATTACTCCGGGTAAGTCTTGCGGTGAGGCAGAGCGGAGTCCTTTGCCTTTCTGGCCAGAGGTGTATCTAGGTTTTCTGGCACCCGGGCAAGAATTCAGTTTGGCGCCCCTTCACGAGGCACATGTGAAGAGAAAGAACGGACTGCGGGTTCCTGTGCTGAGCTGGGTTTGGAACTGTCTAGGCTGTGTCCCATGTTGCCCGGGGGAAGGAATAGGGGACCGGACAGGTCACAAGACCCGTAAAGAGGGGGCGTGTTTAAGCCGGAAACAGAGAAAAAGCGCACAAAGCAAGAGGTCAGTTTTTCGCCCTCAGGGGGAGCGCAGCAGAGTGAGAAGCGCGCACCGCACCCCGAGCCCCGGCACTGCGACGTACGGCAGCCGAGACCTCCGGGTAATGCCAGCGGAACAGGGAGTGTGGGAAGCGCCGTGCGCCTGGCTAAGCATAAGATCGGGCGCATGCAGAGAAGCTTGGGCCAGTTACAGGACATGCGGTTTCCTTTTCTGGCCAGTACGCAACACCCCACGGTCGGTACAGAGATTTCTGCAGCTTTTCCCGCATTGGGCGGGCTTATGGCTAGGGGCTCAGTGGGTAAAACCGGAGACCGCTTGCTACCGCCAGAAGGCGGATTGTTAACTTTGGGACCCCATCTGTGGACCCTACCCGGCCGTTGCCGGTACTACTACCCCCATCGGACTGTGGACTAAGGACCCCACCAAGAGCTACGATAAGTGTTGTTTGAAACTTAGACTGTCGCACTCGTTTTGCTAATTTCATTTAACCCTTGTTGTACCAATAGCTCTTTGCTACTGCCTATTAACTCCCTGCAAGAAGATTACTTTAACTTTTACTGTTAAAAGAATTAATAGTATTGTTATACCATACTGATCTCCAATGCCTGCGTACTGCATCTCAGCCCCTGCTTACACACATATGCGATTTGCACACTTAGTCAAAAGCCAACAAGCTGCTCTCCCTAATTCAATGTACGCCATGTTCCAAATTATTATGCAAATTATATTTTTCTCGGATTTTCCTAAATGGACAATGCAAATGACAGTCAGTCTAATAAAAGTCATCACCCGTTAGAGTATACATCGAATTTTATTGAAGAAACCTCCCAATGATAACAGTATAATCTCCAAAATGAATAAAAAACAAGTAGGCCAAGTTACATGTTAACATAGGAACCCTTCTTTGATATCACCTTCACAATTCTTGCATCCATTGCACTTGTGAGTTTTTGGAGAGTTTCTGCTTGTATTTCTTTGCATGAAGTCAGAATAGCCTCCCAGAGCTGCTGTTTTGATGTGAACTGCCTCCCACCCTCACAGGACTTTTGCTTGATGATACTCCAAAGTTTCCCTATAGGGTTGAGGTCAGGGGAAGATGGTGGCCACACCATGAGTTTATCTCCTTTTATGCCCATAGCAGCCAATGACACAGAGGTATTCTTTGCAGCATGAGATGGTGCACTGTCATGCATGAAGATGATTTTGCTCCTGAAGGCAAGTTTCTGCTTTTTATACAATGGAAGAAAATTGTCAGTCAGAAACTCTATATACTTTGCAGAGGTCATTTTCACACCTTCAGGAACCTTAAAGGGCTTCCACCAGCTGTTTCCCAATGATTCGCAGCCTTGTTGGGACATGGTGGCCATCCACCAACCATCCACTACTCCATCCATCTGGACCATCCAGGGTTGCTCGACAGTCATCAGTAAACAAGACTGTTTGAAAATTAGTCTTCATGTATGTCTGGGCCCACTGCAACCGTTTCTGCTTGTGAACACTGTTTAGGGGTGGCCGAATAGTAGGTTTATGCACAACAGCAAGCCTTTGAAGGATCCTACACCTTGAGGTTCGAGGGACTCCAGAGGCACTAGGAGCTTCAAATCACTGTTTGCTGCTTTGTAATGGTTTTGGCTACTGCTCTCTTAATCCAATGAATTTGTCTGGCAGAAACCTTTATCATTATGCCATTATCAGCACGAACACGTCTGTGCTCAGAATCAGCCACAAATCTCTTAACAGTACGATGATCACGCTTACGTTTTCAGGAAATATCTAATGTTTTCATCCCTTGACCAAGGCATTGCACTATTTGATGCTTTTCGGCAGCAGAGAGATCCTTTTTCTTTCCCATGTTACTTGAAAAGTGTGGCCTGCTTAATAATGTGGAACATCATTTTTAAGTAGTTTTCCTTTAATTAGAATCACCTGGAAAACTAATTATCACATGTGTTTAAGATTGACTTCAGTGATCCATTGAGCCCTGAGACCCACTACCATCCATGAGTTTATTTGAAAAACAAAACTATTAAATCTTTATGACACTAAAATCCAATTTGCTTAATAATTTGGAACACGGTGTATAGTGAAAAACAGAGAGAAGCAGGAAGTGAAGCTCGTTGTCCCGTAACAGTGTAAGTATGTAAATGAGTGAAGCGGCCATGTGATGACTGCTGGAACCAGGAACCAGCAAGCAGAGATGAATCCTGACAGTGAGGATATTACACGCTGTTAGGATTGGCTGCAGGGCTTCAATTTGTAATTAAAGGGAACCTGTCACCCCCAAAATGGCTGGTGAGGTAAGCTCACCGGCATCAGGGGCTTATCTACAGCATTCTGTAATGCTGTAGATAAGCCCCCGATGTTACCTGAAAGAGGAGAAAAAGACGTTAGATTATACTCACCCAGGGGCAGTCCCGTTGCGGTCCGGTCGGATGGGTGTCTCCGGTCCGCTCCGGCGCCTCCCATCTTCATTCCATGACGTCCTCTTCGGGTCTTTACGCCGTGGCTCCGGCGCAGGCGTACTTTGCCTGCCCTGTTGAGGGCAGCGCAAAGTACTGCAGTGCGCAGGCGCCGGGCCTCTCTGACCTTTCCGGCGCCTGCGCACTGCAGTACTTTGCTCTGCCCTCAACAGGGCAGGCAAAGTACGCCTGCGCCGGAGCCGCGGCGTAAAGACCCGAAGAGGACGTCATGGAATGAAGATGGGAGGCGCCGGAGCGGACCGGAGACACCCATCCGACCGGACCGGGACCGCCCCTGGGTGAGTATAATCTAACATCTTTTTCTCCTCTTTCAGGTAACATCGGCGGCTTATCTACAGCATTACAGAATGCTGTAGATAAGCCCCTGATGACGGTGAGCTTACCTCACCATCGATTTTGGGGGTGTCAGGTTCCCTTTAAAGGGTGCATCCAGGTTTGAGATGAAAATCTGAAGTCACTATAGGTGGCTGCAGGATTCTAAATTCTCACAGCACATTCACTGCACACTTTTAGGATTCGCCCTTGCACAAGTATGTGATTTGGATACTTCTGGCCACAGTCCGACTAGACGTGCCAGGCCTAGCTCAATTCATTTTCATTGAGTGAGGCCACACATATCTAGTCAGCATGTGACCACATGTATACATATCACCAACACCATAGAATCCTGACAGCGTGAAGTGTGCACTGCGAGAATTCAGAACTCTGCTGTCACAAAGAATGACTGCAGACTAAGCGCAATAATGGACAACCCCTTTAATGCTCTTAACATAAATAACAATATGAGAATTAGTCAGCATCACAAAAAACATTTACATCCAGGTATCTTATAGATAACAATGTCTCTGGAGTCGTTCTCTTTCTTTTCTTCTCATCTTGTCCAGACTCCATGAGTTTTCTCATCCACAGCCATCTCTGCAGACTTCCATCTTCTCCGGTATTGTGCAGCACATCCTCACACGACGCCCTTAAAGAAACAGTGTCATTATAATGCTCCCAAATAAAAATATTTGCCCTACGCTGAGCCCCTGAATAAATAATTGCCCCTCACTATATTCCCTGCACAAAATATGACCCCACACTGTCCCTCTTATGGTACATACTCTACACACTGTCCCCTACTTTATATGCTGGGCCCCCTCTTCATATTGTTCTCTCACTCTGAGTCCCCCCTATAGGCCCAGTTTCTTATCTCTGCCCCCTCATTACACCCCTCTTGGTATACTGTCACCTCCTGGCTGCACTTATACTGTTGCCCCATGCTACACCCTCACAGTACTCAGTCTCTATTCTGTGCCCACTCACACTTTCCCCCATACTGTCTCCTGGCATGTTTTCCCCTCCCTCCTCATACACTTACCCTCTCACTTTCCATACTGCCTCCTCACACATTCCTCCGATTCCCCATACTGTGTCCGCACCCATCCCATCACCCTCGATCCCCATACTGTGTCCTCATTAGGGTTGAGCGAAACGGGTCGGCAATTTTCAGAAGTCGCCGACTTTTGGCAAAGTCGGGTTTCATGAAACCCGACCCGACCCCTGTGTGGGGTCGGCCATGAAGTCGGCGATCTTCTGAATCTGGAATCGGAATTCCGATACCGATTCCCGATATGTTTAAGATATCGGGAATTGGTATCGGAATTCAGATTTAAGTGTAAAAGAAAGAATTAAAATAAAAAATATCGCCATACTTATCATCTGATGCGCCCTGGTACTAAGCGGGAACCTTCCTTCCTTAGAATCAGCCTTCCAGGACCTTGCGGTGACGTCGCGGTGACGTCTCGGCTTGTGATTGGTCGCGCGGCCGCCCATGTGACCGCTCGCGCGACCAATCAAAAGCCGCGACGTCACCGTGACGTCACCGAAGGTCCTGGAAGGGCTGATTCTTAGGAAGGAAGGCTGCCGGAAAGAAGCAGGGCGCGTCCGAGGGTGAGTATATACCTAATAGGAATATACTCACCCTCGGCTTCTTTCCGGCAGCCTTCCTTCCTAAGAATCAGCCCTTCCAGGACCTTCGGTGACGTCACGGTGACGTCGCGGCTTGTGATTGGTCGCACGAGCGGTCACATGGGCGGCCGCGCGACCAATCACAAGCCGCGACGTCACCGCGACGTCACCGCAAGGTCCTGGAAGGCTGATTCTAAGGAAGGAAGGTTCCCGCTTAGTACCAGGGCGCATCAGATGGTAAGTATGGCGATATTTTTTATTTTAATTCTTTATTTTACACTTAAATATGGATCCCAGGGCCTGAAGTAGAGTTTCCGCTCCTTCAGACCCTGGGAACCATTGGAAACCCAATGCACTGCATTGGGTTTCCAGTTTCGGCCGACCCCGACCCCGACTTTTTTATAGGATCGGCCGATTTCACTCGACCCGACTTTTGAAAAAGTCGCGTTTCGTGAAACCCGACCCGATCCTATAAATGTAAAGGTCGCTCAACCCTAGTCCTCATACATTTTCACCTTGCTCCTCATACTGTATCTGCACCCATACCACCACTCACCATACTGTGTCTGCACCTTTCCCCATACATGCCCACGTCTCATACCTTCCTTCTCATTGTGTCTTCAAATTTCTCCCCATATTGTGTTTGCACTTGCCACTTCCTTGCTCCCCAAATTTTGGCCTCAAATCATACCCCATTACACGAAATCTTATCCAGCCCCATTACACTAAAAAACCCCATCAAAGAAAATCTCCCCACACAGTAAATACCCCAACACACAATGAATACACTTCTTACACACACATAGTAAATACCCCACACACACAATAAATACCCCACACAGACACAGTAAATACCACCCCACACACAGTAAATACATCCTTACACAAACACAGTAAATACCCCCTCACACATACACAATAAATACCCCCTTTACACACACACAGTAATTATCCCCCTCCACACACACACAGTAATTACCCCCAGCAAATACTCCCCACACACACTAAATACACCACTCCTCAGTAAACACCACTCAGTAAAAACCCCTCCCCCTATCTTTGGTGTCTTTTGCTCCACTGGAGCACTTACCACCCATCTGCACCTCTACAGCGCCGGCGAGTGACATCAGCAGCGTTATCACACTGCTGATGTCGCTCTAACCAGGCGGTCAGAGCTTCAATTGTTAGACTTGAGTACTATTAAAAACAGGGAGCCGGCGCGCTGGAGTTTCTCTGTGCTGACTGTCAGCTTGACAGCCGGCTCAGAGAATTGCCGACTCCCAGTCTGGGGGCAGCAGAATGCAGCCGCTGGGGGAGACACTTCGGACCGCTGCATTAGGTGGCCTGACTGTGCCCTCCTGCGGGTTGCGCCCGGGGCACATGCACGGTTGCCCCCCACAGATGCACCTCTGTTTCTGGCGGCCATTTTTCCGAAGCCATGGGCCACCAGAAGCAGCACCTACGCTGACTGGGATCTCGGCCCAGCCGAGATCTCAATCTGTGCAATCGTTGCCTCCGGTGGCGATCTTCTTGAAGGCATGGGCTACCATCCTCCACATTGAAATTGCAACACCAAGAAGTGCTCCTGCAATGATTACATAGGAAACTGTATACATTTACAATCATCCACAGTGTGAGAGCAAATAGTGACAACATTACTGAATAAGCAGAAATCTTCCGAATAGAAGAAAACAATTTTCGTTAAAAATATGTATGCGCATTAATCCTGATTACAAAAATATGAAGCATTTTTTGTAAAATACTGTAGCAGTCCACATTTGACAGACTTCTCTAAGGCTGCTTTCACTCATCAGTTTTTTGAAGTCAGGCTCAAACCGGCGGTTCGACGGATCGACGGATACGTCGAAAATTGTGAAAAACTGATGTGACGGATCCGTTTTTCTGCCGGATCCGACTAACGAATCTGGCAAAAAACAGATCCATCGCATCAGTTTTTCATCCATTTCGTCCGTTTTTTATCCGTTTTACGATGGATTAAGACGGATCCATTTTTAAAAACGCCCATGGGAGGCTCCCAAACATGATTGGCTTCTGAAAACCTATAGTATATACAGTGTTCCTACAGCCCATCTTTGACAGGTTGTAGAGCAAGTGGTGAAGATGGAAGGCTTGATGGCAAACATTCTGAAGATTACGGTCGATTTCACTTTTGAGGCAAATCAGTTGAAAGCAATTGTTATGGAGAAGGAGCATGAAAGACAGTGCATCATGCGTCTGCGCCGACAACGTTTTTGGATCCACCCAATCACAGCACAGAGAATGATACATGAGGTGTATTCAACATTATACATGGAGTTAAGAGGAAACCCCGAGAAGTTTTTTAGCTGCGCGCATGCGCAAATGGAGAACTTGCACACTTATAACTGTAATGCTGTTGCTGGTATTTTGTACTAATTATTGCCTTGCCTTTTTTCACAGATTCCTTGCAACTGGAGAATCACTTTCCTCACTACATTTTCAGTTTAAACTCAGGATTTCCACCATATCGGGGATTGTTAAGCACACCTGCCGTGCATTGTGGGACTGATTGCATGACAAATTTATCCCACATCCAGCGTCGGACTGGAGTAGCTTGGGCCCACCAGAGAAAATCATTCTAAGGGCCCACCATGCTTAAGGGGTACTAGCTGCAGAGTCTTCCCTTAGCTTCCATCTGGTCAAGCACGCTAGACACAGGATACATACACATGACACACCAGTCACACGCTATACATAGGATACATTCACGTGACACACATCAGTCACACGCTAGACACAGGATACATTCACGTGACACACATCAGTCACACGCTAGACACAGGATACATTCACGTGACACACACCAGTCACACGCTAGACACAGGATACATACACGTGACACACACCAGTCACACGCTAGACACAGGATACATTCACGTGACACACACACCAGTCACACGCTAGACACAGGATACATACACGTGACACACACCAGTCACACGCTAGACACAGGATACATTCACGTGACACACACACCAGTCACACGCTAGACACAGGCTAAATTCACGTGACACACACACCAGTCACACGCTAGATACAGGATACATACACGTGACACACACCAGTCACACGCTATACCCAGGATACATTCACGTGACACACATCAGTCACACGCTAGACACAGGATACATTCACGTGACACACACCAGTCACACGCTAGACACAGGATACATACACGTGACACACACTAGTCACACGCTAGACACAGGATACATAAACGTGACACACACCAGTCACACGCTAGACACAGGATACATACACGTGACACACACCAGTCACACGCTAAACACAGGATACATTCACGTGACACACACCAGTTACACACTAGACACAGGATACATACACGTGACACACACCAGTCACACGCTAGACACACGATACATTCACGTGACACACACCAGTCACACGCTAGACACAGGATACATACACGTGACACACACCAGTCACACGCTAGACACAGGATACATTCACATGACACACACACCAGTCACACGCTAGACACAGGATACATTCACATGACACACACACCAGTCACACACTAGACACAGGATACATTCACGTGACACACACACCAGTCACACTAGACACAGGATACATTCACGTGACACACACACCAGTCACACGCTAGACACAGGATACATTCACGTGACACACACACCAGTCACACACTAGACACAGGATACATTCACGTGACACACACACCAGTCACACGCTAGACACAGGATACATACACATGACACACACCAGTCACACGCTGGACACAGGATACATACTCGTGACACACACCAGTCACACGCTGGACACAGGATACACTCACACAGCATACAAACACCAGTCACACACTAGACACAGGATTAGAGATGAGCAAACCCTTGGATGTTCTGGTCCAGCCAGTTAAAAAAAAGTCCAGGTTCGGGTACAGAACAGTACCCGGACCCATTCACTTGAATGGGGGGCCCGAACATCCAGTGTTTACCACTCTGTGAGGTGCAAGACAGCGCGGCAAACACTCTTTCTCCACATAGCCCCATCATCATCCCCCCTTCTCCACACAGCTCCTCATCATCCCTCCTTCTCCACACAGCCCCATCATCATCCCCCCTTCTCCACACAGCTCCTCATCATCCCTCCTTCTCCACACAGCTCCTCATCATCCCTCCTTCTCCACACAGCTCCTCATCATCCCTCCTTCTCCACACATCCTCATCATCCCTCCTTCTCCACACAGCCTCATCATCCCTCCTTCTCCACACAGCTCATCATCCCTCCTTCTCCACACAGCCTCATCATCCCTCCTTCGCCACACAGCCTCATCATCCCTCCTTCTACACACAGCCTCATCATCCCTCCTTCTACACACAGCCTCATCATCCCTCCTACACACAGCCTCATCATCCCTCCTTCTACACACAGCCTCATCATCCCTCCTTCGCCACACAGCCTCATCATCCCTCCTTCTACACACAGCCTCATCATCCCTCCTTCTACACACAGCCTCATCATCCCTCCTTCTCCATCATCCTGCTTTTCACACAGCCCCTCATCATGACCCTTTTTCCATACAGCCCGTCATTATCATCTCCCCTTCTCCACACAGCCCCTCATCTTCCCTTTACAAGCCCCACTCAAGTTACATCAACCCTTTCCAAAATACATCCTCTCACCACTCTCACTGAAGCCTGGGTCTTCATTCCTATTGGTGAAAGGGTCCATTGTGAAGCTTCTCGGTCCTCCCCTCATGGGGCTCCATGGTGCAGCCTCTCATTTCATTCCTCTTCAGCAGCCTCAGAACAACGCTGCTTCCTGCTTTCAGATCACTGGTCTGATGGTGGCCCCGCCCCTTCCGGTGACATCATGCCATGGCCCTCAAAAAATCAACTCCGCTCTAGAGGCTGTGTGCAGTGCAGTCTCACAGCCTGTGGCTCTGTGCTGTGCGTGGTGTTTTATTCCACACCCGGAGCCGGCCGTCTGCGCTGCTCAGCAAGGAGTGATGTGAGGTGAGCGCTTTCTCATCACCTGCTGCTGTGGCTTCTATTGATCTCATCCAGCACACCACAGCTGATAGAGCGGTGAGTGCCACAAGATCAGTAAAAGCCGCAGCAGCAAATGATGAGAAAGCGCTCACATCACATCACTTGTTGCTGAGCAGTGCAGACGGCCGGCACCGGGTGTGGAATAACGAACTCACCGCTGGGTGCAGGCGCCGCAATCCTAATACAGGGCAGAGCAGGCACTAATGAGTGAGGCAGAAGTCTGTTGCTGGTGAGGGGGAGGGCCCACTGGGAGGCGGGCCCACCGGAGGATTCTCCGATCTCCCGGTGGGCCAGTCCGACGCTGCCCACATCCCACAACGGAGAGTTGGCTGGAGATTGCAGAAAAATTCCAACAGATTTGTCAGTTTCCCAATTGCTTGGGTGCAGTGGACTAGAAACATATCTGCATCATCAAGCCTGCTGCATCTGGCTCAGAATATTTCAACTACAAGAAATTTTTCTCCATTGGGATCATGGCCTTCGCAGACACAGAATACAAATTTATTAGGGTCGATATTGGGGCCTATTGCGGCTCCAATGATTTTACCCAAAGTATTGTACCTGTTTTTACCCAAAGTATTGTACCTGGTTGGGTTTTACCCAAAGTATTGTACCTGTTTTTACCCAAAGTCTTGTACGGGTTGGGTTTTACCCAAAGTATTGTACCTGTTTTTACCTTAAGTATTGTACCTGGTTGGCGTTTACCCAAAGTTTACCCAAGGTATTGTACCTGGTTGGGTTTGGGTTTTACCCAAAGTATTGTACCTGTTTTCACCCAAAGTATTGTACCTGGTTGGGTTTTACCCAAAGTTTACCCAAAGTATTGTACCTGTTTTTACCCAAAGTATTGTACCTGGTTGGGTTTTACCCAAAGTTTACCCAAAGTATTGTACCTTATAATTAAATAAATGAAAGACAAAGCTTTTTAAACAACAAATAAATTTATTTTTTACAAATTTTATTAATCTTTTTTAATTTATAAAACATTTAAGAATTCATGTAGTGTGGGGTGGAGATAGTACTGGAGGGGCTGACAGATCAGACCACTTCAACAGTGGGAGCGTGGAGAGAGGATTGTGGTGGTGATGGATCAGAAGGTAAAACAGAAAGTGAAGGGGTGCAGAAAGAAAGAGAACGGGAGGAATAAAAACTGAGATTAGGGATGGGATTTTGTAAACTTTGAGGGGTGGAGTGGATAGATTGGGAGGCAGAAGAGGTGGTGGGTGGAGGGTTGTGTTTGTGGCATGATGGGTGTGGAAGGAGACTGTTGGTAGTGGGCAGGAAGTACAGGTTGGGCAGGGAGTGGAGGCACAGATGATGTGGTTGGGAACTGGTATGGGGCAGAATGGTGATTCGGGGCAGGATGCTGGTACGGGGCAGGAACCTGGTATTGCATAGGAGGGGGAAGAGGGTCAGTGTCAGTATTCCGGGTTTTCCAAGTCACCTTGTGAATGATCTTGCCCTTTGTTAAGATGGAGTTTGCTGTTTTTGTTTGCCCTACTTCCTGTTCATTTGTTTAAAACCCGGCTCAGGTGTCAGCCTCCTTGCTGGAGTATTCTGCTTCCATTTCCCCTTCAGCTCAGCTGCTTGTTCTACTGTGCTTCTACCTGTGGCTCTGGACATTCTCTGCCTATGTAAGCTACACTCTCAGTTATCTTTAGTCTGTTGACTTTGGAACTTAACCCTTGGTTCACTCCTCCTGGTAAGAACTCTGTTTTTGAACTGTGTTTTTGAACTATGTTGCTGGACTGTGTTTTTGCTACTTAATCCTTCATTTACTCCCCCCGGTGGGAGCTACTGGAATCTACACCAGTATAATACTTTAATGTGAACTTGTTCTGGACTTACTCGTGTTTATACCACAACTGAGATCAACTTGAGAACTTGTTTCTGTACTTACCCGTGTTCATGCCATACCTGGGATTAACCTGTGGACTTGTTCTGGACATCCCTGTGTTTACTACATACCTGGATTTGACTCTTTCTGCACCGACAGTGTTTTGGATCTGCACCACGTCACCTGTCACATTCACCTTACCGAGGACTCTGCCCTAAGAACTCTGCCGATTTGTTGTATATGGTTAAGGGACTTGTTTCATTGCGGGTTATCAGTATATTGTTTTGGGTGTTATTGCTGTGGTACAAATACACTATTTGTACTAAAGAAACCCGTCTCTGTCTGTTCATTGCCCCACACTACCAGAATCCTCGAGTTCCTACAATAGTATTACAGACAGTGGCTGGAGGGGGGGCAGGAGCGGGAGGAACTACCAAGGCGGGTGGAGGGGCTTGGGAGCTAACATGCGCTAGGGCAAACTGGCAGGCTTGCATTACATCCATCTGCTGGTCATGAGATAGCTTTTCTATGCGCTCAACTACTGCCTGGAAAAAGGAGTGATTTGACAATTTACTTGCATCTGATTGCATCCTATCCAGACGTGTGTGCAACTCAAGAATACTGTTGTTCAGGAGGTTAAATCCTGCAGTCATTTGCTCAGACAACAGTTTGAGACAGTTCTGGAAGGCTAAATTCAGATGCAAGAACTCGAGCGCATAGGTCTTTTCTTGACCTATCTGGTGCTGCCACCCAGAACCCACAGGTGTTCTAGAGGTGGCAGCAGTGTCAGAGCGGTGGGGTAAAGGAAAAGCTATATCCTTACCAGCAGCTTCATGTAACGAAGTCTGCCACAATGCTCCAGTGCTGGTGGATGGGATCGAGGGACCAGATGTGAGAGAAGGCTGGGAAGGTGTAGATGGGTCGGGTCTGTCGAAGTGGCCCGCGATGGTGGACTCCTGTGGGATCTCTTCAGAAGGGTTCAATTCTGCAGGTTCCCGAGTGCTGCAGACAGTGCTGTGGAACAAAGGAAAAAAATGTAATTAATATTGTTATTGCTTGGCCCTGGCTAAAACAAACAAAAAAAAAAAGGTTACACATGTAAACATTTTTACTTAGTAAATGGGGTGGGGAATATTTACTTTCTGCTCACCATCGTGGAAACAGGAACACATGGGCTACTTGCACAGTGAACAAGTCTGTAGGAACATGTTCACACACCACCAAGAAACTTGAAGACCCAAAAGAGCATAGTAAAACCAAAAACACTCAGTTTCAAAAAATCACAGTAATCCGCAAGTGCTAGTAAAAAGATGTAAAAAACAGGGTATTTGGTTGATACGTTTTTTGCAAAAAATGTATACTAAGCTGCTCCACCAAACATCAAGGTATACCCATATAGAGCAGTCCTATCTGATGTATGTAATCCCTATCTGATGTATTTAAAAACCTGATCATCTGTATATTACCTGTGTGAACAGGGTTCAGAGAGGAAATGTCCATGTGGACAGACTGAGTGGAACAGCTTTTGTGCAGATAGCCCACAAGGAGTGGTGGGTAACTCCCTAGTCTTGTAGACACAAGAGAACAATTATGGAAACAGGAACACGTGGGCTACTTGCACAGTGAACAAGTCTGTAGGAACATGTTCACACACCACCATGAAACTTGAAGACACAAAAAAGCATAGTAAAACCAAAAACACTCAGTTTCAAAAAATCACAGTAATCCGCAAATGCTAGTAAAAAGATGTAAAAAACAGGGTATTTGGTTGATACGTTTTTTGCAAAAAATGTATACTAAGCTGCTCCACCAAACGTCAAGGTATACCCATATAGAGCAGTCCTAACTGATGTATGCAATCCCTATCTGATGTATTTAAAAACCTGATCATCTGTATATTACCTGTGTGAACAAGGTTCAGAGAGGAAATGTCCATGTGGACACACTGAGTGGAACAGCTTTTGTGCAGATAGCCCACAAGGAGTGGTGGGTAACTCCTTTGGCGGGTGGAGGGGCTTGGGAACTAACATGCACTAGGGCAAACTGGCAGGCTTGCATTACATCCATCTGCTGGTCAGGAGATAGCTTGTCTATGCGCTCAACTACTGCCTGGAAAAAAGAGTGATTTGGCAATCTACTTGCATCTGAATGCATCCTACCCAGACGTGTGTGCAACTCAAGAATACTGTTGTTCAGGAGGTTAAATCCTGCAGTCATTTGCTCAGACAACAGTTTGAAACAGTTCTGGAATGCTAAATTCAGATGCAAGAACTCGGGCGCATAGGTCTTTTCCTGACCCCTTTGGTGCTGCCACCCAGAACCCACAGGTGTTCTAGAGGTGGCAGCAGTGTCAGAGGGGTGGGGTAAAGGAAAAGCTATATCCTTACCAGCAGCTTCATGTAATGAAGTCTGCCACGATGCTCCAGTGCTGGTGGATGGGATCAAGGGACCAGATGTGAGAGAAGGCTGGGAAGGTGTAGATGGGTCGGGTCTGTCGAAGTGGCCCGCGGTGGTGGACTCCTGTGGGATCTCTTCAGAAGGGTTCCATTCTGCCGGTTCCCGAGTGCTGCAGACAGCGCTGTGGAACAAAGGAAAAAAAAAATTAATTAATATATTGTTATTGCTTGGCCCTGGCTGAAACAAAAAAAAAAGGTTACACATGTAAACATTTTTACTTAGTAAATGGGGTGGGGAATATTTACTTTCTGCTCACCATCGTTGACCGGAGGAACAACAGGACTCTTGCATACTTATACTTGCTCCTGCGTCCTCCCGATCCACTCAGGGCCTGCATCTCTTTGTTGAACTCCTTCTTGAAGCGATCCCTGAGTGACCGCCAACGCTTGATAACTCTTTCCTCTGTAAAGTAAAAGCACAAATTGGTTAGCATACAACACATTACATCCAGCAACATAACTGAACTGTGAATACTTACACGCTTGATTCTGGGCCCGAACATCAAGGTCCTCCCAGTGGTCCACAACTTCATGGCAAACTTCCTCCCAGAGCCGATGGGTGACACGCAGATCTGCATGGCGGCGGTCCCCCATGTTCCACAGCGGCTCCCGCTCTCGGATTAGATCGATGAGGAGGTCAATGTCTAGACCGACCTCCTCACTGTCCGAGTCAGGAGCACGCTGTGAAGCCTGTTAAAAAGGGAAAAAACAAACAAACAAAAAAAACCACTGAAATCCTCAACATGAAGTGGAAAAAAAAAAAATTTACTCGATGGCGAACGCATTGACGCTCACGCCGACAACCCTAGGAGGTGCTTTGAGGATCTCTTGATAGAGCCCCAGAATCGGAAGACTAAAAAACAAAAATACATTATGTGCTTGGATGTAGGCTTAGGCTACTTTCACACTAGCGTCGTGCACTGCACGTCGCTATGCGACGTTGCGGCGCACCGACGCTAGCTGTGAATGCGCCGCACAACGGGGGCAGCGGATGCAGTTTTCCAACGCATCCGCTGCCCCATTGTGAGGTGCGGGGAGGCGGGGGCGGAGTTCCGGCCGCGCATGCGCGGTCGGAAATGCTGCAGACGACGCACCAAAAACGTTACAAGCAACGTTTTTTGGTGGCAACGGTCCGACGCAACACGACGGTTGCGATGTGTGGCAATGCGTTGCACTGCTTTGCTAATAAAAGTCTATGGAGAAAAAACGCATCCTGCAAGCACTTTTGCAGGATGCGTGTTTTCTGCAAAACAACGCATAGCGACGTGCAGTGCACGACACTAGTGTGAAAGTAGCCTTATGTGTTGGGTGTTCTGTGATGTCTGTAATGATATGTTTTTATGTTTTTTGTGTTCTGTAATGTATGTGATGATGTGGTTCTGCGATGCATGTAAGAAACTTACCAATTGCGAGCCCGCTCCGGGTATTTCTTCACCCCGTCCGTCTCCTTCTGGAAGCACCTCTGATGCTGAAGCTTACTGTTAGACAAAAATTATATTTTAATAATCACCAAAAAGAAAACAAAAACATTTATTTACCTCACAGCACTGACGACGCGGGGAGGGCTCCCAGAAGAAGACATGCTGTGGCTTATTGCTGGCCTGTATGCTGTGGGTGGCTGCTGACCTGGTAGGCTGTGGGTGGCTGCTGGCCTGGTAGGCTGTGGCTGGCTGCTGGCCTGGTAGGCTGTGGTTGGCTGTTAGCCTGGTAGGCTGCGGCTGGCTGCTGGCCTGGTAGGCTGTGGCTGGCTGCTGGCCTGGTATGCTGTGGTTGGCTGCGGCTGGCTGCTGGCCTGGTAGGCTGTGGTTGGCTGCTGGCCTGGTAGACTGTGGCTGGCTGCTGGCCTGGTAGGCTGTGGCTGGCTTCTGGCCTGGTAGGCTGTGGCTGGCTTTTGGCTTGGTAGTCTGTGGTTGGCTACTGGCTTGATAGGCTCTGGCTGGCTGCGGCTGACTGCTGGCCTGGTAGGCTGTGGCTGGCTGGCCTGGTAGGCTCTGGCTGGCAGGTTTTTGCTCAGGCTGGCTGCTTCGTCTCAGACTGGCTGTTCCGTCTCAGGCTGGCTGTGTCTTGCTTGCTGGCTGTCTGGTAAATGGATGAGAGAAGCTCTATTAGCAGGTTTTATATACACATTTCCTAAGTGGGGGCTGGCCAACTGTATCTGAGCACGCGCAGTTAAAAAAACGGAATACGGTACCGGATTTCATCGTGTGACGAATCTGGTGCCTTCCGGCCCCCATAGGTTTTCATTCTAGCAAACGCCGGACGGCGCCAGATCTGGCGCTGTCCGGTTTTTCGTCGGAGACAAAACACATAAATTTGTACGTTTTTTTTTTACCGCCGGATAAGCAATTTTCACCGGATCCGGTGAACTACAGATGAAACGTGAGGCCATCCGGCGCAATCCGTCCCTAATACAAGTCTATGGGAAAAAACAGGTCATCATCATTAGCCGAATCCGTTTTTTTAAAAATTCGCCGGATTGAGTCTTACGGCAAAAACTGCCCCCTGACGAAGCCGACGCGAAATGCGCGTTGGGGCTGCGGCGGTGATCCCCCTGGCACCAGATTGATGGGTAAGAACTTTTGAACCAATGCTAGTCAAATATATGCTGATTGAGCAAAACGGGTCCCCACGGTGGTTTGGACACATTCTGACTGGTAGTATACTTTTTGTTTCAACTGTTCTGTCATCATTTAGTATGCACTAATAGCACTTTACTGATGAGATGGTTCTGGTGTGCCATGGGTAGTCACTGCTGTGAGGACTTTTTCTGGTGTTCCCGTAATGTTCCCTCGCTGTATCATGGCTAGGTGTATAGCCTGCTCTACCCTCACTTACTGTATCCTCACCCATCCCTTGTAGATTGTGACCCCTCGTGGGCAGGGTTCTCTAACCTCCTGTACCAGTCGTGACTTGCATTGTTTAAGAATACTGTGAAGAGGGAGCAGCCGCCATCTTGGATATGGGGCATAATGCTGGCCTCCTATCTGAGATTGGCCTCACTCCATTTTGTCTCATATCAGAATTCACCTGGCCACACGTCTGCAGGGACATGAGCACTCCTGGCCCTCACCTTTTTCCTACTTGAATGAAGACCCTTTAGTATGGTAATGGACTGAGACCAGTGTAGCAGGCAAATGGCACTTCAAAGCTTGAATGAGGAAGCCACACCAGCAGAGGGCATGGAGGTGCCTGGGGGCTCAATTAAAGCATACATGTCAGATGGCTACAGGAGGATACGTCTATTGTCTTCCCAGCCGGACCGTCTATAACATGAAATTATGAATTATGGATGTATCGTCTGAGGTACAGGCTCATAAAAAATATTCTCATAGCCCTGAAGAAATTGCGCATCTGACAGTGCAACTCCCGGGTCAGTGAGAGTTCTGGAACCTGAGATATAGAGATCAGCCTCCCACAGCGATCGAATGGGTCCAGGTTTGATCCCTGTACGACCAGCAGAACAAACCACATGCGCTGGTACCGCCCTAGTACTGATCCGATCATCCTGAGAGAAGTCATTCCATTTATTAGGTATTGGGAATAGATTCTGCAAGGAATATGAAGGGTGGAGATTGTTAGCCCACCCAGGTACAGGGGGGAGGGACCCAGAAAAATTAAGAGCTGAGGACACATGGAGAGTCAGACACAACAGAAGATGATGATGAAGTAAGGAACAGGGCATATGCCAGCCAGAGGGGAGCAAGCACATGCTTTTTGGGGGCTGCCTGGCAACTAGAAGTCTTGTACCTGTAGAACGCAGAGCTCCCCGGCCTCCACAATTGACCCTCAACCTGGTAAATTGACCTCCAGCTTTATACCTCTAGGCCTTGTACTATTATTGTTATATTTGACTCTGACTGTAACTCTTAGTATATTTTTACTGTATATTTCTTGTAATTATCTAGTGCGCCCTTAAGGCAATTAAACCATAAATTAATTTTGGGCTGATCCTTTTATTCTGTTTGCGAATCTTAGAATACCCAGCGTGGGTAACAGGGCAGTCTCCCCGGCGGCCATTTGCTCTAGGTGCAGTTCCCTTAGTGACCTGAGAGACAAAGGGGGCGCCGGAGAGCTGTGCCTGTGTAGTTACGTCATGGATTGGTGACGTGAGAGGAACCAGTTTCCTTCACAAATACTGTACTCATTTTTATTATGTATACCCTATTCACATGCAAAGCACCATGGAATAAATGGTGCTATAATAAATAATGATAATAATACATTGTAGGGACTGTACTGGCTAAGTGTTTAGCCTGCAGTAATGACCTCCTGGAAGCCCATACACTAAAGGGACTGCACAATTGTACTGGCTAGGTGTATAACCAGCATTGACGACCTCCTGGGAGCCCATACACTGTAGGGACGGCACTACTGTAATGGTTAGGTGTATAACCAGCAGTGAGGACCTCCTGGGAGCCCATACACTGCAGGGACTGCACTACTGTACTGGCTAGGAGGTCCTCACTGCAGGCTATACACCTAATCAGTACAGTAGTGCAGTGCCTACAGTGTATAGGCTCACAGGAGGTCCTCACTGTTGGTTATACACCTAACCTGTACAGTATTGCAGTGCCTACAGTGTATGGGCTCACAGGACGTCCTCACTGTAGGTTATATACCTAACCTGTACAGTATTGCAGTGCCTACAGTGTATGGGTTCACAGGAGGTTCTCACTGCTGGTTATACACCTAGTCAGTACCGCAGTGAGGACATCCTGGGAGCCCATACACTCTAGGGACGGCACTACTGTACTGGCTAGGTGTATAGCCCACAGTGAAGACTACCAGGGAGCCCATACACTGTAGGGAAGGCATTACTGTACTGGCTAGGTGTATAGCCTGCTGTGAGGACATCCTGGGGTCCATACACTGTAGGGACTGCACTCCTGTACTGGCTAGGTGTATAGCCTGCAGTGAGGACCTCCTGGGAACCCATACACTGTAGGGACGGCACTACTGTACTGGCTAGGTGTATAGCCTGCACTAGTGAGGACATCCTGGGAGCTCATACACTGTAGGGACTGCACTCCTGTACTGGCTAGGTGTATAGCCTGCAGTGAGGACCTCCTGGGAGCCCATAAACTGTAGGGACGGCACTCCTGTACTGGTTAGGTGTATAGCCTGCAGTGAGGACCTCCTGGGATCCCATACACTGTAGGGACGGCACTACTGTACTGGCTAGGTGTATAGCCTGCAGTGAGGACCTCCTGGGAGCCCATACACTGTAGGGAGTGCACTCCTGTACTGGCTAGGTGTATAACCTGCAGTGAGGATGCGGCGCGCCCCCACACCGCCGCAGGGCCGAGGGGTACCCGGAGCCGGGCCTCTAGTTCTCAGTCTCGGGGTTGTCACGGTGGCTAGACCCGGTCCGTGGCCCTGTCCGTCAGTGGGGGACGTCCGGTGAAATAGGTGGTAGTAATGGTAGCGATGTAGCGGTGCGGTTGTGGGGTGTAAGTCGCGGTAAATAACGAGGACACCAGGTTGCAGTCTCTTTACCTCTTTACTGGAGATCTCTGAGTCCTCAGTCCGGAACACGGTTCACCAGGCTACGCAAGTCCGGCCGGTCCAATGGCACCTCCAGAGTTCTCCTCTCAGGTGGAAATCTGTGCCTTCCTTCTAGCGCTATGTGTTGTAGTCCTTCCCTGCTGTGCTCACGGAAAGTAACCCCACAACGGTTGTGTCTGTTTCTTAAGTTCCCTCACAACTCGATTTGATGTTCCTCTATAATCCACCCCTTCCCTGTATTCAGGTTGGAATGGCACCCGTTTGTCAGGTAGGCCTGGAGTTCTTCCGGGACCCTAGAGTCGCCCCTCTCCCGCAATTGCCCCCCAAGACTTCATAGGTGATATGTGGTAGACAGCCCGCCTGAGACCGACTGTCCTGCCGCTGTTTGGAGTATGGCTTGAAGCTGTATTCTAATCCACTCCCTCGGCGTTCCGGCCACCGGTATTGCGCCTCAGCAGGGTGCTGCCTCTTTCAACAAAACCCCTGCTGGTATTCTCCTTCTGCTTGATCTCGTTTCTCACTCAGCACAATCTATCTCGCTTCTAGTCCTTTCTTGAGTCCCGCCGCTTCCAGGAGCCTGCGCGGACCCGTTACGTTCTTTCAATGCCAAGCCTCTGCCAGGATCCCACCCCTGGCAGAGACCCTACAGTCTCTCCCTTCACAACACCCCCTGCCACAGGGTGTTGCTCCGTTCAATCCCGTCAGCGTTCTCACTAACTTCCTGCCTGACCCCCAGTTTACCCACTATGGTGGGGAGTGGCCTAATGAATAGCACCCTTAGCTCCCCCCGGAGGCCCAGCGGTGAAACATATTGGTGTCTGTGATACCTGATTGGAGGAACTCCTTCGGTGCCATCGAACGTACTATGGCTCCCCTTAGCGGCGAAGCCACAGCACTGCAACGACCAGGACTCTGGGGCGCTGCACTCCCCCCTGGTTAAACACAGTACTCCGGGACTGGGAAGAAAAACAACAATACAGATTAGCAAAAAGACATACAATTTTGTTGAGTGCAAAACGATAAGTATACTTGAACAGGCTTCCCTTTATGGGAGGTGAGGACACTTTTAACGTTACAAACATAGTCAACAGTATAAATTACAGGCTATGCATAACTCCTGTTACCCAACCGGGTATTCTACTTAGTGCAAATTCTGGAACAATAAATTAACATTGCCTTTGAGAAACATACACTCTTAGTTTACCAAAGGCCTTCCTATAATCACATTACAGGGTAAGGTAACTTCACATTCTCCTACTTTGAACCTGCAGGACCGCCTGTCCCTATGGCACCAGACCTACTGCCTCTCCTTTCTTTTACAGGACCGCCCCGTTCAGCCAGGGCCTACTGCCTTTTGCTACTATACACAGTACAGACATAACATTCCTTTCGTTTAAAGAACTCTGAGCCCGCTCTACTCGGCTCCTTTAAGGACTCACTCTCTAACCCCTACGGGTTCGCCTTCTGTCCTTAGTAACAAAGTAACTTTCTATGGGGACGCAGGGTTGACCTTCTATCCTCACCTTCATCATTACTTCCTTACTTTCAGCTATGCAGATCTCTATCTCTACCCCTACGGGCTCTCTGCATCTTTTCTTTCTGCAAAACATTATTTAGATTTCACATTTCAACAAATTCAACACATATAACTTAGCATGTAAAACAGTTACATTTCTTTTTCAAGCTTCATTATCACATTACTGTTCTGCAACAGTATCTTTCTCAAGTTCAATTTCACACATCCCCTTTAAGAGGGGACCAAGTCTTTCTGAGGTAGCTCGTCTTCTCAGCCTACCAGCCCACGCAAAGGTTCCGGTATGGTATCTTCGCAAAGTGTCTTTAACTAGAACCGGTAGGAAAGGTATCTTCACAAAGTGTCTTTGTCTCAAACCAATAGGGCAAATATCTTCGCAAAGTGTCTTTGGCTAAAACCAGTAGGGAGCACCTTTAAGAAGGTGCAAACTATTTACAAAGGAAGTTCGAATCATGCACAGTCCATGATTTCACAGTTTGTGTAACTTGGTGCAAAAACTTCAAGAAAAAGAAAAACAAACAAAGGGGATCCCGGGTCAACAAAGGGATCCATTAACCCTGGACAGGTTTAGCAGCAACTTAAAAGAACAAACAGTAACTATTTACATTTTCATGGTATCGAGGTTTATTCTTCTTCTGGTGGCTTGGGTTCCTGAACCCCGGCCACTGTAGCACGGACACCAGCGGCAAGCTCCGCAGGGACCACCTGGTCGCCTGCTGTCTGAATTTGAAGCCTAACTCTGTCGGCAAGTTCAGGAGCTGCTACAAAGCGTACAGTAGAAACAGTAACAAGGTCTGGCAGCCCTGGATTGACCACAGTTGGGGCCACAGGTGCCATTCTCTCAGACTCGTATCGCTGAACTTTCCGGGCACGCCATCCTTGTGTGTTCCAGTGACGGGTATACGTCACCTGATCCCCCTCCCGGAGTGGTTCACCTTCTCGATCACAGCAGGGAGTCTCCACATCGTAGCCGGCAACGAAGATGCCAGTAGGTAGACCCGACTCCCAAATGGAACCCCACCCCTTCTTTGGGTGGAATGCCGCCACCGTCCCTCGCCTGACAGCATCCGTCCCATCATAGATCATTTTTTTGCCCTGCAGTTCCCGTTTTTCAACTTCAGTGCGCTGCCCCCAATGCTGGAGCACGCATTGTTTGTATTGGTCCCAGGTAAGTATCGCAATAGTGAGACCTTCCATTGGAATCCCATCCTGCTCGACCCAGGGAACATCCCATCGGAACATCACCCCTCCTGGGTCCATTTCTATGGGCTCTCCCCACCTGGTTGGCAATGGTGGTAACAACTTCCCCAACGCGCCGGGGGTGAGAACCGCCCGGTCGATTGTAAACGCGGGGTTACTGTTGTGGGGAGGATCGGTCGGGAGAGCAGAACCGTCCAGGGGAGTAGGGGCGCCGCCCATACCTGCGCCTGATGTGGTTCCACCGGCGTCGCTCTGGTCCGTTAACGAGGACGCTGGAGTCTGCTGCAGCCCGGACCGGGGCTCCTCCAATGGGATGCTCGGACTCCGCTCCGCTTGCTGTGGTTCCTCCTCCTCTAACTCCGAGGTCGGGATTGGTGGACGTAGCTTCGCTGTCGGATCCGCAGGCTCCCGGTCCATCTCCGGTGAAGAAAGGCAGGCCTGAACCGCTTCTTCCTCGCTCAGGCACTCGCCGTTCATCATCGCCACCGGATAGTCGCTGGCAGTGCATGCACCTAACTCCGCCATTTCTCTGAGGTCGGGCTTCTCCGTCACCAGCCTCTCGCCGTTGCATATCAAGGGGTGTTTCTCTTCTGCTTTGGGGCAGGTCATTCCTCTGCAGCCAGAAGTGCAGGGGGCGGTAGCCATTTCTCGCGCCACACTGGGAGTCTCCGCCCATAACACGCCCTCCTTCCCCTTGGGTGTAGCAATGGCGGCGCCTTTTGGCGGGAACTTTTGGCGGCCAATGGCGCAGCACAGTCTTACAACAAAGTACAGTCCAAGCACAACAAATCACAGTCTCTAGGCACACATGACCTGATTCTTCAGGCTTAAGTAGATCCTGTTCGTGACGCCAAGTCTGCGGCGCGCCCCCACACCGCCGCAGGGCCGAGGGGTACCCGGAGCCGGGCCTCTAGTTCTCAGTCTCGGGGTTGTCACGGTGGCTAGACCCGGTCCGTGGCCCTGTCCGTCAGTGGGGGACGTCCGGTGAAATAGGTGGTAGTAATGGTAGCGATGTAGCGGTGCGGTTGTGGGGTGTAAGTCGCGGTAAATAACGAGGACACCAGGTTGCAGTCTCTTTACCTCTTTACTGGAGATCTCTGAGTCCTCAGTCCGGAACACGGTTCACCAGGCTACGCAAGTCCGGCCGGTCCAATGGCACCTCCAGAGTTCTCCTCTCAGGTGGAAATCTGTGCCTTCCTTCTAGCGCTATGTGTTGTAGTCCTTCCCTGCTGTGCTCACGGAAAGTAACCCCACAACGGTTGTGTCTGTTTCTTAAGTTCCCTCACAACTCGATTTGATGTTCCTCTATAATCCACCCCTTCCCTGTATTCAGGTTGGAATGGCACCCGTTTGTCAGGTAGGCCTGGAGTTCTTCCGGGACCCTAGAGTCGCCCCTCTCCCGCAATTGCCCCCCAAGACTTCATAGGTGATATGTGGTAGACTGTTATGACCCCAATGGCGAGGGTCTCAGAGGAACGTGGAAGTCTGCAGAATACAAAAATCCAGCTCATAGGGCAGTGGTAACTGGGTTGACCATATATCTACTCCTAACGCCAACACTAGAAGTAGCCGGGGATCATTCCTACGTTGATTCTAGATGACACGCGCCAGCCGGAGAATCTAGCTACCCCTAGTAGAGGAAAACAAAGACCTTTCTTGCCTCCAGAGAAGGGGACCCCAAAGCTGGATAGAAGCCCCCCACAAATAATGACGGTGAGGTAAGAGGAAATGACAAACACAGAAATGAACCAGGTTTAGCACAGAGAGGCCCGCTTACTGATAGCAGAATAAAGAAAGGTAACTTATATGGTCAACAAAAACCCTATCAAAATCCACACTGGAAATTCAAGAACCCCCGAACCGTCTAACGGTCCGGGGGGAGAACACCAGCCCCCCTAGAGCTTCCAGCAAAGGTCAGGATATAGATTTGGAACAAGCTGGACAAAAATACAAAACCACAACAAATAGCAAAAAGCAAAAGGCAGACTTAGCTGATATAACTGGAACCAGGATCAGTAGACAAGAGCACAGCAGACTAGCTCTGATAACTACGTTGCCAGGCATTGAACTGAAGGTCCAGGGAGCTTATATAGCAACACCCCTAACTAACGACCCAGGTGCGGATAAAAGGAATGACAGAAAAACCAGAGTCAAAAAACTAGTAACCACTAGAGGGAGCAAAAAGCAAATTCACAACAGTAGACAGCCCGCCTGAGACCGACTGTCCTGCCGCTGTTTGGAGTATGGCTTGAAGCTGTATTCTAATCCACTCCCTCGGCGTTCCGGCCACCGGTATTGCGCCTCAGCAGGGTGCTGCCTCTTTCAACAAAACCCCTGCTGGTATTCTCCTTCTGCTTGATCTCGTTTCTCACTCAGCACAATCTATCTCGCTTCTAGTCCTTTCTTGAGTCCCGCCGCTTCCAGGAGCCTGCGCGGACCCGTTACGTTCTTTCAATGCCAAGCCTCTGCCAGGATCCCACCCCTGGCAGAGACCCTACAGTCTCTCCCTTCACAACACCCCCTGCCACAGGGTGTTGCTCCGTTCAATCCCGTCAGCGTTCTCACTAACTTCCTGCCTGACCCCCAGTTTACCCACTATGGTGGGGAGTGGCCTAATGAATAGCACCCTTAGCTCCCCCCGGAGGCCCAGCGGTGAAACATATTGGTGTCTGTGATACCTGATTGGAGGAACTCCTTCGGTGCCATCGAACGTACTATGGCTCCCCTTAGCGGCGAAGCCACAGCACTGCAACGACCAGGACTCTGGGGCGCTGCAAGGACATCCTGGGAGCCCATACACTGTAGGGACTGCACTCCTGTACTGGCTAGGTGTATAGCCTGCAGTGAGGACCTCCTGGGAACCCATACACAGTAGGGAATGCACTCCTGTACTGGCTAGGTGTATAGCCTGCAGTGAGGACCTCCTGGGAACCCATACACTGTAGGGACTGCACTCCTGTACTGGCTAGGTGTATAGCCTGCTGTGAGGACATCCTGGGATCCCATACACCGTAGGGACGGCACTCCTGTACTGGCTAGGTGTATAGCCTGCAGTGAGGATCTCCTGGGAGCCCATACACTGTAGGGAGTGCACTCCTGTACTGGCTAGGTGTATAACCTGCAGTGAGGACATCCTGGGAGCCCATACACTGTAGGGAGTGCACTCCTGTACTGGCTAGGTGTATAACCTGCAGTGAGGACATCCTGGGAGCCCATACACTGTAGGGACTGCACTCCTGCACTGGCTAGGTGTATAGCCTGCAGTGAGGACCTCCTGGGAACCCATACACTGTAGGGACGGCACTACTGTACTGGCTAGGTGTATAGCCTGCACTAGTGAGGACATCCTGAGATCCCATACACTGTAGGGACTGCATTCCTGTACTAGCTAGGTGTATAGCCTGCAGTGAGGACATCCTGGGAGCCCATACACTGTAGGGACTGCACTCCTCTACTGGCTAGGTGTATAGCCTGCAGTGAGGACCTCCTGGGGCCCATACACTGTAGGGACGGCACTCCTGTACTGGCTAGGTGTATAGCCTGCAGTGAGGACCTCCTGGGATCCCATACACCGTAGGGACGGCACTACTGTACTGGCTACGTGTATAGCCTGCAGTGAGGGCCTCCTGGGAACCCATACACTGTAGGGACGGCACTACTGTACTGGCTAGGTGTATAGCCTGCACTAGTGAGGACATCCTGGGAGCCCATACACTGTAGGGACTGCACTCCTGTACTGGCTAGGTGTATAGCCTGCAGTGAGGACCTCCTGGGAGCCCATAAACTGTAGGGACGGCACTCCTGTACTGGTTAGGTGTATAGCCTGCAGTGAGGACCTCCTGGGATCCCATACACCGTAGGGACGGCACTACTGTACTGGCTAGGTGTATAGCCTGCAGTGAGGACCTCCTGGGAGCCCATACACTGTAGGGAGTGCACTCCTGTACTGGCTAGGTGTATAACCTGCAGTGAGGACATCCTGGGAGCCCATACACTGTAGGGAGTGCACTCCTGTACTGGCTAGGTGTATAACCTGCAGTGAGGACATCCTGGGATCCCATACACCGTAGGGACGGCACTCCTGTACTGGCTAGGTGCATAGCCTGCAGTGAGGATCTCCTGGGAGCCCATACACTGTAGGGAGTGCACTCCTGTACTGTCTAGGTGTATAACCTGCAGTGAGGACATCCTGGGAGCCCATACACTGTAGGGAGTGCACTCCTGTACTGGCTAGGTGTATAACCTGCAGTGAGGACATCCTGGGAGCCCATACACTGTAGGGACTGCACTCCTGCACTGGCTAGGTGTATAGCCTGCAGTGAGGACCTCCTGGGAACCCATACACTGTAGGGACGGCACTACTGTACTGGCTAGGTGTATAGCCTGCACTAGTGAGGACATCCTGAGATCCCATACACTGTAGGGACTGCACTCCTGTACTAGCTAGGTGTATAGCCTGCAGTGAGGACATCCTGGGAGCCCATACACTGTAGGGACTGCACTCCTCTACTGGCTAGGTGTATAGCCTGCAGTGAGGACCTCCTGGGGCCCATACACTGTAGGGACGGCACTCCTGTACTGGCTAGGTGTATAGCCTGCAGTGAGGACCTCCTGGGATCCCATACACCGTAGGGACGGCACTACTGTACTGGCTACGTGTATAGCCTGCAGTGAGGGCCTCCTGGGAACCCATACACTGTAGGGACGGCACTACTGTACTGGCTAGATGTATAGCCTGCACTAGTGAGGACATCCTGGGAGCCCATACACTGTAGGGACTGCACTCCTGTACTGGCTAGGTGTATAGCCTGCAGTGAGGACCTCCTGGGAGCCTATAAACTGTAGGGACGGCACTCCTGTACTGGTTAGGTGTATAGCCTGCAGTGAGGACCTCCTGGGATCCCATACACCGTAGGGACGGCACTACTGTACTGGCTAGGTGTATAGCCTGCAGTGAGGACCTCCTGGGAGCCCATACACTGTAGGGAGTGCACTCCTGTACTGGCTAGGTGTATAACCTGCAGTGAGGACATCCTGGGAGCCCATACACTGTAGGGACTGCACTCCTGTACTGGCTAGGTGTATAACCTGCAGTGAGGACATCCTGGGAGCCCATACACTGTAGGGAGTGCACTCCTGTACTGGCTAGGTGTATAGCCTGCAGTGAGGACCTCCTGGGAACCCATACACCGTAGGGACGGCACTACTGTACTGGTTAGGTGTATAGCCTGCAGTAAGGACCTCCTGGGAGCCCATACACTGTAGGGACGGCACTCCTGTACTGGCTAGGTGTATAGCCTGCAGTGAGGACCTCCTGGGATCCCATACACCGTAGGGACGGCACTACTGTACTGGCTAGGTGTATAGCCTACACTAGTGAGGACATCCTGGGAGCCCATACACTGTAGGGACTGCACTCCTGTACTGGTTAGGTGTATAGCCTGCAGTAAGGACCTCCTGGGATCCCATACACTATAGGGACTGCACTCCTGTACTGGTTAGGTGAATAGCCTGCAGTGAGCACCTCCTGGGAGCCCATACACTATAGGGACGGCACTACGGTACTGGCTAGGTGTATAGCCTACACTAGTGAGGACATCCTGGGAGCCCATACACTGTAGGGACTGCACTCCTGTACTGGCTAGGTGTATAACCTGCAGTGAGAACCTCCTGGGATCCCATACACTGTAGGGACTGCACTCCTGTACTGGCTAGGTGTATAACCTGCAGTGAGGACCTCCTGGGAGCCCATACACTGTAGCGACTGCACTCCTGTACTGGCTAGGTGTATAGCCTGCAGTGAGGACCTCCTGGGAGCCCATACACCGTAGGGACTGCACTCCTGTACTGGTTAGGTGTATAGCCTGCAGTGAGGACCTCCTGGGAGCCCATACACTGTAGGGACTGCACTCCTGTACTGGTTAGGTGTATAGCCTGCAGTAAGGACCTCCTGGGAGCCCATACACTGTAGGGACGGCACTCCTGTACTGGCTAGGTGTATAGCCTGCAGTGAGGACCTCCTGGGATCCCATACACTGTAGGGACTGCACTCCTGTACTGGTTAGGTGTATAGCCTGCAGTGAGGACCTCCTGGAAGCCCATACACTGTAGGGACAGCACTCCTGTACTGGCTAGGTGTATAGCCTGCAGTGAGGACCTCCTGGGATCCCATACACTGTAGGGACTGCACTCCTGTACTGGTTAGGTGTATAGCCTGCAGTAAGGACCTCCTGGGAGCCCATACACTGTAGGGACGGCACTCCTGTACTGGCTAGGTGTATAGCCTGCAGTGAGGACCTCCTGGGATCCCATACACTGTAGGGACTGCACTCCTGTACTGGTTAGGTGTATAGCCTGCAGTGAGGACCTCCTGGGAGCCCATACACTGTAGGGACTGCACTCCTGTACTGGTTAGGTGTATAGCCTGCAGTAAGGACCTCCTGGGAGCCTATACACTGTAGGGACTGCACTCCTGTACTGGTTAGGTGTATAGCCTGCAGTGAGGACCTCCTGGGATCCCATACACTGTAGGGACTGCACTCCTGTACTGGTTAGGTGTATAGCCTGCAGTGAGGACCTCCTGGGATCCCATACACTGTAGGGACTGCACTCCTGTACTGGCTAGGTGTATAGCCTGCAGTGAGGACCTCCTGGGATCCCATACACTGTAGGGACTGCACTCCTGTACTGGTTAGGTGTATAGCCTGCAGTAAGGACCTCCTGGGAGCCCATACACTGTAGGGACTGCACTCCTGTACTGGTTAGGTGTATAGCCTGCAGTGAGGACCTCCTGGGATCCCATACACTGTAGGGACTGCACTCCTGTACTGGTTAGGTGTATAGCCTGCAGTGAGGACCTCCTGGGATCCCATACACTGTAGGGACTGCACTCCTGTACTGGTTAGGTGTATAGCCTGCAGTGAGGACCTCCTGGGAGCCCATACACTGTAGGGACTGCACTCCTGTACTGGTTAGGTGTATAGCCTGCAGTGAGGACCTCCTGGGAGCCCATACACTGTAGGGACAGCACTCCTGTACTGGCTAGGTGTATAGCCTGCAGTGAGGACCTCCTGGGATCCCATACACTGTAGGGACTGCACTCCTGTACTGGTTAGGTGTATAGCCTGCAGTAAGGACCTCCTGGGAGCCCATACACTGTAGGGACGGCACTCCTGTACTGGTTAGGTGTATAGCCTGCAGTGAGGACCTCCTGGGATCCCATACACTGTAGGGACTGCACTCCTGTACTGGTTAGGTGTATAGCCTGCAGTAAGGACCTCCTGGGATCCCATACACTGTAGGGACTGCACTCCTGTACTGGCTAGGTGTATAGCCTGCAGTGAGGACCTCCTGGGAGCCTATAAACTGTAGGGACGGCACTCCTGTACTGGTTAGGTGTATAGCCTGCAGTGAGGACCTCCTGGGAGCCCATACACTGTAGGGACTGCACTCCTGTACTGGTTAGGTGTATAGCCTGCAGTGAGGACCTCCTGGGAGCCCATACACTGTAGGGACGGCACTCCTGTACTGGCTAGGTGTATAGCCTGCAGTGAGGACCTCCTGGGAGCCCATACACTGTAGGGACTGCACTCCTGTACTGGTTAGGTGTATAGCCTGCAGTGAGGACCTCCTGGGATCCCATACACTGTAGGGACTGCACTCCTGTACTGGTTAGGTGTATAGCCTGCAGTAAGGACCTCCTGGGATCCCATACACTGTAGGGACTGCACTCCTGTACTGGCTAGGTGTATAGCCTGCAGTGAGGACCTCCTGGGAGCCTATAAACTGTAGGGACGGCACTCCTGTACTGGTTAGGTGTATAGCCTGCAGTGAGGACCTCCTGGGAGCCCATACACTGTAGGGACTGCACTCCTGTACTGGTTAGGTGTATAGCCTGCAGTGAGGACCTCCTGGGAGCCCATACACTGTAGGGACGGCACTCCTGTACTGGTTAGGTGTATAGCCTGCAGTGAGGACCTCCTGGGAGCCCATACACTGTAGGGACTGCACTCCTGTACTGGTTAGGTGTATAGCCTGCAGTGAGGACCTCCTGGGAGCCCATACACTGTAGGGACGGCACTCCTGTACTGGTTAGGTGTATAGCCTGCAGTGAGGACCTCCTGGGATCCCATACACTGTAGGGACTGCACTCCTGTACTGGTTAGGTGTATAGCCTGCAGTGAGGACCTCCTGGGAGCCCATACACTGTAGGGACGGCACTCCTGTACTGGTTAGGTGTATAGCCTGCAGTGAGGACCTCCTGGGAGCCCATACACTGTAGGGACGGCACTCCTGTACTGGTTAGGTGTATAGCCTGCAGTGAGGACCTCCTGGGAGCCCATACACTGTAGGGACGGCACTCCTGTACTGGCTAGGTGTATAGCCTGCAGTGAGGACCTCCTGGGAGCCCATACACTGTAGGGACTGCACTCCTGTACTGGTTAGGTGTATAGCCTGCAGTGAGGACCTCCTGGGAGCCCATACACTGTAGGGACTGCACTCCTGTACTGGTTAGGTGTATAGCCTGCAGTGAGGACCTCTTGAGAGCCCATACACTGTAGGGACGGCACTCCTGTACTGGTTAGGTGTATAGCCTGCAGTGAGGACCTCCTGGGAGCCCATACACTGTAGGGACTGCACTCCTGTACTGGTTAGGTGTATAGCCTGCAGTGAGGACCTCTTGAGAGCCCATACACTCCAGTATATACCCACACCCCAGGGCTTCCCTCTCCCAAGGACTCAGTTCGATGCATGTCAAATGGACTTTCCAGCTCATGCGGATTAATGTGCACTCAGTCTTAGCAGCCATATTAGTTTTGGGCAATGACTCTCTGCTGTGCGCTATGCAGAGCGAACCAATCGCTCATGGGGCTCTGAGCACTCAGGGAGCTGCAAACCGGAAGTAATACTATGTTCAGACGGATGACTTCCGGAGGCGGCTCAGTGAGTGCTCGGGGTGTATTGTGACTTGTGCTGGGAGAGACTCCTTAGTCCTTAGTACTCCATAGAAGTCAGCTGCGGCCATAACATCCCGTCTGGTGGAGCCGCCATGGCTGCCGGGTTCTTCAGCTCTGTAGCTTCTCAGTGTGCTTGGCAGGTATGAGCTGGGCTCTCTGCTGCTGTACGAGGAGCTGTGGCCTCCAGAACCTGGTAGTGACAGCAGGTGCCAGTGTGCAGACCCCACACAGTCACCAGACGCCCCTTTAGCCATCACATCAGCTGTCTGTAGTGTAGTCGTAGCTTAATGGGGACCTGTGGGCTGATTCCTGCTGCCCAAACCACTGGCCGCATGGAGCAGATCCTGATTGCTTGGCTGTAGACCTATATATTAAGACGCTCCAGGAAACCTAATTTGATGATCCGGCTGGAACCATAGGAGGAGATGAAACTATTTTGGCCACCTATCTTCTCCTAACACTGCTCCAGATGGTTGACAGGTCCACACATGGGAGAGAGCCATCAGTCACCTGGGGACAAGCCAACCGGGGGCACAGAACTAGCCTCATCTCTGCCCATGGTCCTTGGATGGCAGGGTCTGGTTCATGCTGCCCATGGTTTGGCAGATGGGAGATGCCATCATGCTTGAGCTGCTGTTAAAAAGGATCTGTCGGAAGGATTTCACACCCAAAATGATTTATATGCGTTTGTAGCAAATTCAAAGACAAGTCCATCAATACCTATATATGGCCAGTCTGCTGCTGGGAAATCAGAGCTTGAATTTGATATGCAAATGAGGCTGACAAACTATTTGTACATCTGAAGCCTCTGTCACTCCAGCTCTATTCCCTGCCCAGTGCTGTCTTCTCCTGCTTGACTGACAGTCTCTATGATGTGTGACTTCATGCAAAGAAACCATTAGTCAAGCAGAAGAAAGTGGTGCTAGAGTGACATAGGCTTCAGATCTACCGACGTTTTTCCGCCTCATTTGTATATCAATTCAAACGCTGATTTCTCAGTAAGGCGATGTTCAGTATTTGGATAGTATTTTACATTGGTAAAAAAGTCAGGAATAGAACAATTGAAAAGTATAATTGAAGCACGTCACCACTTCTGCATTTTTTTTTCCCACTCTTGTATTTGGCTTACTAATACTGATGTAAAATACTGGTCAAACACCGAATGTGTGAATGTGGCCTTATGGAAGAGTAGACTGGCCATGTAGAGGTATTGCTGGACTTGTCTTTGAAAAAGTTACATGCACAGATAAATAGTTTTGGGGGGTGAAATCCTGCTGGTACCATTTAGAGGTATGCTTTACAGCAGCCATATGGGTCATAGCAATATATTGCAGTTTTTTAGAGGTGTGATCTGTGCCAAAGTCACTGTGGTGGCGAGGGAGAGGAGGTCAGCTGTGATCATCATCTTATGTGAATGGTGGACCTTGAGTTATCCATATTACACTTATTACCTGTCATTGTATTCCTGCCTAGGATGATAATGGGATGACCCGTTAAGGGTAACCTGTCAGGTTGGGTAATGCTAATGATCTGCAGATATAGGGTTAATGGCATTATGATGGTGCCAGGCTGCTGTATGGAAAGTGCAAACCCCAGGAGAAAGCCTAACTTTATTCCTCCTTGGGGCCACCGGTTTTCAGTCATATCGGTGTGACGGCACATATGGTTATCAATCACAGCACTGAGAGTGGCGGCTGTAACCCTCCTCGGCACCTTGACAGCTTATTCTGCGCTGCTGCCAGTCAGGGTGCCGGGGCGTGAATACACTTAATTTTCTCCTAGGTGACGCACTTCCAGTACTGCGGCCAGACACCGTCATAATGCTATTATTATTTATTATTATAGCGCCATTTTTTCCATGGCGCTTTACATGTAGTTTTGACTTGCAGCTTAACCCTATATCTGCAGGTTAATAGCTTTAAAGGACTTTAGCGTTTTACTCGTTCATCAGGTGATCAGCAACCTGTTTACAATTAAAGATTATCGTGAAGCCAGCGTTTCTTGGAAGGCTAGGTCACGAAAAACTTTTAGTGTAAATGGACTCTTAGAGGCCGGATGGAAATGTAGAAGATTTTATGGATATTTTGGTTTCTTATAGTGACATAGAAAATTAAATCAGTTTATTTTAAAATATGTTTAAAGGGAACCTGTCTGTCATGAGATTCATGCTGTCCGAATCACAACTGAATGAAAGGTTTCTTTGTGTGTGTGTATAGGGAGATACCTAGGAGAGCAAGTCGTGAAGAAGCTGCCGAGAAATGAAGTCAGATTTTCAAAGGATGTTTCCTCTAAAATACTTCTGCGCTTCAGAGTAAGGCTACTTTCACACTAGCGTCGTACGATGCACGACGAATTGCGTCGTTGCGACGTACCGACGCTAGCAGTGAATGCGCCGCACAACGGGGGCAGCGGATGCTGTTTTTCAACGCATCCCCTACCCCATTGTCAGGTGCGGGGAGGAGGGGGCGGAGTTCTGGCCGCGCATGCGCGGTCGGAATTGCTGGACTCGACGCACCAAAAAACGTTACATGCAATGTTTTTTGGTGGCGACAGTCCGACGCAACACGACGCATTACGGTTGCAACGTGTGGCAATGCGTCGCTAATGCTAGTCTATGGAGAAAAAAACGCATCCTGCAAGCACTTTTGCAGGATGCGTTTTTTCTACAAAACGACGCACAGCGACGTGCAGTTAGTGTGAAAGTAGCCTAAGACCACGTTCGGTATTTTACATCAGTATCTGTAGCCAAAACCAGGAGTGGGTGATAAGACAGAAGTGGTGACATGTTTCTATTATGCTTTTCCTCTGATTGTCCCACTCCTGATTTTAGCTTACAAATACTGGAGTAAAATACTGAATGTGTGAACGTGGCGTAAAACATACTCCGCAGTAATAACACAGCCAGAGTCTGATTCATGCCACTCATGGTCCAGGCAAATGGTGCAATTACTGTGGCTCTTTTGAACAATTACATCAAGTGTAGAGTATACATTTAAAAAATGTGCAATATATACCCTTGATAATATAGGATAAGTCTGTACTCTAACAGATACAAGCATCTAATGAAGTACAATAAATTGCAACAATATAACTCAATGTGAAGGGCGGCGCTTACCCACATTAGCACTAAGTGCTGTGACTTCTTTTTTTTTTTTTTATCCCAATAGGTGTTTCGCTTCCAGCTTTTTGAAGGGGCCTCATGGTCCTGGCTGCATGAATTCATGACAGGTTCCCTTTAATATAAAAACTTAATTTGAAGAGGATCCAGTGGCCAATTTTTGCTCGTTTTTTTATTATTGCTGCTTCCCTGAGTTATATATTCTGCCATACATCTCCAGAGATAATGGTCTTTTTATATATTGCAAGTTGTTATGGTCTTTATTTACGGAGCATGGCTCACTGGGTAATAATACAAAGCAGCCTGTGAGCCACATTCTTTTGATACAGACCATAAAAATGAATGTTAATTTAAAAGGTCCATAGCTCTAAAACTGTTTGGCATGCTGTAATTCATGCTTCTCTTTAAGCGCCTTCACTTAGCAATCCATTGTGTTGAAGTTGCCACCTGTATACAATGGTCCATTTCGTGACTGGCCCGACTAGGATGGGTAAAGACAAAGAGATGGCTGAAAGGATATTAAAACTTTCCCTGGAAATCATCTACCTGGTGACTGGCGAGGTGAGGAATTCTGGGGATTATAACAGCAAACATCTGTATAAATGACAAAGGGGGTTGATTGCAGAGGTAACTTACTGTATATACTCGAGTATAAGCCAAGACCCTTAACTTTGCCACAAAAAACTAGGATAACTTAATGACTCAAGTATAAGCCTAGGGTGGAAAATGCAGTAGCTACCGGTAAATTTCAAAAATAAAAATAGATACCAATAAAAGTAAAATTAATTGAGACATCAGTAGGTTAAGTGTTTTTGAATATCCATATTGAATCAGGAGCCCCATATAATGCTCCATACAGTTCATGATGGGCCCCATAAGATGCTGCATGCAAAATACGCCACATATAATGCTCCATAAAGTTCATGATGGGCCCCATAAGATGCTCCGCATTAAAATATGCCCCATATAATGCTGCACAAAGGTTAATAATGCCCCATAAGATGTTTCACAGACACATTTGCCCCATACAGTGCTGCATAAAGGTTAATAAGGGCCCCATAAGATGCTCCATAGAGATATTTGCCCTATATAATGCTGTACAAATGCTGATTATGACCCCATAAGATGCTCCATAGAGATATTTGCCCTATATAATGCTGTACAAATGCTGATTATGGCCCCATAAGATTCTCCATAGAGATATTTGCTCCATATGCTGTTGCTGTGATTAAAAAAAAAATGACATACTCACCTCTCGTCGCTCAGGCCCCCAGCACTTGCAATATTCATTTTCCCTCGTTCCACCGCTGGGCGCCGCTGTGTCTTCCGCATCCTCTGCACTGACTTTCAGGCAGAGGGCGCGCACTAACAACGTCTTCGTGCCCTCTGACCTGAGCGTCACAGCAGAGGAAGTGGAAGACGGAGCCCGGCGGTGGAACGGGAACAAGTGAATGTCGCGCAATGCTGCTCACCTTCCCCATTATACTCACCTCATCCTGGCGTGGTCCCTGCATCTCCGATGGTCTTCGGGCGCTGACAGCTTCTTCCAGCTTTGAGCGGTCACCGGTACTGCTCATTACAGTAATGAATATGCGGCTCCACCCCTATGGGAGTGGAGTCGCGTCCATATTCATTACTGTAATGAGCGGTACCATGTGACCATTCAATGCTGGAAGAAGCTGTCAGCGCCCGTAGACCATCGGAGATGCAGGGACCATGCCAGGATCAGGTGAGTATGTCACAGCCGCTGCTCCCCCTCCCCCGCCATCCCCCTGGGACAATGACTCGAGAAATAAGCCGAGAGGGGCACTTTCAGCCTAAAACAATGGGCTGAAAATCTCGGCTTATACTCGAGTATATACGGTAATTGGGGGATGTGGCGTAAGTGTTTTTCTTTCTCTTCACAGGATTACACAGTAGTGAGGAAGACCTCTGGTATGTCAGGAACATGGAGCAGGACTCAGAGCCCTATTAAGGATCTTCCACCTCACTCATTGAAACACACGAGGAGCAATGAGCAGAAGATCCTGGAACTCACCAACAAGATCATTGAGCTGCTGAACGGAGAGGTGAGCGCTGCTGGAAATACTGAGATGTTATACAGTAACACTAAGGAAGGTCTGTAAGATCATAGATGTTGGGTATCTGTCGGCGTCCATTTTGGTGCAGTCGATATAAAATGGACCAACTCCTAAAATATATAAACCACTGAGTACAGTAGTACAGGATGTACTGTAATTTTTTCCTTAAGAATTTGTGAAAGTTATGAAATGTCCTATAAATGTCTGTTCTGTTCCTGATGTAAGGATCTCTGCCTTTAGTTGAGATGAATCTGTGCTGCACTTTATTCACATGTCAGTAGTGACCAGTGCTGTGGGGTCGGGAGTCAGGGAAATGTCCTATAAATGTCTGTTCTGTTCCTGATCTAAGGATCTCGTCTTTTAGTTGAGATGAATCTGTGCTGCACTTTATGCACATGCTCAGTAGTGACCAGTGCTGGGGAGACGGCAGTTAAAGAAATGTCCTATAAATGTCTGTTCTTTTCCTGATCTAAGGATCTCGGCTTTTAGTTGAGTGCTGCACTTTATGCTCAGTAGTGACCAGTGCTGTGGTTTCGGGAATTGGGGACATTGAGGAGTCATAGTCTGAGGTTTAGCTTACCGACTCCACAGCCCTGCTCCCAACTCCTCCATATACATGCACACTCAGCTCTGCCGATCATGTGCCCTCAGTAGAACGAGAAATAGGGGTTGTGTATCTAGGATCAGCTGTTGTCTTCTAAGCTGTTGGCCAGCTTCAGGTAGGGAAATAAAACAAGCAGGAGAATTGAGCAGCTTTGTGTCTTGGGGATCTGCTCCTTTTGTTTTTTTTTTTTTTTAATTACTGGAACCCCAAGATGACTTGTTGGAATATGCACTTTCTTTTTTTTTTTGGTTTTAGCCCTGCTTTCTGGGGGTTATAGCGTTTTTCTGGCTCCACTCACTTCCAGTTACACACGTGTCCCAACCAACCCTCATATGGAATTCAATGAAGCCGGAATAACCCTTTAGAAAAGGACCTAGTGAGATGAGTTAAGATGTAGCATAGATGGGTGAAGAATATATTGACTGTATTTTTCAGACTATAAAATGCACCCCAGGTATAGACAGCAGAAAATAAGAAAAGCATTTTTCCTATTAATTAAAATTTTCATGGTGGTGTAAAATAGAGGGGTCATTATCACTAATTTTAATGTTCAGTAGGGTATAATAGAGAGATAATCTTTTTTTTAATCTCTCTGCAGTGTTATACATACAACACAGCTCTGTTCATGTAAAGAACATGCCTACAACTGTGAACATTTGGTTTTCTTTTTATTGTGAGGCAAACAAAAAGGACAAAATAACTGAAAACTTCATTGAGCATAACTATTCACCCCCCTGAATTCAGTACTCTGTGGAGGCAAGTTCAGCTGCAAGTCACTTTGGATAAGTATCAATGATCCTTCCACATCTTGCCTCTGGGGATTTTTTTACCCCATTCCTCAAGGCAAAATTGCTCCAGCTCAAGTCTGACCAGAGTCTCAATTGACCAGACTATAAAGTTTTTCCAATCACTCAAAAAAAGTTTATACCGCAAGGTAAAAAGTGTTATGGGATCATATAAAACATAACCTTTAATTATTAAATAACCTAAAATTACAAAAATTACATAACCTAATTCTTTTGGGAATTTTTGTAATTTTAGGTTATTTAATAATTAAAGGTTATGTTTTATATGATCCCATAACACTTTTTACCTTGCTGTATAAACCAGAGTCTCAATTGCATTAAAGATAATCTGTCACCCCTGGAAGATTTTGAGCTATTAATCTGGTATAGAGGTAATAGAATGGTTAAACCAGTCTTACATGTATGCCTCATAGCTGCGGTGTAGACAGGGCTGTGGAGTCGGTGTCATGAAAATTGAGGAGTCGGAGGTTTGGCTCACCAACTCCACAGCCCTGGGTGTAGATCTTTAGAAATTAATTTATAATGTTATATGCTAATGATTTCTTCCAGACTCCATGGCGTGCGGTGCCTGAAAGAAATCACTGCCTCTTGACTTCATTATAATGGTACCCCCCCTCTCTTCATCATCACACTGACTTGTTCGGTGCTGTAACCTGGTGCATGTGCTATGCACGAGCACGGTTATACGAACTCTCCTATGGGCAGTGTCTGCATTGGTCTTCTGCACAGGCGCCGAAGATGATAGTAATCGCTCAAAATCGTACAGAGGGTGACAGATTCCCTTTAAAGGTCTGGGCTTTGACTAGGCCACTCCAAAACATTTACACGTTTCCTCTTAAACCACTCGCGTATTGCTTTAGCAGTGTGCTTTGGTCATTGTCTTGTGTTGGATGGTGAACACCTCCATCTCAATCTCAAATCACTTAACAGAGTGAAACAGGATTTTCTCAAGAATATCCCTATTTTCGCACCATCCATCTTTCCTCCGACTCAACCATTTTCCCTGTCCATGCTGTGGAAAAACATCCCTATAGCATGATGCTGCGACTACCATATTTCACTGTGGGGTTGGTGTTCTTGGGGTGATGAGCTGGGTTTCTTTGGTGCCAGACATAGCGTTTACTTTGGTGGCCAAAAGGTTCAGTTTTGGTCTCCTCTGACCACAGCACCTTCCGCCATAGATTTGGGGAGTCTCCCACAAGTCTTTTGGTAAACTCAAAATGAGCCTTACCATATTTGTGTCTAAGTAAAAGCTTTTTTTATTCCCACTCGTCCATAAAGGCCACCTCTATGGAGTGTACAGCTTATTGTGGTTGTATGGACAGATACTCCAGTCTGTGGGAACTCTGCAGCTCCTTCAGGTGTTTCGGGCAATGATCAGAGATTGGGATTTTTTTATAACTCGACCTCAACTTGTACTTCTCAACAGCTTTGTCCCTGACATGTTTGGAGAACTCCTTGGTCTTCATGGTGGTGTTTGGTTAGTGGTGCCTCTTGCTTAACCCCTTCATGACATGTGCCGCAAACCGACGTGTATATATATGGCATGATTGCACGGGCTCACGTTGAGCGCAGCTGCGATCAAATGCGGATGTCAGCTCTATATGAGAGCTGACACTCTGCAGCAATGTCCATTATCTGCGCTGGCACTGATCGCAGCCATTTAACCCCTCTGATGCTGCTGTCGACAGTGACATTGAGGGGCAATGCAGAGGGAGGGAGCTCTTCTGTTTCCACTGGCACAACGTGATTGCGGTCGCGTTGTGCCGATGGTCTCCATGGTGACCCTGGGTAGAAAGATGGCCACGGAGTCACCTAGGGACCTTGGCCTGTAAGCTTCTGCAGGACATGACAGGCCTCCTCCCTGCCTGCGATGCACAGCTCTAATTAAATGCAATGCAGCGGGGCGTGGCCTAGCATCTGATGTGAGCGGTCGGCTTCTGGAGCTCCTCCGCTGTGACCCTGCATTTATCCTAAAGATAAGATCTCTCTGGGAGTTGATAATGTGTGCTGTGGCTGATGGAGGTTACCGGAGGTCAGCCCCGACGTGTGAAGCTGTGCAGAGCTGCAGATATGGTCCGGAAAAGGCAGCAGGACGCCAAGGCAGGAGCAGTGACCCTGGACCAAGATGGTGCCGACAGTGTGGAGAGAGCAGACGCTGCAAATGCCTCATATGCAAAGAGGCTAGAAGTGGCTGCTAAGCTTGAAAAGTATGCCTGGGTGGACGGAGCAGGGAAAGCTGGCTGAAGAGGAGGAGGAACAGGCTGGAGAGAAAATGAAAGTGCAAGGAGACGTTTCAGAGGATGACACCACGGTACAGGGGGGGCCAGAGGGGGAGGAAGGAAGGCAGGAAAATGATGGTGTGGAGCAAGAGACTGTGGAGGAGCTTATAACAGAGGAACCCACTTTGCAAGACATTTATGATCTGATCAGATCAAGCAAAATTGCAATAACAACTCTCGCTCATAGAGTGGATGGGACTATAGCAGAAGTAAATACAATAAAGGCAGACATGACAAAAATGGATAAGAGAGTGGGTAAGGTGGAGGAGAGAGTAAGTGTGCTGGAGGATCAACTCTCTAAAATGCAGAGGTCCCACACTGTGTCTGCAAAAATGTGCTGCTTTGATTAATAAGATTGATGATCTGGAGAATCGCTCACGGAGGAATAATGTGAGACTAGTGGGTATCCCAGAGAAGACTGAAGGAAATTACCCTACAAAATTTATTGAAAAATGGCTCCAGGACAAGATAAGATCTGATAACCTGTCTAAGTTATTTGTGGTGGAAAGGGCGCACCGCGTTCCTATGAAGCCTCTCCCGCCGGGGTCCCCCCCTCGTACTATCCTTACTAGGATTCTGAACTATAGGGACTGAGATGCCATAATGAGGAGTGCTCGTGCAGCTGAGGACATGTGCATTAATGGCCAGAAGATCTCTATTTACCCAGATTACTCGGGTGAGGTGCAAAAACAGAGGATGAGTTATGGAGCAGTTAAAAGGAGATCGAGAGACTTGAAATTGATTTATTCTACTCTCTACTCGGCGAAATTAAGGGTTGTAGCCCTGGGGGCGGTTCACTTTTTTCCAACACCAGAAGAAGCCACTAAGTAGCTGGACTTAAATAAGCAGAAGCTCACAGCTAACAAAGAAGGAGGGAAGTGAAAGGAAGATTCTGGAGATGAAGATGATGCTGCCTTATTGTTACCTCTGGACTTTGGTTTACTAGTTTATTGCGGTTCTCAGAAGACTTAAGGCCCCGTCTCACATAGCGAGATCGCTAGCGAGATCGCTGCTGAGTCACAAGTTTTGTGACGCAACAGCGACCTCCATAGCGATCTCGCTATGTGTGACACGTACCAGCGATCAGGCCCCTGCTGTGAGATCGCTGGTCGTGTCGGAATGGCCTGGACCTTTTTTTGGTCGTTGAGGCCCCGCTGACATTGCTGAATCGGTGTGTGTGACACCGATCCAGCGATGTCTTCACTGGTAACCAGGGTAAACATCGGGTTACTAAGTGCAGGGCCGCGCTTAGTAACCCGATGTTTACCCTGGTTACCAGCGTAAATGTAAAAAAAACCAAACAGTACATACTCGCCTTCTGATGTCCGTCAGGTCCCTCGCCGTCTGCTTCCTGCTCTCACTGAGATCTGGCCGTACAGTGAGAAGTGAGAGCACAGCAGTGACGTCACCGCTGCGCTCTGCTCTCACTGTACGGCGGCTCAGTCAGAGCAGGAAGCAGACGGCGAGGGACCTGGACACCGAAAGGCGAGTATGTAGTGTTTGTTTTTTTTGGTAACCAGGGTAAACATCGGGTTACTAAGCGCGGCCCTGCGCTTAGTAACCCGATGTTTACCCTGGTTACCCGGGTGCTGCAGGGGGACTTCGGCATCGTTGAAGACAGTTTCAACGATGCCGAAGTCGTTCCCCTGATCGTTGGTCGCTGGAGAGAGCTGTCTGTGTGACTGCTCCCCAGCGACCACACAACGACTTACCAACGATCACGGCCAGGTCATATCGCTGGTCGTGATCGTTGGTAAATCGCTTAGTGAGACGGGGCCTTTATTGTCATAATGTTGTTTTATATGCGGAGGGGTTGGGGAGGTGTTCTAGTTGCAGAGGACTACAGGTGTTGAGGGAAGGGTAGCTAGACGCTGGACTTCCTACTCTCTGATAAGAGAGGTGAAAACAACAGCGGATTAGTTGTGGGTTATTGTGTTAATGAATATTGGGTGGGAGGAGGGAGGGGAGGGGTGAGATCTATTGCTGGAAATTGGGACTTATAGTTTGCTGGGAACAACATCCTATTTCAAGGGGTCAGGAATTTGTATTTGTGCGGTTTCATGGTGGGAGACACAATTAAAGTTGTTAGTTGGAATATAAGATGACTGTCGGAGGGAACTCGGAGAACAGCAATTATGGAAAATGTGAGAAAATGGGGCCTGGATGTCATTTGTCTGGAGACACATTTACTTGCAGAAAAGTTTTAATTAAAGAATACTGAAGCACCACTAGAAGTAGTATTGGGGAGCAAACAACATTAGCTCCCTCTACCCGCCCCACGGGCGTAGGCCACACAGGATAGCTCCCAAGAAAGATTAATGCAAGAAAACAGAGCAAGAACATCCATAACAACATATTTATATATAAAAGGATATAAAGTTTATTAAATAACTCCAACACAGTAACATCAATATTAGAACTGTGATTGCACAAATGCACCCTATATTCAATAAGGCTTACCCATTGTAGATACTTGAAAAGGGTTCCCCCTCCTGGTGTGGCTCCCCTGGACGCGCGTTTCGCGTATTCGCTTTCTCAACAGGGAACCCTTTTCAAGTATCTACAATGGGTAAGCCTTATTGAATATAGGGTGCATTTGTGCATCATAGCCCTGTCCTTTATGTGAAGGGGATATCGGAAGGACCCTATATGCAGGGTGGATAAAAATCAATGGTTTTTTTAAAAAAAATCGGATTTTTTTGATTTAAATCGGATTTTTTTAATTTAAATCGGATTTGTTTCAATAAACTGCTTTTTGAGGAAAATATTTTACCATCCAAAGGTTCTTCCATCATGAGATAAAGCTGAGTTGTTTAACTCAGTAGAATAAAGGCTGTATATGTGTAACATTCACAATGCCATGCTCTTCCAGAGGTTTCTGTAGGATTAGTGGGCAGTTTCTCTCCTATATTATCACAGACGCTCGCTTTACTTACGCAGTTCTCAAAACTGAATTTGACTCCGCAGAGGTCCCAGCCTCTTCTTCACGGCAAAAATGTTACAACATGAACAGAGTTGAGAAAAAGACCTTAATCCTATTGTTCTACAAACCTATGAATACAGAATCAACCCCTTCAGTGCCAAGTCCAAGAAGTTAGACAATATGTTTCTGATTGTTTGGAGTGGAATAGATCTGCACAACACAAGAATGTGAATCTAAGTGTGAGGAGGAAGGGCAAGCAGACAAGAAAATGAAAGTGAAACTTTGAGCACAATACTGCAGCAGAGCCACAGACAGACAAGTCTGGATCTGTTTGTGTGTACGATCTGAGGTTTATTACATTCTTTCCTTATAATGGCAGCAGGCCGTAAAAGAGACCCAGTTTGGGAATATTTTAATGACGCTCCTTCGCCTATCGGTAAGGCAGGCATGCGTGCAAAATGCAAACGATGCAACAAAGAGATGCAAGGCCTGGTGGCGCGAATGAGGCAACATCATGAGAAGTGCGGTGATGAAGATGACCAAAGAAACACTTCTGAACGGGCAGGATCTTCAGGTTGGTAAACATTTTTATTGAATCCTATTTCTAAAGACTGAACTGTCATGTGTGAGAAAAATTATATTTCTTATTATTACTGCATGTTACTGTCATTTGGTACAGTTATGAAGAAAAACAAATATTCCTTTTGGGGCAGGGGCAGTGATGTGTTGTGTACAATAAGCAGAAATTGTATAAACCATAAAATAACAGCATTGACTTTTTTTGTTTAGGGGAATTCATGGATTCTGGAAACTATCCACCTCCAAGATCACCATCATCCTGTTCTACAGTTTCAGAGTTATCCATCCAGGATAGTGCTTCATTAGCAGCAGCATCATCATCAGACACCCACAGCCACATATCACCATCACCCAAAAGGAAGAAAAAACCTTTACCTCCTGGAACCACCATAGATAGGTTTGTGATAAGAACTAGCAGATTAGAAAAAGAGTCGATTGATGAAAAAATTGCCCAGTTTATTTATGCAACGAACTCTTCTTTCCGTCTGACTGAGAACCCACATTTCATTAATATGGTTCAGTCACTGAGACCAGGATACAGTCCACCCAGCAGAGCTGATGTTGCAGCAATGTGCAACAGCTCTGGAGGGTAAAATTGTTAACCTAAGTATTGATGGGTGGAGTAATGTCCACAATGATCCTATTGTATGTGCTTGTATAACAGAAGAAGGTAAAGTCTTCCTTGCACAAACAACTGATACGTCAGGAAATGCACACATAGCAGAATACTTACAAGAAGTGGCAGTAAAAGCTATAACGACATGTGAACAAAAATTCAAATGTCTAGTACGCAGTTTGGTCACTGACAATGCTGCAAACGTATCCAAGATGAGAAGAGATTTAGAAGAGCAAGGGAGGGAATACAAAGCTGCTAATAACATATGGTTGCAGTGCTCATTTGCTGCACCTCTTAGCCAAAGACTTAAGTGTTCCAGAAATAAAGGCTAATGTTGTTGAAATTGCTAAATACTTCCGTAATAATCATTTTGCTGCAGCAGCTCTGAAAAGGATGGGTGGAACCAAGCTAACGCTCCCACAAGATGGTAGATGGAACTCTGTGGTGGACTGTTTTGAGCAGTATATCAAAAACTGGCCTATTCTGATGACACTTTGTGAAGAAAATCGAGATAAAATAGATGGCACTGTCACGGCCAAAATCCTCAACATTGGGCTTAAGAGAAATGTTGAACATATGCTGAGCTTCCTGAAACCCATCTCTCAAGCTTTAAACAAAATACAGAAAAATAGCTGTTTTATTGCGGATGCTGTTGAAATTTGGAAGGAACTGAGTGAACACTTAAAAACAGAACTACACATGGACAGAATTAAATTACAAGCAGTAAACAAACGAATGGGACAAGCACTGACTCCAGCTCATTTTTTTGGCAAATATTGTCAATATCCAATATCAGGGTCAAAACCTAAGTGCTGAGGAAGAGGAGTTAGCTATGACATGGGTATCCAGGAATCATCCATCTTTAATGCCAACTATAATAAACTTCAGAGCGAAGGGGGAACCATTCAAGAAATATAGGTTTGCTGAAGATATTTTAAGGAAGGTCACACCAGTAAACTGGTGGAAGTCACTTAAGCGCTTGGATTTAGAGACTGATCAATAATGATTTCACTTTTAACAGCAGTAGCTTCTTCTGCAGGCGTTGAAAGAATATTCTCTTCCTTTGGACTCATTCATTCTAAATTGAGAAATCGGTTGGGACCCAATAAAGCAGGAAAGCTTGTTTTTCTTTTCCAGATTATGAATAGGAACAAAGAAGAAGATGATGATGAAGATGACGACAAGTGAGCTACAGAGGACAGCAGGGACAGTAGTTTTTAAGTTTTTCATGTGTCGGCTGGGCTGACAGTCTAAGTTTCTTAAAATATATATATATATTGTTTAGCCAAATTAGTTAACAAACATGGATGTTTGTTTAAGCAAATAACTTATGCTGTAATGTTGTTATTGTTTCAGTTGAATAAATCTATTTAAATTGTTATTAAGGTCAGGATTATTTTTCTCCTTCCTAAGTACAACAGAACAGTGGTGTCCAAATATGAATGATTAACCCATTAAACTGGGGAGAAAAAAGTAATATAAAAAGTGATTCTAAAAATCTTCATCTACTTGCATGTTAAAGTAGCAAGAACTAGTTTAGGTAGAAACTTTGATTTAAATCACTGATTTAAATCAAGCCTTACTGACTAGTGATTTAAATCGTGATTTAAATCAGTTAGATTTAAATCAAATCCACCCTGCCTATATGTGACTATTATTGTGGGCTAGGCATCCCAGTGCTAAATAGGGTTATAAGGGCACAATCTTATGTGTTTGGCTATTATCATTTCCCTCTTTTGTTGCCTCTTTGTGTTTTGCGGAGTGCGTACAGCACTCGCTGCAGTTCTAATATTGATGTTACTGTGTTGGAGTTATTTAATAAACTTTATATCCTTTTATATATAAATATGTTGTTATGGATGTTCTTGCTCTGTTTTCTTGCATTAATACTTGCAGAAAAGGTAGAAGTGTTAAAAAGGAGGTGGATATGGATGTCTTATCACTCTACGTATTCTTCATATGCTAGGGGGTCTCGGTACTGATTGGGGCGTCCACGCCTTTTGAAGAAATTGAGAGCCATATAGATAGAGATGGACAATATGTTCTGTTATTCTGTAAAATTTATGGGCAACCATTATGTCTAGCGGCTGTTTACTTCCCACCCCCATATTCTGGGAAAAAGGTTCAAGAAATATTTGAATTGTATAAACTGGGTATGGGATTACCAATGTTAATTATTGGGGATGTCAATAATGTGATGGATGAAGGGTGGGACAGGTTACATAGTTACATAGTTATTAAGGTTGAAGGAAGACTTTAAGTCCATCTAGTTCAACCCATAGCCTAACCTAACATGCCCTAACATGTTGATCCAGAGGAAGGCAAAAAAAAACCATGTGGCAAAGAGTAAGCTCCACATTGGGGAAAAAAATTCCTTCCCGACTCCACCTACGGCAATCAGACTAGTTCCCTGGATCAACGCCCTATCAAGGAATCTAGTATATATACCCTGTAACATTATACTTTTCCAGAAAGGCATCCAGTCCCCTCTTAAATTTAAGTAATGAATCACTCATTACAACATCATACGGCAGAGAGTTCCATAGTCACTGCTCTTACAGTAAAGAATCCGCATCTGTTATTATGCTTAAACCTTCTTTCCTCCAGACGTAGAGGATGCCCCCTTGTCCCCGTCTCAGGTCTATGATTAAAAAGATCATCAGAAAGGTCTTTGTACTGTCCCCTCATATATTTATACATTAAAATAAGATCACCCCTTAGTCTTTGTTTTTCCAAACTAAACAGCCCCAAGTGTAATAACCTATCTTGGTATTGCAGACCCCCCAGTCCTCTAATAACCTTGGTCGCTCTTCTCTGCACCCGCTCTAGTTCAGCTATGTCTTTCTTATACACTGGAGACCAGAACTGTGCACAGTATTCTAAGTGTGGTCGAACTAGTGACTTGTATAGAGGTAAAATTATGTTCTCCTCATGAGCATCTATGCCTCTTTTAATGCATCCCATTATTTTATTTGCCTTTTGTAGCAGCTGCCTGACACTGACCACTGAATGTGAGTTTGTCATCCACCCATACACCCAGGTCTTTTTCATTGACGGTTTTGCCCAGAGTTTTAGAATTAAGCACATAGTTATACATCTTATTACTTCTACCCAAGTGCATGACCTTACATTTATCCCCATTAAAGCTCATTTGCCATTTATCAGCCCAAGCTTCTAGTTTACATAAATCATCCTGTAATATAAAATTGTCCTCCCCTGTATTGATTACCCTGCAGAGTTTAGTGTCATCTGCAAATATTGAAATTCTACTCTGAATGCCCCCTACAAGGTCATTAATAAATATGTTAAAAAGAAGAGGGCCCAATGCTGACCCCTGTGGTACCCCACTGCTAACCTCGACCCAGTCCGAGTGTGCTCCATTAATAACCACCCTTTGTTTCCTATCCCTGAGCCAGCTCTCAACCCACTTGCACATATTTTCCCCTATCCCCATTATTCTCATTTTATGTATCAACCTTTTGCGTGGCACCGTATCAAAAGCTTTTGAAAAGTCCATATACACTACATCTACTGGGTTCCCTTGGTCCAGTCCGGAACTTACCTCTTCATAGAAGCTGATCAAATTAGTCTGACATGAACGGTCCCTAGTTAACCCGTGTAGATACTGGGTCATGAGGTTATTCCTCTTCAGATACTCCAGTATAACATCCCTTAGAATGCCCTCCAGGATTTTACCCACAGTAGAGGTTAAGCTTACTGGCCTATAATTTCCGAGTTCAGTTTTTGTCCCCTTTTTGAATATTGGCACCACATTTGCTATACGCCAGTCCTGTGGTACAGACCCTGTTATTATGGACTCTTTAAAGGGAACCTGTCACCCCGTTTTTTCCGTGTGAGATAAAAATACTGTTAAATAGGGCCTGAGCTGTGTATTACAATAGTGTATTTTGTGGACCCTGATTCCCCACCTATGCTGCCGAAATACGTTACCAAAGTAGTCGTTTTCGGCTGTCAATCAGGCTGGTCTGGTCAAAAGGGCGTGGTGTCTTCCCTCAGATCTTGCGTAGTTTTCCGTTGGTGGCGTAGTGGTGTGCGCATGCCCAAGGTCCCGAATCCACTGC